>NC_092040.1:37963876-38281416 GCF_003086295.3 Arachis hypogaea
TTAGGTTAGGGTTTAGATAGATAAGAACCGATTTCTGGGAGAAATTTGGAGGAGTAACCAAAAGATATTTAGCTTTACAAGTTCGATTTCTCTCTTATTTCTGATTCTCGGATCTGATGATGTAGGCGGTGAAGATCTTCGATTAGATCTCGGAGGTTAGTTGGGTTTATCTTAATTTAGGATTTCTCATGTATCCTAGAAATTGTAAGTATTAGATTGAATTTGGATTTTTAATATGTAATTCATAGCAGTTTTGAACAATTTTAATTAATTTTTTGAACTCCATTTGCATGAAGAGAGATTGTTTTTCGATTTTCTATTATATGGAAAGGAGAAACAAGAGAATAAACTGAAGAGGGTGCAACAACAGGAGGAACGTGTTTAGCGTGTTAAGGTAAGAATCATTGTGTTTCTTTCTCAGAGAATATATTCAGTTAAAGTTTATTTATCTTCAGAAGATGAGAAGAATTTGATGAATAATATTCTCTTACCATTATAAATAAGATCTTTGGATGATCATGAACTCTAGAACAGCTTTTAATAAAATTTTTAACTTATAAGTGTTATAGATTCTGCTCCTAATTGATTAATTTTTCTTTGGAGATTAAAGAAATATACCTTTGTTGTACATAGATGCATACTTCTTTTAGCTTTGTTAGTTAAAACGTGGCTAATTTTTTGGTTCTAGCAGCAACTAAAACAGAAGCATGTGGAAAAAAACACAATAAAAGTGAGACACATAATAAAGAGTTATATACAATCCATATGAAAACACATCAATTGCTCTCCGAATATCCTAGAAATTGTAGGCATCAGATTGAATTTGGTTTTCTAATATGTAATTCATAGTAGCTTTGAATAATTTTAATTCTTTTCCTGAACTCTGTCTTCATGAAGAGAGATTCTATTTCGATTTTTTGTTAGGTTTTTCGTTTTCATTATGCAGTGATTTTATTAGGGTTTGCAATTGTGTTCCTGATTTTTCACTGGGGTTCCCGTGTTTTAAATATGAGTTTTGTAATTTTTCGTTGATTTTAATACTCAATTTTCTATAATGTACACTGAACTATTGAGCTATTAATACTCATACACACTTGATTTAGGGTAGGGTTTAGGGAGAGGGATGATTTGTGGGAGTGATTGCTGATTGGAATATGGGTCAAATTGAAAAGCTGGATTTGTGGTCATGGAGCTGTTTTTTCGCTTTCATGATGGCAATTGTGAGGTGATCCAATAGCTTCGACAGGTTAGTAAGCATTAGATTGATTTAAGTTTTCTAATGATATATTCATTCATTGGGACCCTTGCTCTATTGGGTCTTCCTTTATTTTTTTCAATTTGTTGTTGGAAAAAGCTATAGCAATAATAGAAGTATAATGTCTAAAATTAGTTTTAGTATTTAAAGTATATAACTATAAGTTCTGGAATCAATTTGGAAATATGGAAGTTTATTACAGTGCACAAAATGAGTTAAATAAACATTATTATTAGAAAACTGTCTCTTTTATATATGGTTAAAGGTTTTTTTCTTTATTATCTTTGTGTAATTTCTTTTTTCGTAGGAATCTGATATTGTCAATTATGAGTGTTTTTTTATTGATTTTTTAAAATGTATACATCATACTTTGCTTTACTTTTTTTTATTTATTTATTTTCTTTTAAAAGTTACCGGTATAAGCACATGAGTTCTTGATTTATCAATGTGCTCGAAGCCTACACCCGCCTTGAAAAAGTCGCGAAGTAACCCTTCTTTACCTATTTCCTTCATTTATTTATTCTAATTCTTATCTCATTGAATTAATTTATTGATATGTGTTTCGGTGCGTTGATATGGGGCTTTTGAAATTGGGAATTTACCTGGGCTATAAATACTTTGTGTGCCATTGTTTAAGAAATACGGTTAGAATTCAGAGACAGGAACATTTCACTTGGATGGTTCAAACCTTACTTTGTTCTTCGGAAAGATCTTAGGATAGATGCTACTGGTGTAAATTTTTCTTTTGTACGTCTTCTGAAACTCCTTTTTTTATCTTTGGTTTGCCTTAGTCACTAAACAAGAAGATGAAGAATATTTTGGAATTTAAAATTTAGTCCATGAAGGTGATATCTTTTTAAAGGAAAATTCAGCTACTTTGTTTATAATAATAGCTTTTTTGTGTAAAGAAATTAGAAATAAATTTGCAGTGAATTTCAATTCTGAATTAACAGAGGCTATAATGTTACTTTAGTTGTTTCAATCTGAAATTTCTGGTATTATACTATCCAATAAATATTGAATTATTGAAATATTAATAGTGTTGACATCTAAATGTATGTAGTTTGTGAATTTATTCTTGTGCTATATCTGAATTCAGCCATTGCTTCTTATCTGTATTTTTTTGCATGCCTATTGGTTAAAAAGGTCCCTATTTTTTTTAAGTTTTTATCTTTTCTAGATATTTATTTTATTTTGACTGTTGATACTATATCAGTTTTTAATCTCTTTATTATGAATGGCATGTTTTTTTATCTTGAAACTTATTTTTCTCAATCTTAAATGATATAATTTTATGCAATTAAATAATAAAAAAATTTGGGTGGATATCTACTATTTGTCTTCAATACTCATGTTATTCTTTATCTTTTTTGTCACCAGTAGTTATTTATTTAAATTTGTGTTCACTTAAAAAGTTAAATCAAGTGTTATGTTATTTCTTTGCAAAACTAATGTGATTCACTTCTATATGAATGGTATTAACGGATGAAAATATTTTTGTATCTGTCTCTTGAGTGTTGATATTCTTGAATCTGACTATTGTTGACACTTAGCTACTATGTAATTAGTCATTTTATTACCTTGGTTGGGGGCATTGATAGATTCTTGCTTTTGCTATCTTCTATAATATTGTATCCTGCTGTCTTTTAAAATCTGTTGTTTATTCATACTACTTCTCTTTGTGGTTTGTGTTATATTTTTGTCCTGCTACTGCAGATTACCACATACTCCAGATATGGAGATTTACTCTATGAATGGGGTCAGGATCCCAATATAAAGAGCCTATGTTTATAAGTCAATTTTTCAATCGGAATACTACATTCCGTTTCAAATTGACACATCAGCAAATGGTGGAGATGAGGACCCTTCTTTAAAAGATGGAGTTTATAGTGCCAAGAGGGATGAAACCGTTCCTGTTTTAAGCGCTGATTTCATGTGTGCAAAAGGTTGGCGGGGAAAAACCCGCTTTAATCCTTCAGGCATCCGAACATTCATAAAGGAGTATGAACACGCTGCTCCGGCTAATCTTCTCGGAGGAAAGGGAACCAAAGTGGTGCTCATGTTGATATATTGGGAAACTTTGTACTTATTGAAGATATTATACAAGTAGCAGCAGGAGCCTTTGGTGAGGACTTAGGTGGAGATAGAGTTCACTCAGAGATTTTCAAAGGGTCTGAAAATATTAACTCTCATTGTAATAAATGTTTCGGCTGGCAGCTCTTCCTTTGTTAAATTATTTTTTACTTTTTGGATTATAAATACTCATTGTTATCTTAGTTTAACATAAGTATTACCCATGATGTTATAAAAAACTGTTGTTAGGAATTAAATGGAAATGTGCACTAATCTTTGATCATTTTAGCATTGATATTGTGACACCGAACCAATCATTTCTATGTGTTGTGAGTTTTCTGAAATGTTACCTGTTCTATATGTTTGTGTTAGCAATAATTTTAAGACACTTCTCAATTGTATCATAACATTAATAATTTCCTTTTTTGGTGCATGCGTTTATCTTCTTTTGTTAGTGCTGCTAATAACGCATATATTTAAAATGATGACAAGGCTATGTGTACACCACAAAATCAGTCATGATTTTCTATTCGATTGTTTATTTTTTTTATTAGATAAAGTAATTTCAAAAACATTTGGATCTTATTACTCTTTTTCATGTCAATTTGAGAGTGAAATACGCAATTCTATTAATACACAATTTTGACATTGATGGCACAAAATTATAAATAACAATTTTTAACAAAAAAAATTAGGACATCATATATTATTAAGGTATATCAGAATAGCATCAATTTATAGATATTTGCTTGAATCTACATAACAATATAATTTTGTTATTTTAAAATACAAGGAGTTGTATTAACATTATACGCATACCCAAATTATTAGTTAATAAGTTGTCATCGAGTGGGTTAATAAGTTCGTTCACTTACCATATTTTCCAGGCTCTTGTGACTCAACTCGAACAGTTTACTTATGATTAGTTTATTTATTGTAAAGTAAGTTTAACTATATATTTTATAATAATAACTATATTCTCATTGTCACTGTTTACGGAAACACTAAGTTTTTTGCTGAATCCATTTTTGCAATATATGTTGAATATGTAAACTGTAAATAGGTAACAAAATTTTGCATAATGTCATAATGAAAAGATCAGCAACAGCAGGCACTAGACCATTCAATCCATGAAGTTCTCTATACTCAGAAAGACCAGCAAATTTTTTATGAAGCTTATACATACAAAATTAGTCACTTCATAATAACATAAACATTGAAAACACTATAATATTAACAATACACTTCATGAGTTCAAAATATGGTGACTGTAAATTTTAGTATCCCAATCACCCACATGCTTTAAAATCTTTCGATTGTCAAATCTATCTGGCGGTTCTGCAAGGAGTCCATCTTCAGAATAATGGTGTCATTTTCCTTCGAGTTATAAGTTTGACAAAATTCGGCCCAATCCATCCCGAATTTTCGCTCTGTGTTTCTTCCTTGACTTTTAAGTAAATGAAAAAAAAAGACATTGTTGCCTCCGCTAGATGATGGACCAGCGATTTGCCAAATTGAACCATGTCCAAATGGAGTGAGATTTGCAGCAAAACTAGCACCTAGGTACTGCAAAAAATGAAGCATTGTTAGTGTTTTGGGAGAAATTATTAAAGTTATGTATCGTAAATGGATAATCAGAATTTGATGTGTTTACGTAAAGTTGATATGAATTATTTAGAATCAACTTACCAATCTACTTCCGGTCACGTAAGCACGTGTCAATGTCTTCCTATAGAAAACATGTGGATTGTACTTGCTTGAGGATAGTTTAAATTGTTAGTCGTCATCCTAAAATTTATCTCGATATTATTTAGATATAAAATTTATGGATAAATACATAAATTAAGTGTCACATTACCTATTGTCATGTATTTCTTCTCTTTCAGAACTGTCTTCACTCAACTTAATGGTTGAATTGCTTTCATCACACATAATTATTGGATTGTTAGGGTTATTACCCTCCATTGTTGAATCATCATCCTTATCTGATGAGTCTTGAAGCTCTGATGGTTTAGACCCAGATAGTATCATAACATCAGGTGAGGAGGTGTCACTGTTGTAATCTAGATGAAATGCTCTTTTTATATTGTGCAGTGTATTTTGGTCCAATCGGTCCCCCACATAAAAGTTTCACTACAAGGTTTTTATTTATTTGTAGTAATTTTTTTCTTATTTGTGGAGGTTTATAACCCCCACCAAATAGTTTGTGGAGGTTTGTAAAACTCCCAAAATTTGAGGTGCCACGAGGTCATTTGTGGAAGTTTTTAAAAACTTCCACAATTTATTCAGTGAGGGGTTTTGTGTGTATTTAGTGGGGGTTTTATATTAAACTTTTGTGGCAATTTTAAATTACTTTTGTGGCAGTTTAAAACCCCCACAAATTGATTTTTTAATTTAACAAAAATTAACTATTTTGTGAGATTTTCAAACCTCCACAAACTCTATAATTATTTATTTATTTTTAATTTTAAATCATTCATTAATATTATCTCATTTACATATTCTCAAATTATAAATTTATTTTTTAATATTAAAATTTAAAAACTAAATTTTTTATAACACAAATAAAAGATATAACTCTGTATATAAAATTATTCTCTGAATGCCAATTTCTATCACAAAACAAAGCTAACCTCTTTATTTGAATCTGTAATAATTAATGAAAAAAGTACAGAATCCAGCTATGATATATTACACAATGATCACCACTGTCAAGCATTATTATGTACAATATATTATGAGTCTACATCATTCTAAAGCAACTCAGATCAGAAACAACAAAGATGCAATAGTGATACAAACAACAGCTATGGTGGCAACAATTGAACCTTGATCAAGTGATTTCTGTAAACTTGTTCTTGAGAAATGCTGGTAAGTCAAATACACTGCAATTAATAATGAAATGATAGCACCTTCTTTTGTGTTCCTGACAAAGACAATAACATTGAATCGTTTTATGAAAAAAGGCAATGGTTTGATAAACTTAAAACCCAAAAGGATGGATTTGCTTACCTAAATCTCATGACCTCATAATGGGAAAGGATGACCAAGAGAAGTGCTAGAAATGGCAACTCAAGTTCACCTTGAAATAAAGATCTAGCAGAAAATTCTTCATTCAATTAGTTTTTGAAAGTATGAAGAACAAAATAAACAGAAATTATTTGCCTTATTTACAGCAAAAATAAGATATTAAGCCCATCCAAAGGTTCCAAAAATAATGCTTATACCTAGTGGCAGAACTTAGCTTTGCCAAGTTAGTAGCTACATCATCTTCAATAGCATCACTATCTAATAAATTGGTAGCTATAATAGACTAGACCCTGTGTACTACTAAAAAATATATGAGACTTCTAGCATAATAAACTACAAAGTTATAATAGACTTCTAACATATTTAAAACAAAACAGGATATAATTGTTATCTTACCTCAACAAGCGCTTGTCTGAAAGCAATAGCAAGAAACTGATAAGAAAAATCAGTATCCACTTCAATTATAATTATTATCTGTCGAGAAATTAAAGGATAATATGATCAATGAAATTAAACAAAAGAAGAAGACACTAAAACAGGAATAAGAGGATAGGAAATAAGGTAGAAACTCAACATTTATTACGAAATTCAGAAGTCAACTGTTGTTATATTGAACTGGAACAAACAAAATCCAAGCCTCTGTTTGTGCGACAAGAAAAAAAACTTTATTGAACTGGAACAAATGAAATCCAAGCCAAATGAAAAGTGGTGAAATTGAATTATAAGAGCATGCATATGTATACCTTGGCTGGCTTCCATCTTGGTTGATCTGAGGAACAAACTTTATGCTGCAAAAGCTAAGAACATCAGAAATTGAATTATATGAACTAACTTGACTTTTAAGGAAGGCTGATATAGATCAAAATACAATCATATTTGAATTTGAGATTTTTCTTTGGTAATAGAAGTCCCATAAGATCAACTACAGAAATCTATATATATAATAAAAGTTACTAATTTTAAAGTGAATCAAAGAAATAGGGCACTAAAGATATATGATATTGTAAATCAGTGCAGAGTTATGTAAACAAGAAGGATAAAATTAGAGCTCTTAATAGGTTATTACCTCTTGATTGTTGCATGGCCCATCTGGTAAATTTAATTTTCAGTGCTTCAAATTGAACAAAAATGACTACTGAACAGGAAAGTTATCCAAAGCCACTATCAATAATCTGGTTTATTTATCTAATCAAACATGTTTTATTGTTCCTTATATATGTTTGTGTATATTAAGTAGTTTCATCAAGAAGAAGAAACACTTTGAATTGTAAATAGCTGAGAGATGACATGATGAAATGCATATATATTGTTACAATCATGTGGATCAATAATCAAATTATTAGTGTTAACCGGTTAACTAACTATGTCATCGTAATTATGGGCATGGATGAAGCCTCTAAGCATTAAAGCTATAGCTGTAATTGAGATTTACCAACTGAAACACACTACCGAGTAGAAGAGTAGAGTATGTCACGCCATATATTTATTCAGAAATTAAAGTGTTACTCTTGAGTCTTACCAAATATGGTATGAGATGAAAGTTATAATGACAGATAGATGTCTTTAGTCCTTACCCTCATCAATTTGTGTGTCCAACTAATTATTATTACATGACATAATATTGCATCTTATATTATGGTACGTCTTATATTACATGACATAATTTGTATCTCTTTTATTAATGATCTAAATTATGATCTCTATTTATCAATCTAGTCTCAGAAAGACGGAACTAGTTGGCAAAGCTTTAAGGCATGCAAAAACAATTAGACATGTGGTGTATTGGGAAATTCCTAATGCACCTCATGAGAAAGTGTTGCTGTCCAACTTACTATGTCATAATAACTAATTCTAGGAAAACCATCAAATCATTGACCAAATGCAAAAGGACAAACTATAATATGGATGATGGATATAAAAAACAAATCTAAAAGCTAGATATAGAAGTAAGCCCTTTTTCAATTTATCAGGGCTTCAAAAGTGTTCAAATAAATATTAACATAACAAGTACCTGCAAGTCATCCAATTCGCCAAACGAGAATTCTGGGACATCTATATGGCCTCCAACCGACTTCTCTCCTCTCAAATTCAATTCCCCTGTTTCAATTTTGCAAATCAGTGTGCAATTCAAAAAAGGCAAGTAGTTGAAATCACACTAAAAATTAACAATTAGATTGAAGTCCTGAACCAAAAATGATTGATAGTGACTTACCTTTGACCTTTAAAGTCAACTCATATGTGTAACCAACTCGTTTTTTATTCCAAACTATCACCAAGAATGCCTAACAACAATCACAAAGTACTAACTCAACAGTTAGAATGACAAAGTACTAAATCAGCAGATAGAATCACAAATATATTTTCCACTCAACACGTAATGCATTACGTTGTAGTAATCGACAACTCACTAGTCAAGGTCCTCCTAACACTATAACTTAATTACCTCCACCATAAGTACCTGCAACTATGATATACCTATACCTAATTAGTAATTAGCGTTAATGCAACTAGATAGATAACTAATAATAATGAACTATAGAGGCAGATTTTTTAGGATGATTATTATTATTATTGTTTAGGATGTTATCGGTGGAGGTATCTTACAACAAATGCCCTGTTCTTATTTAGAATCGGTGAAAGCTCAATTGTCAAAAACCTCATACAAATAAAGATCCTAGTTCAGTTCATGGAAACCTTTACAAAGTAGGAACAAATCCTCACCTCAATGGCTCGAAACGACATGAGAATTAGTTTCACGAGATTTAATAGCTTCGATCGCACTATCGCAGCTTCAATCGAAGCTTCCAGAATCTTTCGCTCACTCGCCTTCTAGATCTACTCATCCAGAGCCACCGAGTTCGCGTCCAAAGTGCGCTCTGAGTGCTTTAAGCCGCTGGGGCAAAAGTAGAACCAGCGGCAGCACCAGCCGTGGAAGATGACGCCAAAGCGGAAGATCTAAAGCATTACTATCCCAAGAGGCGAGAGCTCCACGATCACCTCGTCCTCCATTCATAACTCCACCGGCGACGCTTTGATGGAGGAGATATGGCGGCAACGGCGGTGAGGAGATGAATGGCAGTGGTTGGAATCGAGATTTTAGGGTTCACACTCTTCTCGTTCTCTCTCTCAGAACTCTGCTGATTTTTTTTGTATGCTCAGTTAATATTTGTTTGGATTGGGCTTTTAATAATTAATTGGGTTAAGACTATTATAATAGTGGGAGTGTGTTATATTATTTAAAATTATCACAAATAAAATATACTATGGAGGTTTTAATAACTCCGACTAAAAAACTTCCAAAAACAAACAAAAATTTTGTAGTGTTTTTATCAGGAAAAAATTTAATTGGTTGGTTCATTTCATTGAAAAGTGAAATGAAAAATATCCCAAAATTCGCATAGGTAAACTGTATAGTATTTCTTCTCCCGACAAAATAAAAATCCCTAATCAGCTCGAATGAACCCTTAGTTATGGCCTTCTATTTATTTTTACTTTTTATATCCAACACTAAACAATTATTCCACTCATCAATTGCATAGCATGAGGACCCTAATTTGTGACTATAAATTACTTCAAAATACGGTGGTAGAGTTCTGTCTCCCTATATTACATGTTACAGTTCAAATTAAATGTTGCAACTCATGCTATTTACGATACATGACATAATATTACATATATTTGATTACCTACCCGTCATATAGTCGAAACCTCAGAGTTGCTTCTTTTCCTTTGATCCAGTATTTTTGGGTTGCCATAAACCTCCATAGAGTATATAACAGCACCATCATAAGTTAGTAAGATTTCGATTATTTACATTGTAAGAAATGGACCCATGCTGACTTAAGTAAATAGTAATCTTTCATTGATATATTTAAGCTGTATAAGAACAAAAAAAAATGTTGGCTATCATAGTAACATATAGACTACAAACATCATTAATGGAATATGATTGTCCGATGATTATTTTGAAGCCATATACAAATTGTAGAAACCATAGTTAATTTCAGTTCCCGTGATAAATGAATAGAGTGGTAAAGAAATCTAAACTGAAAAATCTACAGTTAGCCAATGACATAAATTACTTCAACCCAAGCCAAGCTTGATAAAATATGACATATCAAAAATGGTTATCTAAACAATAATTATAATTAATGAGATTAAAAAATTAAAAAAACTTTTGGTACATAATAACTTATTAATGAGTACGATTATTTCATGAATCTTATGCTAATATATCTTTTATTTGATTCCGAAGAATTTAATTTCAAAACAATTATATAAAAAATTATATAAAACTACTAAAATAATGAAATTATTAAGAATTATTTTTTTGTTGAGTTGGGTTAAATATCAACTATTCTTTTGATGGGTATTTATTTTTAATTACTTAAAATAATTTTTGTTTGTCAATATCTCTACGAAGTTAGCTTTCTTTTTATACTGATCTCAAAACAGAGTTTGGCCATTTAATTTGAAGGATTTGTTCCAAAATGTGGGGTAAGAGGACTCGCAATTTTACTAATCTAGAATAATAAGTTTCTATGTCATGTACCAACTGAGTGTTACTTGATGTTCAATTTTTTTATACACATGCAAATCAGGTATCAATCAGGATTCAGATTTTTACCTGTTGGCATCATTTCTATCTGCATGCACCGCCATCCAATTTTATGATGTTGCTAATTGTGTTCTCAACACTGAAGAATAGACCAACAATTTTTTCTTTTAGTACAAAATATTGTATTAGAATAAAAAATAAAACAGGAATTTTTTTTTGTTTCTTTTTATGTTAAGAGAAACGGTTAAAAGTTAGAGAGAGAGGAACATTTCACATGGATGGTGCAAACCTTGCTTTGTTCTTCGGAAAGATCTTTGATAGATGATGCTGGTCTAGATTCTTCTTTTGTACTTCTACTGAAACTCCTTGCTTTCTAATCTTTGGTTTGCCTTGCTCACTAAAAACAGAGGAGTTACGCTCTTTCATTCTCATATTTCTTTTGTTTTGTTTTGGATCATAAAATTCAACAAATTGTAGGATCCTTGTGTTCTGTTGGCTGGTACAATTACATCTATCTTTAATGATAGAAATTGGTGGTACTCAGTTTGTTTGTGTGGTAAAACATAGATGCAGACCAAGCTAATCTCTTTTGTCACCTTTGCTTGACACATTGACCTGATAGAGTTTTGAGGTTATCTTTTGAACTATGTTTATTTCTATTTATATATTGTTTAATTAGTAGATTTTCGTGTTAGTTTAGGACTTTTAGATTATTTTAAAATATTGTAGATACAAAGTAAAAGTTTTTGTTAATAATCATGCTACGTTACCAACTTTTTATCTGCCAAGATCTGCCAACTTTAGTTGGGCTGGACATCAAGCCCATTCACTCACTAAAGCCACATCTAAATTAACCATGGTTTAAACATAATTTACTACGTTAACCTAAATTACCATACCCCGAAACTAAATTGACTAACGGTGGACCATCTCTCCCAACCCCCCTTATCCGCATCCAACGCCAAATAGAATCCTTTGTTGCCGTCTCCGCCGGTCTCTGGCGCCAAAGGAAAGTCAACGAACATCGAGAGTACGATCCGATAGTTGCGGTGAAGCCGCTTGGTTTGTTGCATGTGCTCATCGGAGGTGTCTCGAAGACGCATCTGACTGTCCGGCCTTGTACAAGATGCAGCAATCCAGCGTGGACTCTCCACAAGCCGCAGATGAATTCGTAGGGCTGTGTGGGTTCGCTAGAAACCCCGTGGCTTTTTGGATTCACTCCTGCCACCAAGCGCCACTTGTTCACTGGCGGACTAGCCTGAGTAGAAGCGTGTCTTCCCTTGGGCACCACCGCGACACTACGAGATTAGTGGGTATTTGAGATTTAAATTAGGTGCTTGTGTAGGTTTCTAATTTTGAGTATTACTTTTTTGACCCTATACTTCCCGTGAGAGATAAAGCCATCATACGCAACTATATTGCATCCCACCATAGGTGTTTTCGTTGACGTGGATGCACATTGAGCCATAGCCATAGCCTTCCAACACCATAAGATCAAGGTGAACAGCCCTCAAAGGTCACTGGTAACGTGAACAGCCACTCTCATTGACAAATAGTTTTTAAAATCTGTCGGAGTAAGGTGTATGTGTTTCCGTTGGAGGTGAGTGGACCAAATTACGTCGATGGATCAATCAATTTATGAAGAAGTATTGTACGACACTACATGTGATGTGAGTGATCATCCTAATTCCACCGACGTTAATCTCCCATCCCTGAGTGAAGATGACACACAACGTGTGGACATTGTAATTTGTGTTAGTGGTAATTTGATTATGTCTATTTGCAACTTTTTTTTAATCTTTGAGTTATTAACAGTAATAAGCTTTGTTAGAAGGATTGTGATTTCATTTGTTTAATTACAATTGGTTTGGATATTTTTTCTTTCAATTATGCTAGAATGATTCTTTTTTTTTTACATTTGATGTGGTTTATTATTCTTTTTGCTCACCAGTTTTAATTGATGTTAGCAACTTTGATGAATTTTTGTTTCATAGATATGAAAATGGATAGTGTTGTATTATATAAGTTTATTTTTAGTTGTTTATTATTTGGTGTTATCAATGGATAAGTGGTTGTTGGAAGAGTTTTGTTGAGTGTCGAATGATTTATGGTTATCTTTGCTGGTGATATGTCCTCGGTTATCAATTTCATGAAATTAGACACAACCTTCGAAAGGCACATCCGCTATTACATGAAAACACGAAAGACACATTCGCATAAGACACCTCCAGCTAAAGACGCATCCAACATAGGATGCATCCAAAGAAGTCATTGGAAGAAGACACTTTTCTCGGAAGACACATCCGTAGGTTAACAAAATCTGAAAAAAAACATTGACAAGACACTTCCATCATAAGACACATCTGTGAAAAGACACACCTGTCAATATTACACGACTAACATAGACACATAATGTAGAAGACACATCCACATGAGGATGCCTCCAAAGAAGTCACGGGAGGAAGACACTTCCCTCGAAAGACACATCCTTAGTTAAACAAATTTCTAATGTCACATCGGCAAAAGACACTTCCATCATAAGCCACATCTTTGAGAAGACACACCTGCCAACATTACACGACTAACATATACGCATAATGCAGAAGACACATCCATATGAAGACATTTCAATCAGAAAATAGTTCTATTTTCAGTCACCTGCAAACAATACAAAACTAACAACACATGAATAACATATGTAGAGACATCCAAGGTCAACATACTGGAACCTCAACAAGATTAGTCACTAGCAATAAAAATACTTCAAAACGCATAAGGTGTTGAACCTATGCACAAAATTACTACAAATTAGAGTGTAAAAGACAAGATTCACATCCACATTACATGCATTATTGTTGAATTAACCAATAAAGATCGTCAAAAGACACAATCACCTTGTGTACAACAAGGAAAATAAATAGTCTCAATAGTATATAACACATAATATGTGGATATCCCTGCCCTAGGTAAACAAGGAAGTAACATGAAGCCTTTAGACTTTATCTTCCCATGTTTAGCTCCTTTTGATGGTCTTTTTCTTCAATTTTCCTTTAGCTCGCTGAAGCATGCTCTTGGTGTCAGGTGCTGTGAATGGTGTCCTAACCTCCTTATATTTGTTCCTGGGTTGGTTGCGGCGCACAAGAGGTCGAGCATGACTGTCAAGAGCATTCAAAGAATCTCTAATGGCTGAATTTTTGTAACATTAGGATGATGTTAAGCATTATTTTCAACCTATATAACTTAATGGTGTCCTGCATGTGAAAGTCACTGTCAAATGGATATAAATGTGCAACAAAGAATGCAAGTTCATTTGTATATTATATAAATAAACACCAGTAAATAGACTAATTACAAAACACCATGTGAGGGTGTCACATTTGTTACAACCTTGAAATTTTGTAAGTGAATTCAAATAGACACACATTCAAACAATTAGAACAAGGATCAAGCTTCATGTTTTGTATTTTCTATACCTACATAAACACACGTTCAATAATAACAAGCCAAGGAGTAATTTAACTATCAAATTCTGTTAATCAAAGAATAAAAAAAATACTGAAGACAACACTCATATATGCGTGCACACTTTTTTAATTATATGAATGTTTACTTCCATCACAATCAAATTATTCAAAACCAACTAAATGAGGACAACTAGAATCCAACTATATATATATATATATATATATATATATATATATATATATATATATATATATATATATATATATATATATATATATATATATATATATATATATATATATAACAGAATAGATATTGATGTGAATGTTACATAGTTCATGATGCAGAACTTTTTCAGTTCATCCTATTGGCTTGGCTCATACGAAAAAAGTATTGTTCAAAATTTACAATCTCAATGAATCCTTACCCAAATCTTTTTTGCAATACCCACATTATCAAGATCCTTATTTTTAGCCAAAACGTTACTATCAACTTATTCCGACCTAGGATAATAAGCTCATGAGCTTAGTCTTACTTCACCTCCGAGAAATGAAAGAAAACTTCCATCTCCAAATTTAACTCAGACGTAGCTCGCTTCTTTTGGGGTGTGAAGTCGTGTCAAACCAAACTACCCAACAAGCATTAGCTCTCCCTGAAAAGGAGGTGATCCAGCCGCACCTTCCATATGGTAATAGAATCAATTTTGAGTAGGTAAAACCTTTTAGGAACATTCCTTAAAAGCTAAATTTGATCACAAGACACACCAATTTAAAATTGAAAATGCATCATTGCATTTGTCACTCCTTGGATCATAAACCAAACAATTATATAAAAAAAATTCATCATAAAATTCAATGTATTTATGACTCCGATTTTGACCACATTAATTAATTAACAAGATTTTATGATCCATGTTGTTAATATTTATTTTTTCGATTTCTTAAAATGGTACTTTAAGCAGTAATTGAACACACAGGTCATAAACCAATTATTTTTCTAAGCCACTTAATTAACCTATATATATAATAATATAATCAATTTGAGTACGGAAAATTCTTTTTGAAACATTCCATATAAACTAAATTTATTTTACTCCTTTACAATGGTCGCTCATTGGCCCGTAAAGCAATCAATTATTTAAAAATATCGATATAAACCTAAGTGTAAATTTAAAAAAAATTAGCACAAGAATTACTTCATAGGATTCAATCATCCATGTTGTAACCATTTATTTTTTCAATTAGGCTTCGTTAGCAAATACTCTAAGTAGTAACTGAATATACTTGTCTTAAAACTTATACTTTTCATAAACCAAAACATAACCCATTTCAAACAAATTAAAACAATTCAACTAATTATTTTTTGTTTACTCAACAACAATCAACTATGTATATTCAATTTTAAAATCAAGCAATAAACCAAATTTTTTTAAGATACATCTAAGGTAACATTCATTAAGTACTTCTAATTTTTTACTCATCATCACAAGACATGGCTCCTACTCTACAGAATTAGCACCGGACATATCCAAAAACAAATTATACGTTGACTCATTTCAAAATCTTTTACAACTCTATATAAACCTAAGTGTAAATTAAAAAAAAGAAAAGAATTAAGCACAAGAATTACTTCAAATATTCAATTATCCATGTTTAACCATTTATTTTTTCAATTAGGCTTCATTAGCAAGTACTCTAAGTAGTAACTGAATATATTTTTTTTAAATCTATACTTTTCATAAACCAAAACACAATCCATTAAAAATAAATTAAAATGATCTAACTAATTTTTTTTGTTTACTCAACAACAATCAACTATGCATATTCAATTTAAAGATCAAGCAACAAACCAAACTTTTTATTAAGACACATCCAATGTAATATTCAGTTAATGGGAATACTTCTAATTTTTTACTCATCATCACAAGACATGGCTCCTATTCTTTAGGAATCAGAACTGGACATAACCAAAAACAAATTATACGTTGACACATTTCGAAACCTTCTACAACAGGAAAAATTATACATTGACTAATAATAAAAAGACACAAAGGATATATTCAATTTTTTCCTATAAAAACACAAATAGAAAAATCAACATGTATTTATATATCTCATACCAGTAAGAATCCATGTTCATAAAAAATATTTATAACCACTAACTATATATGGCATGGCGACTAGGTGACGAGGTTGTAAGCAGCGATGGCATGGGCTCCACGAGCAGAACAGGGGCCGCGCTTGCTACTTATTTCTCCGCACTAGGATGGGTCTTCAACTCCTCCGTGCACTGTGGCGAAAAAGATGAGGTGTGAAGAACCGGTGGCGCAGAGATGGGTCTCCAAGAGTGGCGTGAGTTGTTGAGTCAATGCATTTTTGTGGCGCAGTTGTGAACTCGAAGCGCGCTGTTTGGGTCAACGACCGGCGTTTTAGCGGCGGTGATCTTGGTTGATGACGGCGTGACCACGTCCAGGAGGGAGGGGAAGAAGTTGGGGAAAGAGACTGGAAATTTTGGACAATAGTACGAGATACGTTCGCGATGAGAATTAGGATTAAGGTTGCGTGAAAAGGTTGGGATATTGGGTTTCTCTATCAAGTTTCTACTCACTTGATGTACGATTACTATTTTTTCACTTTTTCAAAAAAAAATTCATGGACTCCACATTAAATCTAATTAAGCCATACAAATTTATTTTAATTTTTTTAATTTGTGTTGGTAATAGTTGGCAAACTCTCTCTTGGTAACGTACACTTTTCCTTTTGTTAATCATGCTGGTGGTTGCAATGCATTAATTCTCCATGATGGAGATGTGCAACACTTAATGGGGCGAAAATGTTCTGAGGTTTTAAGAGATGATGGCTCCTTTATCTTGGTTAGCTTCTTCACGAGTTACTTCTAAATGAGATTAATTTATTATTTATTTGTTACATTGATGCGTATAATTTATCTAAAATTGTAAATTATTTAGATGTGGGTTTGATAATAACTCATTTATTTCATATGATGCTATAAGTAATACTGAAAATTTGTATTTTTTACAACTAATATTGAAATAAAATTAGTGAGGAGTTTGTCCTTAGCTGTGTTATTATACACCACTTAAATTTTATTTGGATATGTTTAACATTTAGTTATTTATTATTTGTAATCTAAAACTGATGATTGAGTTGTTTCTCTTAGAATCGGTAATGTATTTAGGAGTTAGTTGTGTGTGTGTGTGTGTCTGTGTTTTTTTTGTTAGTGATATTTTTATTTTAAAAATATTTTTATGTCTTGTAGGTCACATTCTTAACTTTATTAGAAAACAAGACATTATTTTAATTTCATTTATGATGCTAAGTTAGTTTCTAATCTTTGAATTATTGATGTTGTATTTCTTATTGGGAATTTAATTGAATAAATTAATAATGTTGCTATTCTGCCTTTTTTTCACCATGTGCTCTAGACTGGAACTCTTTATCTCTTGTATTTCTACCTGTTAAATGATATATCTTTATTCATTTAATGTAAAAAAACTGTTATGGTCAAAAGTGAAAAATTCTGTAAAATTCTCTCTGGTATGATATCAATTGATGGTTTCCTTAATTTGTATCTTAAAGATACGTCATGTGTATCATTACTACTCTTTATTTTGTTCTCTTTCTGTGTCTCTGATTTTTTGGGTTTGATATTGTATTCTTTTTTTCCTCTGTATATTTAGATACTGATTTCTCTATTCTTCTATTATCAGTATGAATAATTTCACTTGGATGCATCCAATTTTTTGTACAAATTAATAGGAAAAAATTGGTAGTCGTGGTTGATCCTCCGCCCGTTGAGAGTGACAAAATATGCCCTCCGTATTTCAAATTTTCTACACATGAGTTTATGTTAAAGTTGATTGAATGTGTTGAGAATCATGTTTTGAATGCGGTTAGTTTAGTTTTCACTATTGACTTGCAAGTTATTTTTTAATAAGTGTTTATTCACTTTTTTAGTATTATGCGTAACAATGATATTGTTCTTTCTATCAAAATATGTATAATTAGCGTGCTATTGTTTCGGCTTCAAATGTGGCTTCTATTGAAGACCCTGTTTCACATATTTCCGGTTCAGTATTACCTGCTGTAAGTTTTCATCTTTATGTTGTATTTTCGACCATTATTCCTTGATATTGCGTTTTTGTAGATCTGGTTCTTTATTGCTTAAGTATATCAGAATATATTATTATATCAACTATGTCTTACTAATTTTTTTGTATTATATTTTACTCGTTCTTTATTGTCTTTAAAACATCATATATTATTAAGGTATATTAGAATAGCATCAATTTATAGATATTTGCTTGAATCTACATAACAATATAATTTTGTTATCTTAAAACACAAGGAGTTGTATTAACATTATACGCATAACCAATTTATTAGTTAATAAGTTGTCTTCGAGTGGGTTAATATGTTCGTTGACTTACCATATTTTTCATGTTCTTTTGACTTAACTCGAATAGTTTACTTATGATTAGTTTATTTACTGTAGAGTAAGTTTAACTATATATTTTATAATAATAACTCTGTTCTTATTGTCACTGTTTACGGAAACAATAAGTTTTTTTTGAATATAATGAATGGTGTATTCACTATATTTTATCCAATTACTACTGAATCTATTTTTCAAATATATGTTGAATATCTACACTGTAAATAAGTAACAAAGTTTTGCATCATGTCATAATGAAAAGATCAGCAACAGGCACTAGACCATTCAATTCATGAAGTTCTCTATACTCAAAAAGACCAGCAAATTTTTTATGAAGCTTATACATACAAATTTAGTCACTTCATAATAACATAGACATTGAAAATACTATAATATTAACAATACACTTCATGAGTTCAAAATATGGTGAATGTAAATTTTAGGATCCCAATCACCCACAAGCTTTAAAATCTTTCAATTGTCAGATATATCTGGCAGTTCTGCAAGGAGTCCATCTTCAGGATAATGGTGTCATTTTCCTTCAAGTTATAAGTTTGACAACATTCGGCCCAATCTACCCCGAATTTTCACTCTGTGTTTCTTCCTTGACTTTTGAGTAGATGAAAAAAAAAGACGTTGTTGCCTCTGCTAGATGATGAACCAACAATTTGCCAAATTAAACCACAAAATGGAGTCAGATTTGCGGCAAAACTAGCACACAGGTATTACAAAAAAAGAAGCATTGTTAATGTTTTAGGAGAAATTATTAAGGTTATGTATTGTAAATGGGTAATCAGAATTTGATGTGTTTGCATAAAATTGATATGAATTATTTAGAATCAACTTACCAATCTACTTCTGGTCACGTCAGCATGTGTCAATGTCTTTCTATAGGAAACCTGTGGATTGTACCTGCTTGAGGATAGTTTAAATTGTTAGTCTCCATCCTAAAATTTATCTCAATGTTATCTAGAAATAAAATTTATGGATAAATACATAAATTAAGTGTCACATTACCTATTGTCATGTATTTCTTCTCTTTCAGAACTGTCTTCGCTCAACTCAATGGTTGAATTGCTTTCATCACACATAATTATTGGATTGTTAGGGTTTTTACTCTCCATTGTTGAATCCTCATCCTCATCTGATGAGTCTCTTGAAGCTCTGATGGTTCAGACTCAGACAGTATTATAACATCAGGTGAGGAGGCGTCATTGTTGCTGTTGTAATCTAGATGAAAACCTCTTTTTACATTGTGCAGTGTATTTTGGTCCAATCGATCTCCCACATAAAAGTTTTTATCAGGAAAAATTTTAATTAGTTGGTTCATTTCATTGAAAAGTGAAATGAAAAATATCCCAAAACCCACATAGGTAAACTGTATAGAATTTCCTCTCCCGACAATATAGAAATTCCTAATCAGCTCGAATGAACCCTTAGTTATGACCTTCTGTTTATTTTTACTTTTTATATCCAACACTAAGCAATTATCCCAATCATCGATTGCATAGCATGAGGATCCTAATTCATGACAGTAAATTGCTTCAAAACACGGTAGTAGAGCTCTGTCTTCTTATATTACATGTTACAGTTTAAATTAAATATTGCAACTCATGCTATTTACGATACATGACATAATCTATTCTATTATATAAAAATCGGATGTCTGCACTTAATGATGAAGCTGACGTGGCATGCTTCGAAGAGTGTTTCCCAATTTAATTGTTTTAACTCATTCAATACCATTTATTGCACTGAATTAATTATATTAACTAATTGATTTGATTAGATATTTAAATATTTTTTAATATAATTTATTATAATTTATATTACTTAATTAATTATACTACATTAATTATAATTCGTTATATTAGTGAATTAGTCTTTTCATTTATAAAGTCTAAAATAAAATAAATAAATTCTTATTTATTCTAATTAAATTTATTTATATACTATATATGAATTAACGTCTATTCGATTTTATTATATAAAAATCGGATTTCTACACTTAATG
This sequence comes from Arachis hypogaea, assembly GCF_003086295.3. Taxonomy (NCBI): domain Eukaryota; kingdom Viridiplantae; phylum Streptophyta; class Magnoliopsida; order Fabales; family Fabaceae; genus Arachis; species Arachis hypogaea. The sequence goes on from NC_092040.1 coordinate 37,984,727, forward strand.
ATAGAGCTGACGTGGCATGCTTCTGAGAGTGTTTCTCGATTTATTTCTTTTAACTTATTAAATACAATTTATTATGAGATTAATTATATCAACTAATTGATTTGATTAGATATTTAAATATTACATAATAATTATAATTTATATGAATTTGTTTTAATAGTATTTCCTAATTTATTTCTTTTAATATTCTGGTAGTATTTTTTAATTTATTAAATCAAATTAGGTATAAATTATGTATATTAATTAATTGATTTGATTAAATTATTAATAATTAAAATAATAAATCTATAAATAAAATAAGCAATTGAGATATTTTTAACTAATAATTAAATCAAATTCAAATCATGTGAATTAAATACTAAACTAAAATATGATAATTTCTTGCTTATTCAAATTAAATGCAATAAATACAAATTAATTTTGTTAGATAATGATGATTTTCTGGTCTTCTGTATATAGACGGCCAAACAAAATGATAAGAATCATCATTTTTATCGCTCTTGCTGTTTTAACTCTTCTTTTTTTCTTTTTTTTTTATGTAAAATTTTTTTTATGGATAAATGAGAAGGTATGGATAAATAGTATTTTGTTGATTGTTTGTTTATAACTCGAAAATGTCTTAATTTAGGTATTACCGTTGCTAATGAAATTAGACGACAATGTGCTCGGCATACTTGCAGCTTAAAAAATCAGGTCATGTGTTCGAGGTGCACCGATGCAAACTTTTGGAGTTGCTGCTGCCGCTGAATTCATTGTATAGCTGGAGCAAATTATGATATAATGAAAAAACGTTTATGCATGCATGCTATTCTTCTTTATATATGTATCCTTCTATTTTTACAATTCACATCTTTATATATTAGATTCTTTTTGACATTATTTAAATTTGATATTTTTTTTCAATTTTTACGCTTCTAATAATTTTTTGTCTTAATATTTTGTTCTCATCAATTTCTATATTTTATTTTAGGTTAACTTTGTAGTTCAAATATAATCATTTATGTTATTATTGAATGTTATGAAATTGACATGATATTAACAATAAATAATTCGAAAAATGTGTTTTTTGGAACAATTCTCCTAAATTTAAATTGTTACGTTAAACAAATGATGATAAATATTTTTGTATTAAATCTCTTATAAAAGAAACTTATAGAAATGTTATGTTATATGATATAATTTGATTATATATATTTTTTATCTTCAATCTAAATCATTTAAATTGGCATACCATTTATTTTTAAATTTAATAAATATATAAATATCTTACAATTTAATATAATTTAATTTATATAAAGACATAATTTTTAATATATTTATGTAATAAATTTTAGAGATATTTTTGCAAGTTATAATTTTTTATCTGTATATTTAACTTTTAATAATATTTTTTATTTATTAATATATTATTTCTATTATTTGAGTATCAATAATGCGTTAAGAATTTTTTATTGTATAAGTTACTTCGAGAAAAAAATGATAAAACTTGATTTATAAAAATTTAAATTTGAACATTTACTATGATTAAACTCAAATTTTAATTAATTTTTTATATTATACAAATATTAAATTCTTTGATTAAACACTTATTTGTTTGTGATAGGATATTATATATAATTTTTATATTGACAATTAAATTCAATTGCTCCATAAAAATAATATATTTTAAGTAATTGTACATTTTTTGTTATTTTAAAAATCATTACATATTTTTAAAATTATTTAATTATGTTTATTCTTTTAAAAGGATTACTATTATTAGAGAACAATGAATATTTATAATAGTTTAAAATTAAAAAAAAATAAAAAATACAAAATATTAATATTCTGAATTTTCAAAGTATAAATCTTAAAATAAATATATATGATTATGATTAATGGTTATAATTGGAGTTTTTATTTTATTTTAATTTTTTTCAGAACAAAGTTGTCTTATTTAAGTTTTATTTTTGTATTGATTACTTTTTTTTGATAAAATATCAATTAAAATTTATACCTTGAATAAAATAGTTATGTGTTCTAAAAAATGAACAAAAAAATATTTTTATTTTTAGTAAACATTTATGTTGCTTTAGCTTTTTTTTTATATCACATCTTATATTTTTACTATATTTATAAGAGAGTTTTTATTCAAATTAAAAAAAAAATATTTTTAGTTATTTTTTTCTTTTAGTTTTAAATATTATTTATTAATATAATAAAAAATTAAAAATAACAATAATTACTCACATAATTAAAATAGATATCCTAATATATACATGATCCAATCCTATGTATACCAAGAATTATTATATATAATAAATAATTATTTGTTTTTTATAATTACTATTTATAAAATTTATTACATAATTTTCTCATCTTAATATCAATATTTAATGAATATAAGATACAAAATATTATTTATATTATTTAACATACAAAATAAATATCTTAAGTCATCATGTAGAACAAGAAGTATAATAGTGCAAATACTTACTTATTTATTTATTCTATTATATAAATATTGAGTTTCTGTACTTAATGATGGAATTGACGTAGCATGCTCCAGAGAATGTTTCTCAATTTAATTATTTTAACTCATTAAATACAATTTATTACAATGACTTAATTATATTAACTAATTGATTTGATTGGATATTTAAATATTAATATAATTTATTAAAATTTATATTACTTAATTAATTAGACTACATTAATTGTAATTCATTATATCAGTGAATTGGTTTTTTTCATTTATGAAATCTAAAATAAAATAAATAATTTATTATTTATTCTAATTAAATTCATTAAATTGGATGACACATAGCAATGCACACGGCGACAGAACAGACACGACAACAGTAGTGACTGGACGGGTGGAATAACGGCGACAAGATGGAAGTTGCATATTCTTCTCTATTGCATTCGAAAGCAAGTCAAGCAATATTCTACTCTCCTAGGGTTTTGGGAGTGAGATAATAGAATTGAGGGCAAGAAAAGTTAGGTGGCTATTTAGTTTTTCAAGGCTTTTTTTTTTCAGATTTCTAAATACCTAAAAGAGCACCGTGTTAAAGGTTATATATCTTTCATTTTTTTCTTTTTTTTTAATGTAGATGAATATAAAATATATTAGGAATTGTCTACGAGAAAATTAAATTAAGTTAGACAAATATATTTTTATTTTTATTTTTATTATTATTATTATTATTATTATTATTATTATTATTATTATTATTGAATAAATTAAAAAAATTAATTAAAAAACACCGTTATTCTTGAATTTAACTCTACCTATTATACAAAATCTCTATTTATATGATTTATTTCTCATTATATCTAGATTATATCTTATTAATAATTATAAATAAAAAATTTGTATTAATTGTATTTTAAGTTTTCAATTATATGTTAGAATTAATTTTTTTATCTAAAGTTAATGTAAAATATAAAAAAATTCACATCAAGTTATCTAGACTCTAGAGTCATTAATAAGTTTTTTGACCAATAAGATGTCATTAATAATCTTCTCAAAAAGTTTAAGTTGTATAAATATAATTAGATAATTTTAATAAGAATAATATTACGCATTTAAATTTATCTATTCTATTATATAAAAATCAAATTTTTGTACTTAATGATGAACCTGACGTAGCATGCTTTTGAGAATATTTTTTATTTATTTCTTTTAACTCATTAACTATAAGTTATTACGATAAATTAACTATATCAACTAATTATTTGTATTAAATATTTAAATATTGTATAATTTATTATAATTTATATCAATTTGATTTGGTAGTATTTTCTAATTTATTTATTTTAATATTTTATTAGTATTTTTAATTTATTTTTTAAAATTTATTAACCCAAATTTATTGTGTGTACTAATTAATTAATTTGATTAATTTATTAGTCATTAAAATATTAAAATATTAAATCTATGAATAAAATAGGCAATTGAGATATTTTCAACTAATAATTAAATCAAATCAAATCAAATTATATATATTGAGCTAAATTCAAATCATGTGAATTATGGACCAAATTAAAATAAAATAATTTCTTACTTATTCAATACACTTTTTATATTTACAAATAAATTATTGTCTACTTCAATATATGAAATTTTTATGAATTTTTTATTGCACAATTCACTTTAACACAAATAAATTAATTTATAAAAATTTAAACTTGAACGCTTGCTATAATTAAACTCAAACTTTAATTAATTTTGTCATATTATTATATAAATATTAAATTCTTCGATTAAACACTTATTTGATTATGAAATAATATTATATATTATTTTATATTGACAATTAAATTTCAGTTACTACACAAATATTATATTTTAGATAATTGTATATTTTTTTGTTATGTTGAAAATTATTATATAATTCTAAGATAATTTAGTCATGTTTATTTTTTTAAAAAGTATTGTCATTATTGGAGAGTAACTAATGTTTGTAATAGTATAAAATTAAAAAATAAAAATACAAAATATTAATATACTGTGTTTTCGAAGTATAAATCTTGAAGTAAATATATGTAATTATAATTAGTGATCACAATTAAAAGTCTTTATTTTATTTCAATTTGTTCAGGACATGTTTATCTTAAATTTTATTTCTTTATTAATTAGTATTTTTTACATTTAATTATCATTAATTTATATAAATCAAAATGTATAACTTAAAAAGATAGATACGTGTCTAAAAAATAAAAAAAAAATATTTTTTTGTTAGTAAAAAATTTATGACGCTTTAGTTTTTTTGGCATTGTATCTTACATTTTTACCATAAGTTAGAGGTAAATTATTAAATATAAATTAGATTTATTACTTATTATCCTAATACGAATTCATTAAATTCGATTTAAATAGAGACAACTAGGCAATATTATTGGATTTAGGGGATTCAGGTAATTTTAGGGTGACTTTGATTTATCAACATAAATTAGCCTAATATGTGATATTAGTTATTGTTATATGTATAAAAAATGTGACATATTTATGCATTGTTTAGATTAGAAGAATTTGTAGAGAAATAACATGCTGGGGAAGAAAATGGATGGAAAAATTAATTTTTCATTATTTGGTTCAACAAAGAAATTGAATAAAAAAAACATAAAAGTGTATATGAAGCTCACGTAAATTTTTTCTCTTCAAAATTGCGAAGAAAACTGATTCAAAAGTGCAAAGATAGATAAAAATACAGAGTTACCATTTAAAATATAATTTATATATAACAACAACAACAACAACAACAACAAAGCCTTGTCCCACTAAGTGGGGTCGGCTACATGAATCAAACGACGCCATTGTGCTCTGTCATGTATCATGTCTACAGAGAGACCGTTTACATGTAGATCTCGTTTGACCACCTCATGGATGGTCTTCTTAGGTCTTCCTCTGCCTTTCGCCCTTTGTCCATCTTCCATCTCATCCACCCTCCTGACTGGATGTTCTATCGGTCTTCTTCTCACATGTCCAAACCACCTGAGACGCGATTCAACCATCTTTTCCACAATGGGTGTTACTCCAACTCTCTCCCTTATATCTTCATTTCTTATTTTATCCAATCGCGTGTGACTACTCATCCATCTCAACATCTTCATCTCTGCCACACTCAACTTATGTTCGTGCTCTCCTTACTTTATATATAATATAATTTATATATAATATATAAAAATATTAATATAATTTTTCTCTATTATAATTTTTTCTCTTCTTACTTTTCCTTCCATTCAAGTAAAAGAATTTTTTTTCTCTATTTTCTTTTCATTCATTTTTTTTTATCTAAACAACACAAAATATATATATATATACTTTTCTTTCTATTTTCTTTCCTCTTATTTTTTTATCTTATATCCAAACAATAATTTAGTGTTTATCCATTTATCTTTTATTAATATTGTTATAACAAGGATACATGTAACTTTATAAAAATGAGATAACCTAAACTTTGATTATCTAAGAATTTATTGAGTGGCTAGAATAGCTCCACGTCACGAACCAATGAATGCTAGCAATAAGGATGATCACAAAAACAACCGAAACAGGTATTTGCAGGAATTACTTGCGTTTTGGAGCTAGATGGGAACTCCTGAAATCCTCACGACCTGCCATGTGAAAATGAATGGGGACTAGGGGTGACAAACGAGTCGAAATCTGTCGAGCTGGTCGTATAACCCGCTAAAAAATGCGGGTTGGGCCAGAAATTTATGGCCACCAAACTTATAAATCCCGCCTACCCTGCACCGCCTAATCCACGGGATTTGGCGGGTTTCGGCGGGGCGGGGCAGGCTTTCCTGCTGGGCTAAACTTTTATTTTGGTAGAGTCATTTTTTTACAAATTTCTATGATGTTATTGATCTACAAAATGATGAAGATGATAATTGAAGAAGTTTTAAGTTATATTTTAGATAATATTTGTTTTGCTTTGAACAATGCTGGTTTTATTATTTTGTTTCAAAAAAAATTATTTATAATTATATTTACTACACATTTATAATTATAAAGACGTTAATGTACATGAATTCAAAAATTATAATTTTTTATGTTTTTAGAAATTATAAATTTATTGAAATTGTTGTGAAATTATATATATTGTTTAATATTTAATGCCTTATAAAAAAAAGGAGATCCCGCCAGCCTACCATTAGGCGGGTGGGGAGAAAATTCAAGACCGTCTTACTAGGCGGGACGGGCTTTTGGCGAGACAGGACGGACTTTCCCATTTGCCACTCCTAATAGGGGAACAGACATAAGTACCCGCTCTACGAAACTTATTAAATATACGCGGATATAAAATTATTAATTTATTCTAATTTATATATACGTAAATCCATTTCTTGAATTTAGTAATCCTAATTTCTGCCTCCAATTCGAATTCTTTCTTTTTCTTCCAGACTCATTCTCAGCTTTGATCCGTATCTCTCTCTAACTCACTTTCTCTACCTCTCATCAAGTCCGTCACTATGTCGCTCAGTATCGTCCAAAAAAATTATGTTATGTTATTATGTTGGATTATTTTTTTATGTTTTCTCCTTTTGAAATGTTATTTTTCATAACGAATATGTTATAAATTGTGTTGAATTATATTGAATTGATTATTTTATGATTTATTATATTATGTCTTTTTGTGTTAATTTTTTTAAAAATTTTCAAATAATATTCGTAGATACCCGAAGAGATCTATGTTCTCTAAGGGGTAATTAAACAGGAACTTGCAATGATGGAGAAAGAAAGGGGACATTTTTTTAAAATAAAAATGAGAGATGGAAAGTGGGTTTCTCACGCTCCCCTGAGTCCTCATTACCATATTAATTTATTTTTCAATAAAATAAATTATATATTGAATAACAAAAGTTGCTATCGGTTTCTTTTCACACTAACTAATACTCAACGATGGTGTTTCGATACACCATATTACCAAAAAATATTAATCGATCTAATAACTTTTGTAATGACATAAGTTTATGAATTTAAAAATTTAAAAATTATTTCATAAAATGTGAAGTTTTAACAAGTAATAATGTTGATCATATTATTTTGATTTCAAGAATGAATACCATAGCAATAAATAAAATTGTCCCAAATAAATTTTAACAAAGACAAAAATTCATAAGTATTTTTGTTAATGAAAAATTAATCTATTTTAAAGACAAATACAATTTTTTTCTATGGATTTCCTAACTTGGCAAGTCGAGAATTAATCCACCACATATTAATACTCTATTTATTAAGGGCATGTCGCTAACTAATGGATTATGATACACACAAGGCGAGATTCAAACTCCAAATACTTACTTAAACAGGCAAATGAGATGACCATTCAATAAATTTAAATTAATTAAAATAAATATTAATTATTTTTAATATTTTTAAATTGTAAAATATTTATAATAATAATTACTATGTATATTTTTATTTAAATTTAATAAAAAATTTTATATAATTTTGTATATTATCCCGTGTAAGACACGGGAACATACACTAGTATTACATATATTTGATTACCTGCCCGTCATATAGTCGAAACCTCAGAGTTGCTTCTTTTCCTTTGATCCAGTATTCTTGGGTTGCCATAAACCTCCATAGAGTATATAACAGCACCATCATAAGTTAGTAAGATTTCGATTATTTACATTGTAAGAAATGGACCCATGCTGACTTAAGTAAATAGTAATCTTTCATTGATATATTTAAGCTGTATAAGAACAAAAAAAAAAACAAAAAATGCAGGCTATGATAGTAACATATAGACTACAAACATCATTAATGGAATATGATTGTCCGATGATTATTTTGAAGCCATATACAAATTGTAGAAACCATAGTTAATTCTAGTTCCTATGATAAATGAATAGAATGGTAAAGAAATCTGAACTGAAAAATCTATAGTTAGCCAATGACATAAGTTATTTCAACTCTAGCCAAGCTTGATAAAATATGACATATCAAAAATGGTTATCTAAACAATAATTATAATTAATGAGATTAAAAAATTATGAAAACTTTTGGTACATAATAACTTATTAATGAGTACAATTATTTCATGAATATTATGCTAATATATCTTTTATTTGATTTCGAAGAATTTATTTTCAAAATAATTACATAAAAAGTTATATAAAAACTATTAAAATAATGAAATTATTAAGAATTGTTTTTTTTTTGAGTTGGGTTAAATATCAACTATTTTTTTATGGGTATTTATTTTTAATTACTTAAAATAATTTTTGTTTGTCAATATCTCTACAAAATTAGCTTTCTTGTTATACTGATCTCAAAACAGAATTTGGTCATTTAATTTGAAGGATTTGTTTCAAAATGTGGGGTAAGAAGACTCGCAATTTTACTAATCTAGAATAATAAGTTTCTATGTCATGTACCAACTAAGTGTTACTTGATGTTCAATTTTTTTATACACATGCAAATTAAGTATCAATCAGGATTCAGATTTTTACATGTTTGCATCATTTTTACCTGCATGCACCGCCATCCAATTTTATGATGTTGCTAATTGCGTTCTCAGTATTGAAGAATAGACCAACAATTTTTTTTCTTAGTACAAAATATTATATTAGAATAAAAAATAAAATAGGAATTTTTTTGGTTTCTTTTTGTGTTAAGAGAGATGGTTAGAAGTTAGAGAGAAAGGAACATTTCACATAGATGGTGCAAACCTTGCTTTGTTCTTCGGAAGGATCTTGCTTAGATGTTGCTGGTCTAGATTCTTCTTTTGTACTTTTGCTAAAACTCTTTACTTTCTAATCTTTGGTTTGCCTTGCTCACTAAAGACAGAGGAGTTACACTCTTTTTTCTCATATTTCTTTTGAATCATAAAATTCAACAAATTGTAAGATTTTTGTGTTCTGTTGGCTGGTACAATTACATCTATCTCTAATGATAGAAATTAATGGTTCTCAGTTTGTTTGTGTGGTGAAAAAATAGATGCAGACCAATCTAATCTCTTTTGTCACATTTGCTGGACACATTGTTCTAATGGAGTTTTGAGGTTATCTTTTGAACTATGTTCATTTCTATTTATATATTGTTTAATTAGTAGATTTTCGTGTTAGTTTAGGACTTTTGGATTATTTTAAATTATTTTTACTATTATTTTGTTATTGTAGATACAAAGTAAAAGTTTTTGTTAATCACGCTGATGGTTGCAATGCATTAATTCTCCATGATGGAGATGTGCAACACTTAATAGGGCAAAAATGTTCTGAGGTTTTAAGAGATGATGACTCCTTCATCTTGGTTAGCTTCTTCACGAATTATTTCTAAACGAGATTAATTTATTATTTATTTGATACATTGATGCGTATAATTTATCTAAAAATTGTGAACTATTTAGATGTGGGTTTGATAACAACTCATTTATTTCATATAGTGCTATAAGTAATACTGAAAATCTGTATTTTTTATAACAAATATTGAAATAAAATTAGTGACGAGTTTATCCTTAGCTGTGTTATTACACCACTTGAATTTTATTTGGATATGTGTAACATTTAGTTATTTATTGTTTGTAATCTAAAATTGATGATTGAGTTGTTTCTCTCGGAATCGGTAATGTATTTAGGAGTTGGTTGTGTGTATGTGTGTGTGTTATTTTTTGTTGGTGGTATTTTTATTTTAAAAATATTTTTATGTCTTGCAGGTCACATTCTTAACTTTATTAGAAAACAAGACATTTATTTTAATTTTATTTATGATGCTAAGTTAGTTTCTAATCTTTGAATTATTGATGTTGTATTTTTTATTGGGGATTTAATTGAATAAATTAATAATGTTGTTGTTCTGTCTCTTTTTTTTACCATGTGCTTTAAACTGGAACTTTTTATCTCTTATATTTCTATCTATTAAATGATATATCTTTATTCATTTAATGTAAAAAAAATTGTTGTGGTCAAAAGCGAAAATTCTGTAAAATTCTCTCTGGTGTGATATCAATTGATGGTTTCCTTAATTTGTATCTTGAAGATACATCATGTGTATCGTTACTACTCTTTATTTTGTTCTCTTTTTGTGTTTTTGATTTTTTAGGTTTGATATTCTATTCTTTTTTTCTCTGTATATTCAGATACTGATTTCTCTATTCTTCTATTATCAAAATGAACAATTTCATTTGGATGCATCCAATTTTTTGTACAAACTGATAGGAAAAAAATTAGTATTCATGGTTGATCCTCAACCCATTGAGAGTGATACAATATGCCATCCGTATAATATTTTTAAAGTTTCTACACATGAGTTTATGTTAAAGCTGATTAAACGTGTTGAGAATCAAGTTTTGAATACGGTTAGTTTAATTTCCTCTTTTGACTTCCAAGTTCTTTTTTAAAAGTATTTATTCACTTTTTTTAGTCTTATGCATAACAATGATATTGTCCTTTCTATCAAAACATGTATAATTAGCGTGCTATTGTTTCGGTTTCAAATGTGGCTTCTATTGATGACCTTGTTTCACATATTTTTGGTTTAGTATTACCTATTGTAAGTTTTTATCTTTATGTTGTATTTTCGACCATTATTCCTTGATATTGCATTTTTATAGAACTGGTTCTTTATTGCTTAAGTATATCAGAATATATTATTATATCAACTATGTCTTACTAAATTTTTTTGTATTATGTCTTACTGGTTCTTTATTGTCTTTAGAATATCATATATTATTAAGGTATATCAGAATAGCATCAATTTATAGATATTTGTTTGAATTTACATAACAATATAATTTTGTTATTTTAAAACAAAAGGAGTTGTATTAACATTATAGCATAACCAAATTGTTAGTTAATAAGTTGTCTTCGAGTGGGTTAATATGTTCGTTCACTTACCATATTTTTCAGGTTCTTGTGACTCAACATGAACAGCTTACTTATGATTAGTTTATTTACTGTAGAATAAGTTTAACTATATATTTTATAATAATAACTCTGTTCTCATTGTCACTGTTAACGGAAACACTTTTTTTTAATATAATGAATGGTGTATTCACTATATTTTATCCAATTACTAATGAATCAATTTTTCAAATATATGTTGAATATGTAAACTGTAAATATGTAACAAAGTTTTGCATTATGTCATAATAAAAAGATCAGCAGCAATAGGCACTATTCCATTCAATCCATGAAATTTTCTATACTCAGAAAGAACAGCAAATTTTTTATGATGCTTATACATACAAACTTAGTCACTTCATAATAACATAGACACTATAATATTAACAATACACTTCATGAGTTCAAAATATGGTGAATATAAATTTTAGGATCCGAATCACCCACAGACTTTAAAATCTTTCAATTGTCAGATCTATCCAGCAGTTCTGCAAGGAGTCCATCTTCAGGATAATTGTGTCATTTTCCTTCAAGTTATAAGTTTGACAACATTCAGCGCAATCCACCCCAAATTTTCACTCTGTATTTCTCCCTTGATTTTTGAGTAGATGAAAAAAAAGACGTTGCCTCCGCTAGATGGTGGACCAACAATTTGCCAAATTGAACCATGTCCAAATGGAGTGAGGTGTGCAGCAAAACTAACACCCAAGTACTGTAAAAAATGAGGCATTGTTAGTGTTTTGGGAGAAATTATTAAGGTTATGTATCGTAAATGGATAATCAGAATTTGATGTGTTTGGAACGAATACGTTTATTTTTCAAATGATTCATATCATCAAGTGTACCCATTCAATTGACAACTAATGCATAAACAAAGATTGAATGTGCCCCTTTATCATTCTGTACAAATAGAAGCTACTGAGTCATTTATAGAATAAGAAATATTCTTCTTATTAAGAACTCAACGGGACCCCCTCGAATTCAAATCATAATAACATATTTATTATAAATCGTCGAGATTGAAAGAATAAAAGTGTATTAGGAATTTGAATTTGTTTATTCGACCTTTTTTAGTACTTTGAAATACAAATATTAAAAAAGATTTGTGCCAAAATAATCGATGCCAAGAAGAACAAAAGACCTTGGACACGTAACAGATCTTGCTAGCTCACCAAGAACATCAGGAGAGGTTGGGGAAGACTTGGCTGCGGCAAGTCTTTTAAAATTGATATGAATTATTTAGAATTATCTTACCAATCTACTTCCGGTCACGTCAGCACGTGTCAATGTCTTCCTATAGGAAACCTGTGGATTGTACTTGCTTGAGGATAGTTTAAATTGTTAGTCTCCATCCTAAAATTTATCTCAATGTTATCTAGAAATAAAATTTATGGATAAATACATAAATGAAGTGTCACATTACCTATTGTCAGGTATTTCTTCTCTTTTAGAACGGTCTTCGCTCAACTCAATGAATGAATTACTTTCATCACACATAATTATTGGGTTGTTAGGGTTATTATCCTCTATTGTTGAATCTTCATTCTCAACTGATGAGTCTTGAAGCTCTGATGGTTCAGACCCGGATAGTATCATAACATCAGGTGAGGTGGCGTCACTGTTGCTGTTGTAATCTAGATGAAATGCTCTTTTTATATTGTGCAGTGTATTTTAGTCCAATCGGTCCCCTACATAAAAGTTTTTATCAGGAAAAATTTTAATTTGGTTGGTTCATTTAATTGAAAAGTGAAATGAAAAATATCCCAAAACCTGCATAGGTAAACTGTATAGTATTTCTAGGGGTGGCAATATGTACCCTATCTGCGGGTACCCAACCCGACCCTACCCGGTCGAGTAGGGTTGCCATCCCAATCCGCAGCGGGTAGGGTAGGATGCGGGTAGGGTTCTTGTGCAGGTAGAGTAGGGTGCGGGTTGAGCCTCAACTCTACCCGACCAACCCGCACTCTATATATGTATATATTATATAATTATATATAAATATGTTTTTTAAGTGGATGTTGAACCAAAGACCTCTCATTCAATGCAAAAGATCTTTAGCCACTAAAAAAATCATTAATTGCTAATTTAATTTTTTTTACATAAAAGTCAGCTCTATTTTGAATTGTCATCAAGTTATATAATAATAGTATATCTTTTCTATAACCCGCGGGTAGGATCGGGTACCCGCGGGTTAAGAACGGATAGGGTTAGGGTTGAGATATTTTCAACCCGTGGGTAGGATTGGGTTGAGTTTATATAAAAATCTCAACCCGCGGGTAGGGTTAGGATTGGATCCAAACCCTACCCATTGCCACCCCTAGCTCTCCCGACAAAATAAAAATCCCTAATTAGCTCGAATGAACCTTAGTTATGACCTTCTATTTATTTTTACTTTCTATATCCAACATTAAGCAATTATCCACTCATCAGTTGCGTAGCATGAGGACCTTAATCCGTGACCATAAATTGCTTCAAAACACGGTGGTAGAGCTCTGTCTCCCTATATTTCATGTTATAGTTCAAATTAAATACTACAGCTCACATGCTATTTACGATACATGACATAATATTACATATATTTGGTTACCTGTCCGTTGTATAGTTAAAACCTCAGAGTTGCTTCTTTTCCTTTGATCCAGTGTTCTTTAGTTGCCATAAACTTTCTGAGAGCATATAACAGCACCATCATAAGTTAGTGAGACTTCGATTTTTTGCATTGTAAGAAATGGACCCATGCCGACTTAAGTAAATAGTCATCTTTCATTGTTATATTTAATTTTTGTCATTATATTTGCTATTTGGAGTATCTTTTGTATTGCCTATTTAGTCGTACAAGTTGTGAGAAAATTATTTTTGGTGCTTCCGCTGTTAGACAAGTTCTTGTTTTGAACCTTTGTTGAGTTTTTCCCAACAAGTGGTATCAGAGTCGATGGTTAATCGGTCTGGTGGTTTTAAGGGGTATTCAAGGTGAAGTCGAAAGTCTTCCCGACAAAGGTGGTTCGGACGGCGTGTCCACGGTGTTTTGCGGCGGTGTGATGGACGAATACCCGTGGTGGAGGAGCTAGAAAAAGGAGGAGTTGATGCTTGATATGGAGACTCACACTTGGGGAAGAGATTGTTAATATTGCAAGTGTGAGAAGTGTTGAAGTTAGTCCCACATCAAAGAAAGCAAGGCAGAGTAAGGAGTTTATAATATGAGAGACCCATTAACTTACTACTTTAAGGTTTTGAGTTGGATGTGGTGTCTACTCATCTTATCTTATCTCACTTGATTCCTTTCCGAAATCTCCTGGTTGAGAGCTTCCCACGGTTGGTCTAACACATATAGACTACAAACATCATTAATGGAATATGATTGTCCAATGATTATTTTGAAGCCATATATAAATTGTAGAAACCATAGTTAATTTCAGTTCCTGTGATAAATGAATAGAGTGGTAAAGAAATCTGAACTGAAAAATCTACAGTTAGTCAATGACATAAGTTACTTCAACCCAAGCCAAGCTTGATAAAATATGACATATCAAAAATAGTTATCTAAACAATAATTATAATTAATAAGATTAAAAAATTAAGAAAATTTTTGATACATAATAAATCGTAGGGCGCGAAAGGCCTTGAATCCAAATACATTACCTACAATGGAAGTAAATATGTTAGTGACAAAACCTTCCTCAAAAAGGTCTAAAGGATAAGCTACATAGGCAATATATTGATTTATTGTATGAAAAAAGATTATAGAAGTAAGAGGCATTAAAAAAGATATAGATATATGGTATCTATCTATGTATATTGAATTGAGAATATACAAATAATACAATTATTTCAGATTCGACAAAATCTGGATATCCGACATAGATGAAAGAAAGTAAATAAAATGGGTGGAAACATTTTTCAATAATAAAAAATTTAAGAAAAAAGGACCAAACCTTTGATTCTTTCGAGTCTTTTTCTATCGTATTTAGATAATTCCTTGTACTGCAGTACTAGTCAGTCATAGTATGGAGATGTTTACTAGATGAGTAAAGAATAGGTGTATGTTCCCGGTATATGTTTATGTCTATAACATTAAATTAAATAGAATATGTATTAATGAGTACAGTTATTTCATGAATCTTATGCTAATATATCTTTTATTTGATTCCGAATAATTTATTTTCAAAACAACTACATAAAAAGTTATATAAAAATTACTAAAATAATGAAATTATTAAGAATTGTATTTTTGTCGAGTTGGGTTAAATATCAACTATTCTTTTGATGCATATCTATTTTTAATTACTTAAAATAATTTTTGTTTGTCAATATCACTACGAAGTTAGCTTTCTTTTTATACTGATCTCAAAACAGAGTTTGGCCATTTAATTTGAAGGATTTGTTCCAAAATATGGGGTAAGAGGATTCGCAATTTTACTAATCTAGAATAATAAGTTTCTATGTCATGTACCAACTGAGTGTTACTTGATGTTCAATTTTTTTATACACATGCAAATCAAGTATCAATCAGGATTCAAATTTTTACCTGTTGGCATCATTTCTATCTGCATGCACCGCCATTCAATTTTATGATGTTACTAATTGCGTTCTCAGCGCTGAAGAATAGACCAACAATTTTTTCTCTTAGTACAAAATATTGTATTAGAATAATTAATAAAAAAGGAAATTTTTTGGTTTTTTTTTGTGTTAAGAGAGACGGTTAGAAGTTAGAGAGAGGAACATTTCACATGGATGGTGCAAATCTTGTTTTGTTCTTCGGAAGGATTTTGGATAGATGCTGTTGGTCTAGATTCTTCTTTTGTACTTCTGCTGAAACTCCTTGCTTTCTAATATTTTGTTTGCCTTGCTCACTAAAGACAGAGGAATTACACTTTTTCATTCTCATGTTTCTTTTGTTTCTTTTGGATCATAAAATTTAACAAATTGTAGGATCCTTGTGTTTTGTTGGCTGGTACAATTACATCTATCTCTAATGATAAGAATTTGTGGTACTCAGTTTGTTTGTGTGGTGAAAAAATATATGCAAACCAATCTAAGCTCTTTTGTCACCTTTGCTTGACACATTATTCTGATAGAGTTTTGAGGTTATCTTTTGAACTATCTTCATTTCTATTTATATATTGTTTAATTAGTAGATTTTCGGGTTAGTTTAGGACTTTTGAATTATTTTAAAATATTTTTACTATTATTTGTTATTGTAGATACAAAGTAAAAATTTTTGTTAATCACACTGGTGGTTGCAATGCATTAGTTCTCCATGATGGAGATGTGCAACACTTAATGGGATGAAAATATTCTGAGGTTTTAAGAGATGATGGCTCCTTTATCTTAGTTAGCTTCTTCACGAGTTACTTCTAAACGAGATTAATTTATTATTTATTTGTTACATTGATGCTTATAATTTATCTAAAAATTGCGAACTATTTAGATGTGGGTTTGATAACAACTCATTTATTTCATATGGTGCTATAAGTAATACTGAAAATCTGTATTTTTTACAACTAATATTGAAATAAAATTAGTCAGTACTTTATCCTTAGCTGTGTTATTATACATCACTTGAATTTTATTTTGATATGTTTAACATTTAGTTATTTATTGTTTGTAATCTAAAACTGATGATTGAGTTGTTTCTCTCAGAATTGGTAATGTATTTAGGAGTTGGTTGTGTGTGTGTTGTTTTTTGTTGGTGGTATTTTTATTTTAAAAATATTTTTATGTCTTGTAGGTCACATTCTTAACTTTATTAGAAAACAAGACATTTATTTTAATTTTATTTATGATGCTAAGTTAGTTTCTAATCTTTGAATTATTGATGTTGCATTTTTTATTGGGCATTTAATTGAATAAATTAATAATATTGTTGTTCTGCCTTTTTTTTCACCATGCGCTCTAGACTGGAATTCTTTATCTCTTATATTTCTACCTGTTAAATGATATATTTTTATTCATTTAATGTAAAAAAATTGTTGTGGTCAAAAGTGAAAAATTCTGTAAAATTCTCTCTGGTGTGATATCAATTGATGGTTTTCTTAATTTGTATCTTAAAGATACGTCATGTGTATCGTTACTACTCTTTATTTTGTTCTCTTTCTGTGTCTTTGATTTTTTGGGTTTGATATTCTATTTTTTTCTTTGTATATTCAGATACTGATTTCTCTATTATGTTATTATCAGAATGAACAATTTTACTTGAATGCATCCAATTTTTTGTATAAATTGATAGAAAAAAATTGGTATTTATGGTTGATCCTTAACCCGTTGAGAGTGACACAATATGCCTTGCGTATAATGTTTTTAAAGTTTTTACACATGAGTTTATGTTAAAGCTGATTGAACGTGTTGAGAATCGTATTTTAAATGCGATTAGTTTAGTTTTCTCTATTGACTTTCAAGTTATTTTTTAATAAGTGTTTATTCACTTTTTTTAGTATTATGCCTAACAATAATATTCTCTTTTCTATCAAAACATGTATAATTAGTGTGCTATTATTTCGACTTTAAATATGGTTTCTATTAAAGATCCTGTTTCACATATTTTTGATTCAGTATTATCTGTTGTAAGTTTTCATCTTTATATTATATTTCCGACCATTATTTTTTGATATCGCATTTTTATAGAACTGGTTCAGTATTACCAGTATTGATTGATGAATTGTTAGAGTTTTAGTTATGATATTATCTGTATTTCTCGAGATGAGTGTTTTTTTTGGAAAAACACTAGTATTTCATAAAATACATATGATTTTCTTATAAAAAGTTTAGTTGTGTCTTTTGACAAAACATAATAAGAATTAATGAATGAAAAATTCTACGGTGTTGACCCATATTGTGAGCATGGGATGATGTTAATGCGTGGTGGTTTGGGAGCGTGAAACTTAATTAATAGTTCTTTTTTCGTTGATGTTATTCATTCTCCATTCTCATTGCTGTGCTTAGTTATGATTAATGAAACTGCTAAGTATTTTTTAGTTTGTGGGCCGGTTACCCTAAATTTGGTAATGAGCCATAGTAGATGATACTTCGTACCATTCTCAATAAAAAAAAAAAGTATATATCTATTTTGATTTTTAAAGAATTTTGAACTAGACACTTTAGTCTTCAATTAAAATTAATTACTCGATTGGTCCCTAACAATTAATTCTGTCAGTCATTTAGATTTTTGGCTCGTCAACTCCCCAACTAAAATTCAAAATTAACAAACTCTTTCTCTCAATCTTCATCTTTATTTTTTTCTCTTTTTTCTCTCATTCTCTATTTTTTCTATTTTTTTGTTCTACAAAAAATAAAATTAACAAAATAATATAATTTAAATAAAAAATATTATTATTATATACATATTTTTTTAAGTTTTTTGTTTAGTTTTAAATTTTCACCGCTTATCTTTCTAATCTATATTTTTATTTCTCTTCTTTTAAATATTTATTAAATATAATTTGAAGAGAATTCTAATGTTATGATTAAAAGTTAAAATTAAAAGTCAATTGTTTAAAAAAATTGATTTTGAGTTAATTTTATAACTATCAATATAATTTTTTTATGCTAATATCTAATTATATTTTTATATACATATATATAGAGAAAAAAATATTTTTAAATAGCAAGCATAAAAATTAATTATTTCTATTTGTGCAACAGACTTAACACCTAATCAAAAGTATACGAGTTAAATCGTTTCTAATTTTAGATAACGAAATTAAAATTAATTATTAGTAATAAATTAAACTCTTTTACATGAAAATAATAATAAAAAATCTTAATATTCGAATTTTTATCTACGAAGACCTTGGTCTTCTTAGTCGATAAAAACTTTTGTCCGTACGATCTTTTTGTAAAAGTAGTTTAATTTTATAAATCTTTTGTATCATAATTTATAATGTCAGAAAAAAATCGACGTAATTTTAAAAGATTTGTATTCTTATAATATAATTACGGATAAAAATATTAATTATTAATAAATATAATAGACGAACGATAAAATAATAATTTATAAAATAAAAAATATATTTTATAATTAAATAATATATATAAAAAATTAATTTATAATTAAAATTAAATAAAAATTTGACCATCAATTTAAAAAAATATGTTTTGTTTTGGTAGAAAAGAAAGAAAAAGATGGTTCCAGTATAGAGAGGTGGACTTTTTTTTTTTTTTGACAAAAAGTCAAAAATAACATACAGAGATAGAGAATAGAAAACTCTTTTGCGTCTTATTGCAGCTTGAGTCTGATGGGTACCTACCTGATTCAAGGAAAAGATATCTGGTTTGGGAATCGAAAACGGTGACTATGTGTTCCTACGTTTGAGGATCCACCAGGCACGGCGCTATTTAATGAAGCAACGAAGCTGATGACACATATATTGATGCCATGGATAGCGTTATTCCTCTCCTTACTCCATACAAGATGGGGAAGTTCAATTTATCACACAGGGTTGTGTTGGCGCCACTAACAAGGCAGAGGTCCTACAACAATGTTCCACAGCCCCATGCAGTTTTGTACTACTCCCAGAGAACCACCAATGGCGGCCTTCTCATTGCGGAAGCCACTTGTATATCCCCCACTGCTCGCGGCTATGCTGATACTCCCGGGTTGTGGAGCGACGAGCATGTTCATGCATGGAAGCCCATCGTGGACGCTGTTCATGCCAAGGGTGGCATCATCTTCTGTCAGATTTGGCATGTTGGAAGAGTCTCCAACACATGTCCGTACTCTCTTTCTCTCTTAATAGAAATACTAGTGTCGTTTATGTGAACGTAACTAAGTGTTGTATGTTTACGCTACAAAAAGGTTATCAGCCAAACGGTGAAGCCCCTATATCTTCTACGGACAAGCAACTATCATCACAACCTCGAGGCAGTGGCACCGAAGTCGATACCTTCGCAAAACCAAGGCCGCTAAGCATTCAGGAAATTCCTCAAGTTATCAACGACTTCAGACTTGCTGCTAGAAATGCTATTCGAGCTGGTAACTTAATTAATTGCATGGAAACATCTTCATGTGTGAAATTTTAATTTTGTGAGTATATATTCAAACAGATCCTTAAAAAATTTTGCATAATATTTTCATCTCTCAAAATTTTTTATTATATTGAAGTTCTTAAACTTTATAAAAGTAAGACATATAAGTTTCTGCCTTAGTTAGATATGTTATTTTTATTTGGACAAATAAATCATATTTGGGTATACTCTTCTTAGGTTTTGATGGAGTGGAGATCCATGGGGCTCACGGCTACCTACTTGAGCAGTTTATGAAAGACAAAGTGAATGACCGAACAGATGAATACGGTGGATCCCTTGAGAACCGTTGTCGATTTCCGTTACAAGTTGTTGAGGCAGCTGTGAATGAGGTAGGAGCTGACAGAGTTGGAATTAGACTATCACCTTATGCAGAGTATGTAGATTGTGGAGATTCCAACCCTGAAGCATTGGGGCTTTACATGGTTAATGCACTCAACAAATATGGTATTCTCTACTGTCACATGGTTGAACCGAGAATGATAACCGCTGGAGAAAAAGGTGAATGCCCTCACAGTTTGGTTCCAATGAGAAAGGCCTTCAATGGCACTTTCATTGTTGCTGGAGGGTATGATAGAGAGGATGGGATCAAAGCCATAGCTGAAGACAGGGCAGATCTTGTTGCTTATGGTCTTTGGTTCTTGTCTAATCCGGATTTGCCAGAGAGATTCGCACTTAATGCACCTCTCAACGAGTATAACCGCCAAACGTTCTATACATCTGATCCTGTTATTGGTTACACTGACTATCCATTTCTTGACGATGCTGCTGCTTCCCCTATGTAATGCAAAGTCGATTATTCTCACTAGATTCAAAGTATTGTGTTACAAACTTAGTTTTCTAATGCCATATGAGCATTGTGTTAACATTTATTATATCGTACTTCCTGTGTAAAACTAGTGTTATTATATTTCATCTACTTTAGGTCCCAACAAAAGAAAGATTCGATTGATGTAAATCTATTTTTTTGTTTTAATTTTATTCTTAGCAGCTACCTTACTTTAAAGGTGACTTAGTAACGAAGATCAGAAAACTATTGAATCTTAACTGAGAGGTTCAATTCAATTTTTGTTAAAAGAAAGGCAAAAGTTGTAATTATTGAGTCTGGGATAAGACAGAATTCATCGAGTACAGTGGTTGGAGTTTTGGTTAGAGTTGTGTAATGCTCTTTGCTATGACCTTGTTATGCTGTCTTGTTGCTAATTTTTTTTTTTTTTTGTTTCCGAGACTGCCTTTCCTTTTTTTTGGACGGTTGAGACTGCCTTTCATGTTCTAACTTTTTCTTAGTCAAAAATATCTGCTTAGCTGATTTTTCGATATAGCTTACTAGACTAGAAAGAACTAGTAATTCATCTCTGATTGTGTTTGTATTCTTATAAAGGTTTGGAGAACTACAATGTCTGGTGAACTAATCACTGAAAGTGGGTGGGTAAGGCCCGTAAGGGACTGGCCAAACTTAAACCTCTCAAATCTCATTGAAAGCATAGACTTCAACATTTTCGGCCCATGGCCCAAAATAATCAGGAGTATCCACGTATTGGCGAGCCCATTTGAGAATTAGGAGCGAGAGACATGATCTTTGGTGGTACCGGTACTAGTCATTTCACTCACTTGTAAGTTGTAACATGAATTAATGAATCAAAATTTTATAAGATTAGGTAGTGATGAAGGCAATAGGCAAGGCAAGGCTAGGCGAGAAGAGTGTAGCGTAGGTTCAATTCAATTATTGTATGAATTGTGTACTTGGTTTCGACCTTGATTTCATTCATCCCTGTGTGGTCCAATAATGCATTTAAGATTTTTACTTTTACCCACCCAACAATCAATTTTCACCTCAATTTGGAATGAAGAAGCACATTCCACGCCACTGCTACTTCTAGTAGAGATACCGAGCATGACAAAGGGAACAAGCACACAGAATCATTGCATCATCATGGTTAACATTGCCATTTGACACAACACAATGGCAAGCAAGTGTGACTCAACCACCCTAATAAAATGGTTACCAAACTAGGCTACCGTTTGGTCCAACCATGTTTTCCTAATTATGACAACCTTTTCACCTCATACATTTCTAATTAAAATAAAAACTTGTGCTTAGCTTTTCTACATGGAGTCGTGCCCCACATATATGGTATAGTCATATAATAAGTGATTTTGTATGTGATGTATGATTATATTTAAATTATTAAATTATAATAAGATAAGATAGGTCTACATCATAGTTATACAGTGTTGCTTGTTAGTATATCCATGTTTAATGCAAAAGATAGTGACAGATGAGGAAAGCTTTGTCACATACATTACCCAAACCCAAAAAACCCTCATTTCACTCTATGTATGTATGTATAGAGTATGGACTAAGAGAGAAGAAAAATTAAAGTTCAAAGCAGAAAAGAAGGAAACTGGAAGCGCAAAAGAGACCATGCTGCTCCCTTTGACTGAACTGCCTCGCTTATTTTTACCCCCTCTCACTCAATTTTACAATCTTGGAACACAAAAAGCAAAAGCAACAAGCAGATCTTCTTTCACTTCTTTTTGGTTTCTTACGAGCTTTTTCATACATATCTATATATTAATTAACAACCGGTTAATCTTATTAATATAATTGTTTTTGGTTATGACTCCTTTCTACATTCTGTGTGTTAATGCCAGATGCTAATGCACCAAACTACTTTTCTATGCTATAATACTGCGTTTGGTTAATGTCTTTAAAACATATAGACACATACACAGTATACAAAGATATATAGACATAAAAGATACATAAATTTTGTAATGTGTTTGATAATAATGTATAAGATACATATGTATAAATTAAATATCAATTTTACTTTCTGAGTCTTATACATTGTGTCTTATGCATTAATAATTTTAAAAATAATTAGGGATAAAAAAGTCAAATTTTATGTTTTATGCATTGTGTCTTCCTATTTCAACTTTAAAGAAGAATACTAAATACATGTATTTTGTGTGTATTTATGTACTACCGTGTCTATTCAAATCTATGTCTGACCAAATAAATACTAGATGTGTACCACCGTGTCTAACAATTAGTGTCCATGTCTCAACAAACAAACAAACATATTTTGCTGAATCACTGTGTTCATATGTTAGACACATTTCGAATACGATATTCATCTGACACTCGTTTGACATGTGTGTCATTTGTGTTCAACTTGTGACTTAATAAAAAATGAAAAATATTTTTTGAGAGATTTGGATACATCTAAATACTATCACATGTTAGCATATTTAATTTTATTCTTAACATGTATTCTTAAAATGAGTTTAAAAATAATATACATGATTATTTATTAAAAAAATACTTTTAATACTTTATATAATTTAAAAAGATATTAAAAATAATTAAAAACTAATTTATATTTTAATATCAATAAAATATTAATTTATTATTATGATTTATCTAAAAATATTTTATATTTTATATATACGTCGTATTTTTCTGTTTTATAAAAATTTAAAATTTGTGTTCCTCAGTTATGTCTTTATCTATATATGGATGGTCTTATTTCCAAGTTCCAACAATTGAATGTCGTGCAGTTGTGGCCAATGCTTTTTCACTCATATGTTGAATAATGAGTCATTTATTACTTTCAAGCTTAACTACATATTTAAGGAAACAGATCCATGCTATGCGTGATAGATTTTAATATGATTGAACAAATTCAATAATTCATCATCACTGCGTTTAAATGTGTTCCCCTTACCAGCACTTTGCATTGTGACAGTACAAATTGTATTGCTAAATATCTGTTCAGAAGGCATAGCATTTAATTCTCTACCACAAAGTTTGCCTCTCTTTCTCAAAATGAAAATGGACATCATATCACTATTGAATCCAAAGAAGTTGGTTGGTTCTTCTTAGCTAGCTAGATATGATACCACTGATGAAGATGCTGAATCTTGTATAGATTGTCTATACTCAAACAGATATAGACTATTACATTACATGAAAACTCTGTGCCACCCAAATTTGTAGGACCACTTCTTCTTCGCCTAAGGTGTATAATTCAATTTACATGTACACTTTATACTATTTTATACTATATGGCTCTCTCTTTGTTACAGTTTTGTGCCCTTTGCTAGTTTAATTATATTTACGTAACCATGTACACTAGAACTGTTGTTCTCTGAAATTGGAATTATGGTTGAACATTTGAGGATTTGACCCGCATAGTAGTGTTAATGTTAGAGAATAGAGATGGCATGGATTTGTTGAACGCTCGAGGATATTCAAAAGGCAGTAGCAATGGACGGCGCATGATTCTAAAGTCTAAATTAACATAACAAACACATACATTATGAAATTGAAACCTCCCTCCTAATGCATCATGAAATCAAAAAGAAAAAGATGAACCCCAAATTTGGGTGGAGTGCCAAAAAGTTCTTCAACTTGATTGGCTACAGATCCAAACATTCCGTGCTATATATGCATCCCCTTCCACCAATCATATACATTATACATACTATCACATTGCTCCATAAAATGCTCAATACTATATCATAGTAAAGACAATTGTTAGAGGAAGACTTAAAAAGAATATTTGTTGTAAATACTAACATTTTATTGTAAAATTATACCTATCAAAGAGGACGAAAGCTATCATTATTATATAACTGTTGTCACAAAAGCATGGTACAAAACATAACAAATTCACGATGATTCTAAATTGTAATGAATAAAAATAATAATTTAATGCTGTATGATCTACTTTTGCTTTGGCTTTGGTAAGAAGAGCAGAACGGGAAGAAGAAGAATACATGCAAAAATATAGAAACGTTTGGTGAGTAAGGTGGGTGCAGCCTTTGCTGGTTGTGGCGGTTGTTGTTCTATGTTCAGAATCGTTAAAAGCTATGCCCCTCTCTTCTCTCTATAAAGCACATAATATAATATTGATTTAATAATTTATGAATAAAGTTGTTACATACATACTGTGCTTTATTCTGTTGAAAAAAAAAAAAAACAACCTTGTTCCACAGAACGAGGCACTATGCTTATGCTTATGCTTTTAAGAGTTAAGACACACAAACAACATAATTCACAATTCACAACCATAACCCTCTTTAGTCACATGAAATTCTTCTTCTTCCTCTCTTCTCAATCTTTATGAATTACAACATTAACAATGAGACTTGATCATTCAAACAACACCAAGGTTGGCTTTTTCTCCACTCTTTCTCTCTCTCTCTCTCTCTCATTTTATTTTTGTTTTTTCTTCTTCCATAACCATCTTTGAATTCTCGGCAACTCTGTTAACTCTTGTTCCCTCTGTTGTGGTGAATCATGAAGCTGTCATGGTCCAAGAGAATGGTCAGAAAGTTCTTCAACATCAAAACCAAAACGGAGGACTCTCACCAACCAAATGCTGTTTCTTATGGTTATGGAGGTGCACATCTTTTTTTTATTCAACAATTAAAGCCTAGTTTCCTTCATCAAATTCATCCCTCATTCCTATGCATTTTGTCTGCTATTTCGGATTCACCAATGCTCATTGATTTTCATGAATTTTGTTTCTTTCTGCAGTTGGTGACGTGGAATACAGAAGCAGAAGCAGCTTCTCCGAGAGAGAGCCATGCTCAAACAAGAAGAGCAAAACAGGTAAACACACACAATCTTCAATGAATGGATTCTGACCATTTATACGAAATCCTCATAATTTGCAATGTACAGACAAGGGAGGAGGAGGAGGAGGAAGAAGAGGAAGAATGAATCTTGAGCATCCTCGAATCATAGATGTCCACAACTATAGCATTTTTGTTGCAACATGGAATGTGGCTGGAAGATCCCCAACAAGTAATTTGAGCATAGATGATTGGCTTCATGCATCACCAGCTGCAGATATATATGTTCTTGGGTATGAATTAAATTACTTCTTTTTGAGGGAAAAGTCTTTGCTTTAATTGGTTACCAATAACAAGATTGCTATTTTTGTTTGTGTTGCAGATTTCAAGAGATAGTTCCCTTGAATGCTGGTAATATCTTAGGGGCTGAGGACAATGGTCCTGCAAAAAAGTGGCTTGCTCTGATTGGCAAGACTTTGAACAATCTTCCTGGTGCTAATGGAGGCAATGTGTACTATGCACCATCTCCTATTCCTCAGCCGGTTGTAGAATTAGATGCAGATTTCGAGGGATCGGCTCGACAGAAGAACTCTTGTTACTTTCATCGCCTCTCTTTCCAGACATCTTCTTCAACCAGCTGGAGAATGGACAATGATCCTTCAACTGCGCAGCCACGGCTGGATAGAAGATTCAGTGTGTGTGATCGTGTGATATTCGGTCACAGACCAAGTGACTTTGATCCCAGTTTTAGATGGGGTTATAGGCCAAGTGACTATTCCAGAACAAGTGACTATTCCAGACCAAGTGACTACTCAAGATGGGGTTCCTCTGATGATGATAATGGCCTTGGAGATTCACCCAATACAGCGTTTTCGCCAGCTGCCTCTAATGAAGATGGATATGGAATGGCAGGGAGGTCAAGGTATTGTGTTGTTGCAAGCAAGCAAATGGTAGGAATATTTCTTACCATATGGGTTAGAAGTGAATTAAAGGATCATGTTGGGAACATGAAAGTGTCTTGTGTTGGCAGAGGACTCATGGGTTATCTTGGAAATAAGGTCAATTTCAATTCATACACCTAGAATCATTTTCAAGATTCATCAGCTATGTGAAAATGATTCATCTCTGATATGTATGTACTTGCAGGGGTCCATATCAATTAGCATGTCTCTCCATGAAACAAACTTTTGCTTCATTTGTAGCCACTTGACCTCTGGACAGAAAGAAGGAGATGAACTTAGAAGGAACTCTGATGTGATGGAGATTCTTAAGAAGACAAGGTTTCCACGTGTTCATGGTTCTGACAATGACAAGTCTCCGGAGACAATCCTCCAGCATGAGTAAGGATGAATCTTATTATGCAGAATGAACATCAAAAACATTTCTGTTTCCACACACTGTTGTAATTTTGATTTTGATTCATTTTTTCAGTCGAATTATATGGCTTGGAGATTTGAATTACCGGATAGCTCTATCCTACCGTTCAGCAAAGGCACTTGTTGAGATGCAAAATTGGAGAGCATTATTGGAGAATGACCAGGTACCAATGGTAATTAACAATATTCTCTTTGTTTAAGCATAGCAGCACCAATGAATCTTATGCTAAGTTTTGTGGCAGCTGAGAATAGAGCAGAAAAAGGGTCGTGCATTTGTTGGATGGAATGAAGGCAAGATTTATTTCCCTCCAACATACAAATATTCAACCAATTCTGATAGATATGCAGGAGATGATATGCACCCTAAGGAGAAAAGGCGAACACCGGCCTGGTGAGATCATTAGGATTACTCTATTACTTCTGCTGCTACTACTGCTGCTAGTATTATGAACACATAGTAATCCTTAGATTCTTGGTGTAGGTGTGACCGTATTTTGTGGCACGGTGGAGGACTCCATCAATTGTCTTATGTGCGTGGAGAATCAAGATTCTCAGACCATAGGCCTGTTTATGGCATATTTTGGGCTGAAGTTGAGTCAAGTCATGGAAGAATGAAGAAAAGTATGAGTTGTTCTTCTCGTTCCAGAATTGAAGTGGAGGAACTTTTGCCATATTCCCATGGATATACAGAATTAACCTTTTTCTGAAGCAAGCATGGTTTTACATATTTGATGCTTCCATGCATATTCAAGTACTTTCTCTATCCCTTGTTCATATATAATCATATATGCTCACATTTCTTGCTTCTAAAGCATAACTTAGGTACCTGAAATTAAAGTTCATTCAGGCTAAGTATTGATCCTGAAATATAAGCTATTTTGTCATTACAATTACAATTAATTTTCCACCTGAGTCAGAAACCTTACATGCATGATGCAACCTATTACTGTTCAGAAAACTGGTCAAACAAGAACAAGTCACTTTGAAGAAATTCATACATAAATGGAGAGGTTGGTTGATAGAGACAACCCATTTCCCATATACCGAAAAAGGTTAGTTTTTTTTTTTGTTAATTAATTTTTTTTTTAAACTCTGATGCTTTTCTTGGTTTCTGCTTTTGGTTCCAAACCTCTTTGTCTAATTCTAACTTTAACTTTTGTTTTTTTTGCATTGTGATTTGTCAGGTGCTAATATGTAATTTCACCTTTGTCTAACGCATGATCAGTACAGTTCATAATCATCATGAATGTTGTTACCTAATCACGCCAGCTTCTATCAATTAACAACACTCACTTTCCGTTGTCTCATATACCTTCTTATGACAAATCACAGTGCTGCACAATCATTAGGTACTAAATTATTCTTTTCTGATTAATTAATTAGTTAATGTATATGTAAGTTACTAGTGATATGCACGCTGCACGCATAATCATAATCATAATCAAACCCCCCTTCTTTTTTTGTGTGCAGGAAATGGAAGAGGATGATTTTTCATTTTCTTATTCATCATTCTTAAATTGTTTCCAGAGAATATTTATGATGACTAAAAGAAGATGAAAATATAGTCAAAATAATCAACATTATTATTATTTTTTTGTTCTTGTAATAATGCATAGAAAATGAAAAGAGTAGTTATGATGATGTATACTGATAGCTACAGTGATTGGAAAAGAAAAACTGTAGAAAGAATTTGAAAAGAAATGATTTAGTTAATTAATGAAGATAGAATTTTCAGAGCCCCCCACTGGTGATTGTCTTTGTCTTTTTCTCTGCACTACTAATGATATGATATGATACATCAAATAGTATGTAGTGCTTTGATTCCTGATATGCGTGCTCGTCTTTTTGTGATTGTTGGAGAGTTATTTAACAGATTATAAAGTTTCTCACAGCTTTAAAGCCATCAGTTCTGAATTCTGATGCTCAATTACTCTTTGCTTTTGACTAATTTAATTTAGCTTTTTGAATTAAACATTAGTAAGTAGAAAATGAGGCGAAAATATATGCTAATAATAATATATAGTACTATTTTGAATTTTAATCATGATAATTAGACAAGTTTGGTAAACAGTTATGAATTTCTTTTGATATGGAATATATGTATGTGTAAGAAACTAAAATTTGGTAGCATACTATATATAATCAACACAAGTTGGTCCAAAACTAATGAAAGATGGCTGAAATGATAATTGTAAAAGCATGTGAGAGCGAGAGATCATTGTGAAAATGTGTGTTGACAGAAGAGAATGCATCATAACTGTTTGACATGCGTAATCAATAGCTTATTTAGTCATGTATGATCATTTGATATTTTGATTTGATGATTTATTTGCAAATACTAACAAATGACAACTGTCAATAGATTCTTGTTACAGGAATTAAACTAAGTTGCCCTTGACCATCCATAGGGAAGACAAATTAAAGTTAACTCAATTATATATAATACTTTAGCATAATGTTGTATGTAACTACGTATACTTGTTGAGGCATCCTAGTATACTAAACTACTCTTGTCCTTCGAAACTTGATTACTTTAAAGATACCTACTCATTAAATAAAGATATAAAAAAAAACATCTTTTTACAAATATGTTTTGTTTAAAAGTATAATTTATTTATTTAGTCACACTTTAAATAAAAATAATATTTTTATAATATATTAAAATTTAATTTTACAATTCATCATTTATTTTCCAAAAAAAGTATTTTTACATAAAAAACAATTATAAAATTTTTATTAGAGTATCCATCTACTTTAAATTATACATATTTAGAATTTAACTAAAAAGTCAGATTTTTTTGGTGGACATCAATAACTTTTTAATTTAAATTTTAGACTTTTACACTCAAAATTTTAATATTAAACTCTAAATTCTCCAAAAATAGTAGTCTCTTTTTGGGCACAACAAAAACAATTATTAAAAGAATACTTTTATTTATTTATTTATTGGTATTTGAATAGTTTTACAATAAACAGAACCAAATACTGTAGTGGGTCACATAAGACTGGTATTTTGGACTGAGTAGGACTTTTTGGTTGTTGCTTAAAAGATAAGCCCAAGAAGCCCAAGAAAACTTTGTTAAACTACTCCAACCTTTGACTGAAAACAACATAATGTTTGTGTGAAGTGGTTATGACTTGTGACCCACAATACCAAAACCGAAAGTTGCTATGACCCAAAAAAATGGTACGGGGTGGCAACTGGCAATTGTCTAATATCTAAAAAACTCGAGTATACCAAAAAAAACCATTGGAGGCTTGAACAAAAAAAAAAAAACATAAACCGTTAATTGTAGCCACATTTTTAAAGTGGCTAAAAAGAGTGCTTGGTCCGTGAAAGTTCATTCGTTAGATCGGAGAGCATGCCTACGAAATATTTTTAATATACGAAATATCTTAATTACCAATATATATATATATATATAATCTCTTTTCTTTACTTACCTTTAACATTTTATGCAGTAATTTTTTGAGTTTAATTTTAGTATATGAATAGTATAATTGTTGTTTAATTATATTTATTATTTTAAACGACTATTAAAAGATCAATGTAAGGTAATTAATTTTACATATTATATAATTAAATATACGTATAAAATTATTTTATATTGATAAAATTAAATTTAATTTTTATGCATAAAAATCCAAAAAAGAAAAAAAAAGTTTGATATTTAAGTTTGTTGTAATTATTGTGAAAGATTTTTGTGGTAATTGTTGAGGGATGGAGCAATAATTGAAGAGAGTCAAAAGATGGAAGGGGTTTGGTCAAACTTAGAGTGTTAATGTGAAAGAGGAGGGAAATGATGTCCTATAAAATACACAGCTACATAGGTTTTATGATGAAAAAAATCTACAACAATGGTACACTTGCACAGTTTGATGCTTGCAAAATCAAATCATGAGTCCTTCTCCTTCTCCACTAGTGTTAAAGTAATTAATTACATATGGGTTGAGAGTTGGTAAAAAGCTGCTGTTATATTGTTATGTGAGAAGGAAAGAAAATCAGACTAGCTATGTATGTATATATGTACAACAACTTAGACTACTTGATCATCATGTTCATCATGCATATATATATATATATATATATATATATATATATATATATATATATATATATATATATATATATATATATATATATATATACACTTAACCAAATTATTTAATTCATGCAGTAATAGCTAGTACTGTATGTAATTCATAGATATAAAATAGTATACAGTATATGCATTACGTACAGTACGTAGCACTTGAGTAAACTTATATATACACGATACACCAACAACCCAGATATATATAATAAGCCTAGCTAGGTGGGTGCATGTGTATTAGGTGCAGCCACAAAATATAAATAAATTAAAAGTATTAAGAAGGCTCAAATTAAAGTATTTTATAGAGATAGATATGGAGGTGGCATAGTAGTAGTATTCTGATTGATGCGGCTGCTGTATGCTTTAATTTTTATTTGTTTTAATTTGGGGATGGGGATTGGGGAGAGTTATGGAATCAGAAATAGAAATGGAAGCTAAGAACCTAATTAAGCTAAGCAAGTAGCCACTACACAATTCATTTCATTCGGGTAATGCAGGGACTAATCCAAAAATATGAGTAACGGCTCCAACATTTAAACCTATTATTCATGTCGAGAAATTAATTAAAAAGAAAAAAAAATTAGGCTCATAAAAAATTTACTATCATTATCATCAATAGTTTAATGTGTACATAAAATATAATTTAATTAAGTATACATTAAAATTAATTATTAGTATAAAATACATATAAAAATAAAAATTTAATTAATCTGTTGATTCTTATAATTTTACTAAATTTTTAATTTGATTCTTATACTTTTTTTCATTTCAATTGAGTCTCTACATTACTTTTAATTTTGTAATTAAATCTTTCATAATTAAAAATTATTAAAATTAACCGAATATTTTTTCACAAATTAAAGATATCTATAATTAGAAATATAATTAGAACTTTGATCACATATTTTTTAAAGAAAATATTTTATTAATTTTAATATTCTTAATATGAAAAGAACTTAATTGTAAAATTAAAAATAATGTAAAAATTTAATTAAAAAAATATAAAAATCTAATTATAAATTTAATAGAACTATAAGAACCAACAAAATAATAAATAAAAATTAAATTAAATTAAATTACACATTATATATTTATAAAAAATACACGGCGGCTGATTTTAATAATTGAATCTAATGTATACATATTATTTTTGAATAAAATTTAAAGTTGATTTACTTAAATAATTTGACAATTATAAATGTTAAAAAATGGGATGGGATTATTTATACGTAAAAAGAATTTAATTTATTAGTTAAATAAATATGTGCATGCATATAAAGTGGGAATAGTGACTAGTGAGTGTACAGTTGTGTGGTTGTCTGATATGATTGGTATTTGGTACTTGAATATTGTCTTATTTGGTCAAGGTTTTATATATATTCATTCATACTGTGTTCTGCTTCTGCACCTCTGAACGCTTCCCTATCCTTTTCTTTGTTCCTTCAAATCACAACTCTGTTATATTTGAAGACGGTACAACAAACACCACACACTCTTTCATTTCATTTCATGCATGCCAGGTAACTAACCTTGTTTTCTCTGAGTTTAATTATTATTTCTATTAATTGTAGGTGGATCGCGGCTTCCACTCTTCAAGCTTCCATCGGTTAGTGCTCGTCTTTTGCTTTTTTTTTTTTTTTGTTTTCATGGAATTTCTCTTTTACATGTTAAGGAAACTACATACTACGATACCCATTGCACAAAAATTTACTTGAACTTCCACTTAGCTAGTTAAAGTTATTGTTGGGAGTAATTTAATAGCGAGGGATTTGATTTATATTATATAAATATGAAATATTAAGTTTAAAAAGTCGACATTTTTTGTAAAGAATTAGTTAGTTTTAATTCAAATAAAAAATAAATACAAGAGAAAAATAGTGATAATTTAATATTTGTGAATATTTTTTTTATACAAATAATCTTTAGTATTTTAACATCTTTTTTATCATGGAAAATTCTTATGTGCTCTGGAAGTAAAATAAGTCATTTGTTTTATATCATTTGTTGTTTCGAATATTTTTTAAATTATGGATACTTTTCTAGCAATTTAAAAAAAAAAAAAAAACTTCAATTGTTAATATGTCAAACAATAATAGAGCAGAACAAATGACTTAATTTTTTTTTTTTGTGACTGAAGAACAAATGACTTAATTTGCTATTAGTACAAAGAATTTCTCCCAATTTCACTCAAGTTCTTGATCACTTTCGCTCCTAATCAATTGAAGGTAGAGTTAATAAAAAAAAAGTAAATAGTATATTTTTTTCCCATTGAGAAACCAGTTACATCTTTGTTCCACGTCTAAATTGCTTCGTAACTACCAAAAAAAAAAAAAAAGAAGGAAAACTAATAAAATCTATATAATACAAGCCACATAAAAATGGGATTAAAAAACTCACTACTACAACAATATAGATAGTAGAAGAAATACAAATTTCGAACTATCGACATTAAAGTAAATGAGACTAATTCTATGGTATTTGTTATTTGGTGTTTTTTTTTTAATTTATTATTTATAGCAAATTTTAAATTTTTAAAAATTATTTATTTTTATATTTTTAAATTAAATATTATTTTTAATTTTTTTTAACAAATTAGACAATATTACAAAGCAATGAAAGCTCAGGCCGGAGAAATATTTTTAAAAAAAAGTGGGGATTTTTGCTTGCAAATAATTTGGGTCGGGTTAGGTAAAGCAATTTATGGCGTTTGGAAGTACTAGATGCAAATAGTAATAGGATAGGGCTTTCAAAAATAAAAGTTTCAACAAGTTGCCTTGCCGCTCATTATTACGGCGGTGATATATACATATGGCTGATGCTGCCGCCGCCATGGCCATTCTGGCCCAAAATGCCAATAAATTGAAGAGCCTTAGCTTATAAACAACTTGGTCTAAAACCGGTAATTTGGTCTAATAATGCGTCCAAAAGGACCTTGAGAAAATTAAAATATCTATTGGCGTGCCTCTACTTTTCCTGAATAGAGGGTGTACAGTGTAGTACACTGAAACCTAGCTAACTTCAACTTTTATTTTCATAAATCATGACTTTGATCATTTTATATTGCTGCTGCTTTGGTATCTTTGCTGCCCTCTCAGAATGGTTTTGTTGTAACTGATTATTATATATTATGAAATAGATTAGGTTAAAGTGCTTTTCTGGTTGTCAGAGTAATTATCAAAACTATATACATATCAATGTTTTTATATTTTGAGTTTTATTATGTATTATATTGTGAGCTATTTTTTATATTATGTTGGCTACTATGCTTCCATTCTTTCATCTCTTTCACGTGGAAAATTGCTATATGATTTCTTTTCTTCTGTCCTTTATTCAACAGCGGATTTTTATATATATTATAGCATGAGTTATAAATAATCTTTATACTATATATATATATATATATATATATATATATATATATATATATATATATATATATATATACTGTTGACATAGCGGTCAAATTTTTTAACCAATAATCACGTTTTAAAATAA
Organism: Arachis hypogaea; assembly: GCF_003086295.3. Classification (NCBI taxonomy): domain Eukaryota; kingdom Viridiplantae; phylum Streptophyta; class Magnoliopsida; order Fabales; family Fabaceae; genus Arachis; species Arachis hypogaea. Next base: position 38,019,630 of record NC_092040.1, read on the forward strand.
AATATGTTGTTTCTTTAGTAATTTTGTAAAAGATAATAATGCTAAATGTTTGCCGAAATTTTATTTAAAACTGATTAAGCTGACATGTTTAATTACCACATATAAGCTTTCAAAAGGTCAGAAACTAAACCGAGGGAATAAGAGAACTTATTAGATATGATACCATTCGTTTTTTAATTTCTTTATTGCAACCAAAGACATGCATGCTTCATATTAATTTATCATAGAAATTTAGGGTATGCTTTGAATTTCATAGTTAATAAGCTGTAGACTCAGATTAAAATAAGTGTTATGTATGTCAGAATTGTATACCTAACTTAGCTAGTATCCGTACAAATTAAAAGATAAACTGAGGTGAATGTTAATTAAATATCCTAATACTTAATTGCATGATCATGGAATGTTTGAATAGCTAAGCATTAAGAAAATCATTTAGCCATAAGTAGTCATTCAATATTTGGCCTTGTAATTTGCTGCATCAATAATTAACCTGTTCACAATGAAACCCTAATTTTGTTTCTAATTAACATAAAAAGGATAAAATTTAATTAGGTTGAAAGTTGAAACAATTAATATTTGAGTGGTCTAATTAAAATGATGTCAAAGATAAGAAAACTGTATAAGTTTATCAGTTAATATTCCATCAAACTAGCTACTCAAAATCTGTGTTTTGAATAATATCAACCAAAAAGAATGCTCATACCACCGGAAGATAATTAGTAATATAATACTAATCTTCTTATTAGAGTTCCCTTATTCAAAATTAAGATAGATAATCAGGGCATATATAAGGAGGAGGAGGAGGACAAAATAGAGTGACACTGAACATTTAATAGCATTGAACTGCAATATAGTTTGTATACATTTGAAATCACTCCATTAATAATTGTGAACAGAAAATATGAGTACATGCATGTCCTAAATAATCATCCATACTTCTGTTTTTTTCAGCAGTAAATGTATATGTATGTATAGATATAGTTACCAATGTATGCAGATCACCATATATATATATGATATTTTACATTCCATTCCATTAATACAACTATAAATGTATAATTAAACTGCTATCAGATACAGAAGGAAAACATAGATCTTGGTGGTTCAGCAATAAACGATGCATGTATATATATTCATCTTGGAGCTTTGAAAGGAGAAGATGAACCTTCCCAATGAATGAGAGAACTTGAAAGCAAAAAGTGTGGTAAATCATCACAATTCAAACATGGATATTGCTCCCATCCACATTGCTTAATTCAAAAAGTATTAGCTAGATTAATTTTTGATAACTTGCAAACACTGTTATATATATGAACAGAAAAAATGAATCATAATACATGACTAAGAGTTTTGTATATAACACATAGTGTCAATATAAGAAAACCAACTAATTAAGAATGTTAGTTGAAATTATTAGCTGAAAAAATACTGATAATTTAAATTTTCTCTACATTAGTATTTACTTATGCGATCATTGTTCCCTTTAATATAATAATCTATAATGGAGTTGAAGTTTTTCACTATATGATTGATCCCATCAAGCAATGTTTGAAATACTACTGTTTCCGATATATTACAATCTTCTAATACATACATAGTAACATGATATATTTCTAGCTTTTGTCAGATCTCAGAAACATTATCTTAATTTGTGCCATTGGCTGATCATTATCATCATCACCAGAAACAAGCAAGCAAGAATGATAAGCGGAAAAACATTGCAAACAGAAGTAATTAAAGTGAGAAATTATAAGGCAGAAAAAAAAGTTACTGATAGAGAAAGGGCAGCAGGAAAAATATGCATCGATCCATGAAGATGAGTCCTTGTCAAAGCTAAGTAATTTAGATTTGAGAATATGACTCATTCTACTGATATCTCATATTATATATATATTCCACACATCACTGTTTATGCTACTGCTCCCTCCCTGGTGAATGATGATGATTATTATTGTTGGTGTGCACTCCTCCCAAGACTTTCCAAGATTTGAAGCTCTACAAACACATTAATTAAACATGTATCACTATTCAAACTGCAAAATAATCATTAAACACTATTTGTACATCAATATATATACCTGAATAGAGATTCATGCTCAAGTTTCCATTAATATATAGTGGCATCATTGGTATAAATTCCAATTGGGAGGGGAGTGGTTGTTATTGTTATTAATGTTGTTGAAACTAGCTTCCTGATGTTGAGGGATCTCAAGGCTCATGAAATTGGTTCTTAGTAGATTAGGGTCTTGAAGCTCAACATCCATAAGTTGATGATGATGATGATGAGGATCTGATGAATCTGGAGGAGGGAATCTCTTGTCCTTTGATGATGAGAAGCAGGTGAAGCAGAAGGTGTGATGATCATGATGAGAACAGGTGGTGGGATTAGCTTGCTTGGTTCTTTGAAGCTCTCTGATAGCATTCTCAGATTTAGTGAAGAGCCATTGGAGGGTGTTGCTGGGTTTGTCATACTCAAGCATGTCCTGAAGATCAAAGAACTTTCTAGCAATCTCGCTTGAAAGCCTCACCCTTCTGTCTCTCAAACCCTGAGATGTAAAAATCTTGCTGTGCCTGTCTTTCTTCCCTTTCTTTGTCAACAAGTTCAGACCATTATGACCACCCACAACACCACCAGCACTAGCACCACCACCATAATCATAATAAGAACAGTCCCTTTGGAGCATGGCAGCATAGTCAGCAACATTCAGATTTGTTGCTGCTGGGAACAGTAATGGAGCTTGATGAGTAGTAGTACCAAGAGATGAAGATGGGTCAAACATACTTCCATCACTATTAGCAACAACAAAAGCATTGCTATCATTGTGAGAATCATCAACATAGAAGGGATGAAGAAGAGGAGGGTAAGAAGAAGAGGAAGAAGAAGGGTTGGAGGAAGAGAACATAGATCTGCATATAGTGAAGAAAAACCCTAACTTTATTTTTTGAGGGATGAGAAGTGGTTGTAAGATAAGATAAATAGTGATGCAGGAAGCAAAGGAATCTGGTTAGAGAAGGGGAATGGTAATGCTATAAGTAGGATCAAAGTGGAGAGCTTTCAAGTAAGGTACTTGGCATCAGCATTCAGTTGCCAAAATAAAGAAAGAGTGGTAAAGCTACTTTACTAACAAAAATGGACAAGGGAAGAGATGAGGAAGTAAGGGAACCCAACCAGTACATAGTACATACATACATAGTTACGTTTCATTATCCACATCAAAAGGACATTCAATTATTTTGTTTTGCATTCTTATTTCTTAACACCACATTAAAGCCATAACCTTCAACACCATCACGTCAATCAACTCCAAACCTAATTCAACTTCAACTCTCATTTCACTCTTCCATATGCATCACTACTAAGTACCAACAAAAAAAAGGAAAAGAAAATATCAACTTAATTTTCTCTAATGAAGTAGCTAGTATGTGTTTATCATTTTGTATAATACGTTAATAATATATATGAGTCAAACCAACTTGCGTTGGTCGAGTGGTCAGATTACTCATCCACTTAAAGGATCAAAATTCTATTTATACAACTATTAAATTCCCTATTTTAAATTGAAGGATCTAATAATTATGAGAAGATAGTTTGCTGTTCCCACTTTACCATACAAATTGATCTCACATACATTATTTTTTTCTTCTTCTATATATATATAAAAGTAGTTTTTCTTTCATTTAAGGTATCTGTATATATTTGAGTGAGAATGATTGAATATTTTTTCATTCTCAACTGTACGAGATAAGTCCTAAAGTAGTCCCTAAAATTGCACTCGAGTCTTAAAATAATCCCTAAAGTTAATAATTTCTCAAATTCGTTCTTAAAATTACACTCCGGGACTCATAGTAATTCTTGAGAAATTTTCTGTTCGTCAGAATCTTAAAACGACGTCGTTTTGAGAAGTAAAAAAAAAAAAGAAAAGAACATTGGAAACGACGTAGTTTTACGTTTATTTAAAAAAATAAATAAATAAAACACACTAAACCCCACCCTTTTCCTGAACCTTCCCTTTCCCTTCCCCAACCCTTCCCTTTCCCCTTCCCCAATCTGCCCTTTTTCTTCTCCTTCTCTCCCTCACAAGTAAGCTTTCCTCAACCCTCTCTGTCGTCGGCCTCCATTTTGGTGCCGCACCAATCGTCCCTCCCCAACCTAATCTTTCACGTTCTCAATCTGCTTCTTCGCACCACGACGAGATCGAGGTGCTCTCTGATCTCGCCGTCCAGATTTCACACTTTCTCACTGTTTTCAAGCGCTCCGTCAACCGCCCCAACCCTTCGTCATTGCCGTCTTCGCTCTCAAGCCCGCCGCATTCGCCGACAACTCCAAAGCCCACCAATAACTCCACAACGAGGCAGGTGCTCCAGGCCACAAATAGAATGTCTCTCACGGTCAGCTCCAGGCGCTCTCCATTGTTCCGGCTGACAGCCCCTCCCTATTATCGCCGTTTGCTCTCTGTTCTCCTCTCTATCTCCCTCTGCATCCTTCTTCTCTTCTCTGCAGCAAAAGTGAGTTTTTTTTAATTTTTTAGTTATTAAATCATTATTGTTTAATATTTTGGATGATTATTGCTGCTGATGATTGTGTTTTAATGCAGCTGTCATGGTTGATTTTTTGTGTTCTTGATTCTGTAATTGTTGCTGTTTTTTGTGATTGTTGTTATTTAGGTTGATTGATGCTGGTTATTTAGGTTAATTGATCTTTTCTAATTGTTGTTGGTTCTTTTTTGTGATTTTTTGTAATTGTTAATTTTTTTCAATTCTGTGATTTTTGTTAGTTCTGAAGATGTTGTTGTTGCTTCTATGAAATTGAAGAAGAAGAAGAACATAAGTGAAGAAGAGAATTGGCGAAGATAAGGATTAGTTTTTTTTATAAATATAAAACGACATCCTATTGGGGATTAGGTTTTATTTTTTTAAATAAATACAAAACGACGTTGTTTCAGTCCAGTTCAGATTTTCGGTAGCAAAGATGGATGGAAATTATTTCAAGGACTATTATGAGTCCTGGAGTGCAATTTTAAAAATGAATTTGAGAAATTATTAATTTCAGGAATCATTTTGATACTCGAGTGCAATTTTAAGGACTACTTTAAGACTTATCTCCAACTGTACATCATCGTACTTGGAGCTCATGAACCATTTTTATAGATTATTTTTTTTAAAAAAATGGTCAAACAAGAAAACATTACTTTCAATAAGTCAATAACGGATGTTTTTTTGAGTCTGGTGATTATTAGTATTTTTTTTTTTTTTTGTATTTCGGTCTGATGATTATTAATTACTTTGGGATGTGCAACGGCAACAACTTATTGAAAGTCCGACTAAGAGAGAGAGAGAGGAGTACAATCCTTTTTTTTTATGATGGGAGTACAATCCTTTATTCCTTTGCTTTTTGTCGGTTTTGACATGGCTTCTAAATTTTAGTTAGTTGGGTCTGGTATCTGGACTGGGCTCTGAGCCATAACAATTGGGCTCACTATAGTCTCCCTTAACAGCCCAGTTAATTTGAAAACGCTGGCAATGGCATTAAGCTTAGCAATCTATTAGCACTGTCCAGCATAGCTGCTTGGGATATATTTAGTCCAGCTGTGCGATAATATAGTAGTTAATTCTTTAATTTTACTTAAGTAAGTATTAAAAATTTAAATTCTATCTTATATATGTAATATTTATTGTAATTTATCTTCTGTCTATCGTAATTGTCAAATACAAATATAAATATATTTATGTATAATTTATATGTTTTACTGTTTATATCTTTGTATTTCTATCTCAAATTTTAAAAAATAAGAACCAAACACAGTCTAAAGTCCCCAATTTTAGTTTCACTCTCGAAAAATAAACACAGCCTAAGCAAGCACCCATTACTCAGAAAACATTTATTTAAAGAAATTCTAGCTCAAGATAAAAAAAAATAACTTATTCATAAATACAATTACTGTTATATATAGAGCTCGTTTTTATATTTTCTTTTTTCAAAGAACTCTTTTTCACCGGCATTAAGATATTATAAAATTAGAATTCTATTTTCTAAAATATATAATAAAATAAATACATTAGTAATTTATTCTTATAAATATTAAAAATACTTTTTTGTTCATTTATATAATATTAAACAAATAATTTTTATATATATTACACTTAAATATAAAATTTTAAATGAAGGCTCTAGTTATTTTTATATAAAATTAATAAAAATTATTAAATTATTTAATATATTTAATTAAATATAATTTAATAATTTTAACTTTGATTTCATATAAAAACAGTTGTAGGTTTTTAAAAATTTTTAACATGTTCAATTACTAGTTATTTTTTCATTATTGTCTTTTGACGTTAAGGTTAGAAGTGAATCGAGTTAGACCAAACTCAAGTTCGACTTATAAAAATTGAACTTGGTTTACGACTCAATTCATTAACAATTGAGCATATTTCTTAAGTTTAAACTCGGCTCATCAAAAGCTAATAAGAACATAATCTATAATTCTATATCAATAAATTATAATTTATATATTTTAAAAACATTTAAAAAGATTAATTTTATATATTATTTATCTATCAATAAATTATAAATTTTTATATTTTTGTGCTACACTAAAATTATATATAAAAAATAAATATAAAATTTTAAATAATTAAGATCATTAATATATATATATAATTATATATTACTATTTTATGTGTATATATAATATTAAAAGTATAAATTAAATGCATATATATATATATATATAATCAAGCCAATTCACGAGCTAATGAGTTGAATTTATCCAAGTTTAAACTCGGCTCATTTAATTTGTGTGTTCAAGTTCAAATTCAAACTTGGCTCACAAATTCACGAGTTTAGCTTATTAAACTATTAACGAGTATAACTCGAATTGGCTCATGAACTGACTTAACTCACTTCTAACCCTACTTGACGCTATATGTTATGTGAAATGAATATATGTGTATCTAGTATAATGAAAATTTATATACAGTCAACTTGAAGTAAAATTAATAGCCAAAAATGGTTAAATAATAATTTAATTAATTTTATTAAATTTTTATCTAATCGCTTTCCATTATCAACTTGAAGTAAAGTTGACTACACCTAGTTTTCACAATCTAAGAGGCGTCAACGTGCATGAGTACGCAACTATATATGCATAGCCATGTCTCCTTCTTGCACGTGCATGGGATCACGCCTTATAATTAAGGCACATCACAAACACACAAACCACAAGCCACAATGTTCTCTAGTCTCTATATATAATGTTGTGTTGCATCATCAAACTTAAGTTCTCTCACTCATCTGTTTTCTAGTTGGCAGCCATGGCAATCAAAGCTAACGACAACAATAATAGGCTAATTATCATCATCATTCCTTTGTTCTTGATGGTTGTGTTTTGTTCTGTTTGTTTGGGTGATGAGAATAACCGCAGAAATAACAAGAAGGTGGTGATCAACTCGTGCAGCAGGGGACGATGCAAATCAGATGAAGTTCAAGTTCAGAGAAGCATCATCTATGGATACTTGGTTTGCCATAAGAGAACCTTCCACCTCATCACCAGACAACGCAATAATAAAAAGGAAAGGGACGAAGAGAAAGAAAGCGAGCACGATAGGGAACGTCAAGAGGAAGAACAATGCAAGAGCACGATAAGGAGCGTGAAGAAGAAGAAAGTGAGCACCAGCAAGAACGCGATGAAGAAGAAAGTGAGCACCAAAAAGAACGAGAAGACGAAGGAGGAGGAGGAGGGTGCAGAGGACGTCGTAAGGAGAAATGAAAGGACGGAAGGTAGCTGCATTATTATGAAGGAAGGGGGAATGAAGTTAACTGTAGAAGACGTAGCTACTTATTAGATAATAAATGGAAAAAAGGAATTAGAATCAATTCAATTGCCTTTGGTCCTTGTATCTACCTCTGTATTAAGTAAATTTCACGAATGTACCAAGAGTAAAATAAACACCAGAAGTTTCTTTGCTTTTATATTCTGTTCCATCTCTTTTGTTTTTCTCACTACTACTCCTAAATCTTAATATTTAAGGATCAGTCAATATGACATGCTCAGAGTTATTATAATCATGATGAATTGCCACTCTTCAAGTTATAATGCTATTTGAAAATTATAGTATCATAATTCATGATAGTTATATAGATTAACTATATTAGGTGTATATAAAAAATTAATTATTAAATTAATTATTATATGTTAAAAATAGATTAAATAATATATTTATTTATACATAAATAATAATTGATTTTTGTGGTTGTTTCTTTACTCGTAACAAAGTATAACTTTGGTTCTTAACATATATGACAATTTTTTTTAATTTATCTCTAACATTTTTTCATACAAAATTATTGTCCCTAATATTTAATTTGGTTTTAAAATTATCCTAATCTTAGGGGGCAAAATCATACGGAAATGACGGCGAAAATGAAGACAGAGGTGGATCGTGGACAGCTTATTCTTCTTCTTTTTCTTCCCTTTTTTCTTCTTTGTCCCTCCCCTTTAGGAAGAGTAGAAATACTTTCTCTCTTTTATTTTTTCTTTTTTTGTTATGGGTAATTTAGACTAAAATTTTAATATTTAAATAAAAAAAGACGATTTTATATGCAGAAAGAGATTAAGGACAAAAAAAAATTTTATCCTATATTTTAGAGACCAAAATCATACTTAACCATTTTTTATATCAATTCGTGTATATTTAATTAGTTAATATTAATTAACTTTTTATTACAAATAAAAATTATTATTTTTTATTTTAATTTTTAAAGAATTTAGCATTTATCATTAGAAACTAAAATTTAAAATTTAAATATAAAATTTAGGAATTAAAATTTATAATTTATGATTTAAAATTAAAAGTTGAAAAAGCGACTCCTTAATTGATCAATATGACAATTTTTTTACATTATATGACTCCTCAATCCTCATTATACTGCATTTTCGTTTCTTGTTGTTTCTATTGCTGTTTTTTCCGTTTAATTTTAGTACTCGAAAGTATTTTATGAAAAATAGTTACACGCTGATCAAGAACTCATCCAACATATATATATATATATATATATATATATATATATATATATATATATATATATATATATAAAAGCTTATTTGTATTTGTTCCGGACTTGATTTTCAGGTCCTTTATCGAAGTAGTTTTTATTTGGTTATTTAGATTTGGACCTCATTTATGGTTTTCAAATCTCTAACCAAATAAACTAATATTCAAAATTAAATATCACTCTTATCTAATCCAATAAAATAAAATAAGATTACAAACTCCAACTATTTAAAGGAAATTAAGGATTTTTTTAGATATGCTACACATTTTAATCTCCATATATATATATATATATATATATATATATATATATATATATATCTTAAATTTATTCTGACTTGAGCGTCGGAGTATCTTTGCAGGTATTACGCTTGCCATTCCGAAGATTCAATTTGATCGACGAGTCCCTGATCCATCTTATAATCTGTACTAGTAATATCTTGTACATTGGTACCGTCTGGAGACTTGCCAAGTCTTGACGACATGATGGAAAAATTTGAGGAGCGGTCCTCAAGCCATCTCTACGAATCAGACCCACCAAACCTAACGCACGAGCCACGAAATGACATTTTCCACCGACCCACGGGAGGGTAACTAGCACCGTGCACCCGTCAACCAACCCCCTGACAGGCAACGACCAAGAGAAGACGACCGCCAGCTGGATAAGACCAGAATAACCAACGGCCTAAGAGAAAAAGCGATCCAAATAATCCAAGAGCTCTACCAAAGAGTACAAACCCTAGAGGGTCGGGTTGATTTCAAAGAACGATACTACCCGGAACATACAAGTCAAGCAACCTCCAGGAGCCGATCACGGCGAGAAACCAGGAACGAAAGATCGCCCGACCGGTGATCATCTCCTTTAATTCTTGTGCTCATTCCATTTTTACAAGCTTCCTCTCCATCAAATCCAGCCAAATGCTACCTAAAATAAACAAAATTGCACGAAACTCAAAGTAGCATCCATAGTGGCTAAAAGATAATTAATTCTTGATTAAACTCAACAATTTAAATACAAATTCACTAGGAAATGATAAGAAAGATGCTCATGCATCAACTGGCACCACGAAAAACACTGAAATCACAGTGTTTCTCAGGAACCAGAGCGCCGTCACGATGACGAAGATAGAAGACACCAACAAGATTCTAAACGAACAAAGAGTGAGCACGTGTTAATGGGAGCCACCCTATTTACTAAGAGGATCCTAAAGGCCAAGTTACCAAAGGGTTTTGACAAACCAACCGATATGAAGTATGACGACACCAAAGACCCTTAGAAACACCTAATGGCCTTCGAGGCCAGGATGAACCTAAAAGGAACTGTCGACGCAGTTCAATGCAGGGCTTTCCCGATGACCCTGGCCGGCGCAGCAATCAAGTGGTTTAATGCTCTCCAGGAAGTTCATGGCACATTTCACTACTAGGATTGCAAACACACGATCAGCCTGCTCGGAGTCACGCAACGGCAAGACGAGCCCACGAGGAAGTACCTCGATAGGTTCAATGACGAGTGCCTAATGGTTGACGAACTCATAAATTCCATGGCCAGCCTCTATCTAACCAATTGCCTCATGAATGAAAACGTTCATAAGCACCTCACGACTAAACCAATCTGGACCATGCACAAAATCCAGATCCTCGTTAGGGAATACATAAACGACGAGGAAGTAACCCAAGTCGTGGCAGCAAAAAATGGCACCACGGCACGTCGAGGTAACCCCCGCCCAAAGACCTTCCAAAAGAGCACTTTAAATCCATTACCCTTAGCCGGCCACCCAAGGTGGGGAAGTTCATGAACTACGCCCCTTACTGCCCCAATCACGAAGATCTATCACTAGACAGCAGAGCGAAACATCCTCCCGAAGGCGCGACAAATAAAGAAACAGACAGGCGGTAATAAAAGCTTATACTGCCACTATCAAAGAGGATATGGACACAAGACTCAAGAATAATCTAATTTGAAAGACGCTCTCGAGCAAGCCGTCTGAGACAGAAAACTCCCCGAGATTGCCAAAATTATCCGAGAAACTAGGAAAGCCGAAAGAGAAAGATCGCCAGAGCGGGAAGGAAGCAATCCTAGGATGGTAAGGCAGGCACAATAGAAGATTCCGAAAACCAACCCAACAATCATCATGAACATTATCACCGGGAAAGATGCAGCAGAAAAATCCAAATCGGCACTGAAAAAGGATCTCCGGGTGCTGGCCATAAAAGACGAAAAAATACCCTCTTCGTTTCCGACAACGATCGCCTTTCCCCCGATGAATGCCAGGATGGCACCTCGGTAGAAAATGCCCTCTTCATCATATCCGCTAAATTCAGGATCAATTTGGTAAAATGTATACTGGTAGACACCGAAGCTAACTCCAACATCCTTTTGGGAGGAGCTATCAACAAGCTAAGATTCCAAAAAGAAAACCTACAAAGTCATCGCAATGGAGTAACCAAACTCGGAGATAACTTCCTCAAGCTGGATGGTTCCATCGTGCTACCAATCGCTATCAGAACCAGATGCCAGAAGAGGACCATACTCGCCGAGTTCGTGGTCTTAAAAGATTCCACGGCCTACAATATAACATTGGGTAGAAAGTCAATCAACAACTCTTTGTCGCCATATTTACCAAGTTCCTAATCATGAAGTTTCAAGCCAACAACGGCACCATAGGAACGATACACAGCGACTGGGAGGTCGCCGTAGAATGCGACACCACCAACCGGACCCTACGAAAGAGGTCCCGGGATGCGGCAGGAATCTTTCTTGCTGACCTAGACACAAGATAAGAGGATCAACCTAGACTAGAACCTGAGGGAGACATGGAAAAGATACAAATAGGGCAGACCAAAGACGAATTCACATTTATCAACAAAAATCTACCCTTCGGCCTAAAAAGCAAACTATGGAACTCCTAAAACAAAACAGGGACCTCTTTGCATTCACCCCAACTGACATGTCGGGAATAGACCCATAACTGATGTCTCACTGATTATTCGTGGACTTCAAAGCCAAACTAGTAGCCCAAAGAAGAAGAAAAATGTCTACGGAATGAGCAATCGAAGTCAAAAAGGAAGATAGAAACTTACTCGAAGCAGGATTCATCCGGGAATTACCCTACACGACCTAGTTAACCAATGTCGTGCTAGTAAAAAAGGCAAACGATAAATAACGAATATACGTCGACTACATGGACTTGAATAAAGCTTGTCCAAAGGACATATATCCTCTCCCAAACATTGACGAACTGGTGGACGCTACCTCGGGACATCAGTACCTCAACTTCATGGATGTCTACTTAGAGTATAACCAAATACCCATGCACAAATCGAATGAGGATAAAATGGTGTTCGTGACTCCCGAGGGTACGTACTGTGACACAGTCATGTCCTTCGGGCTGAAAAACGCCGGGGCACATACGAAAGGCTCGTCATAAAGATCTTCAAAGACCTCTCGAGGACCAAACTAAAGGTCTACATCGGTGACATGTTAGCCAAAATAGAGACAGGCGACGAGCTCATTGACGACCTAAAACTCATACTAGGCACTTTAAGGAAGCACCGAATGTGCTTCAACTTGATGAAATGTGCTTTCAAAATTGAGGGCAAAAAATTCTTTGGCTTCATGATCACACAACGGGGAGTAGAGGCAAACTCGGAAAAATGTAGAGCCATCATCGAGATGAGCAGCCCGGCAAATATCAATGACGTCCAAAGGCTGACCGGGCGACTTGCCGCTCTTTCACGGTTCCTCGGTGCCTCGGCTCAAAAGGCCATCTCCTTCTTCCAACTCATGAAGAAGGGGAGTAGTTTCAAGTGGGAACTCGAATGCAAAAGAGTTCTAGCACTTTAAAAAGGTGCTAGTAGAACCTCCTATACTCTCAAAGCCCAGAACGGGATAGACCTATATCTCTACCTGTCCATAACGGAAGAAGTGTTAGCAGCGGCGCTAATACTTCATAAGTAAAATTCTCCAAAACATGGAAACGTGCTACTCCAAACTCGAAAAGCCCACCTATGCGCTACTCGCGGTGTCCCGACGCCTTCGGCAGTATTTCCAAAGCCACCTCAATGTGGTATAGACAGAATAGGCAGTCAGACAAATACTACATAAGCCAGACTTGGCAGGACGGATGCTCGCTTGGTCGGTCAAGCTGTCACAATACGAGGTCAAATTTGAGCCCAGAAACACAATTAAGGCTCAAACCATGGCAGACTTCATTGCCGAAATGACAACGGAAAGCGAACCCACAGAGTTATGGAAACTCCATATTAACGAAACCCAGTTTATGGACAAATGATTTAAGGAGTTCCTAGAAGGACTCGGCATCTCACAATGGTTCAACTCGGTGGAGCACCTGCAAATCAAAGGTCAAATAGTAGCCAACAAGATCATTATGTAGGGCTTCAAGAAATGACTAAACGAGGCCAAGGGCCTATGGGCCGACAAGATTGGGTCTCTCCTCTGGTCATATCGAACATCCCCTCAAACCTCCACTGGAGAAACCGCCTTTCGTTTGACCTACGGTCTAGAAGCCGTCATCCCGTTGGAGGTTCAAGATCTCAGCCCGCAAAGAACCATGGGAGGACACGATGAAGACGCCGAGTAGGTTCTCGCGGACAAAGTCAGGAGCATAGCGCACCTACGAAAGCTAGCCTTGAAACAAAGGATAAGCCTAAGGTACAATCGATATGGTAAAACAAGACTACAAATAGGGAGACATTGTCTTATGACGCAACGACATCGGTCTCCCCATCATGGGAGATGGAAAGCTCACACCCAACTGGGAAGACCCCTATCGAATCAAGTTTGTAACGAGACAGAGGTATCGAGGTCATGGGATGGTTCAAACCTATGGCACTGCTACTCATGAGGAAGCCCTACTGATTTGGTAACTTTGTTATATTTATTTATACGTTTTGTAATTTTTAGTATTACCTCTATTTCTTTCCTGTTATTATGTTTTCTCGTTTTCTCGAGTACATTTTCCTATCCAAACAACAAAAGGAGGTTTTAATGAGGCCCAACATTAATAAAAGTTATACTTTATTTCCTACCAAAAATGACACGAACTACATGGCTACACTGGGGCTTGATCACTACTGAGGCCAGCACAAAACGAATATCCACAAAATAAAACAAGTACTCAAAACGGCCCACTAGGAGGCCCACCATTCATGCATGAAAAAATAGCCCACCAAAAGGCCACTAAAAACGTTTAAAAAGCCGAAAAAATGGCATACAAACTTCAAAAAAGAAAAATTGTTCGAAAGCAATGCATACAAATGCCGAACAAACAACTTACAAACTTCAAAAGGAAAATTGTTCAAGAGCAATTAATATAAACACCGAACAAACGGCTTAAACACTTCAAAAATTAAAAAGAACTAATCAAAGATCTGCTATCTGGCCATCTTGCATGGTCAGGAAGTCCCCTATAATAGACACGTCCACCTCCGGGGCTAACACACGGACCTGGGCCTTCATGGTCTCCTTAGCAGCCCAGATAGCATCCTTAGTATCCTAAAGCAGGCCCTCCTTATCCTTCTTTAGTTGAATGACTTCGGCCCTCAACAACTCTGCCTCTGTAAGGGTAGTGATGCGTGAGTATCTTTTCTATCTTTTCCTAGTGAATTTGCACTTAAATTGTTGAGTTTAATAAAGAATTAATTATATTTTAGCCACTATGGATGCTATTTTGAGTTTTGTGCAATATTGTTTATTTTATGTAGCATTCGACTGGATTTGGTGGAGTTTCTGCAGCACAAAAATCAAAGGAGATGGCTGCGAAGAGCGATGCACACGCGTGCCTGACGCGTGCACGTGATTTAGAGATATCCATGGCGACGCGTGCGCGTGAGTGACGCGTACGCGTGAATTGAAGATCTTCTCAGCGATGCGTTCGCGTGACTGACGCATCTGCGTGACTTGCGAAAAAGACCATCGATGCGTACGCGTGACTGACGCGTACGCGTGACATGCGCCACGTGCAGAAAACCCAGATAAACGCTGTGGGCGATTTCTGGGCTGTTTTAACCTAGTTTCCAGCCTAGAAAATACAGATTAGAAGCTGTAAAATGGACAAATCAAGTGGTCCCCACCCATCAGCTGAAGACTTGTTAATTAATTCAAATTTAAATTCAAATCTTATTTTTTTAGGAAAAGATATTTTTAGTTTTAGATAATTAGATTTTAAATTTATTAGGATTAGTTATAAATAAGAATTTAGATGCCATCAGATGGGTACTGTACATTTTTATTTGAATCCTTATTTTCCCTCTCAATCATGAGCAACTAATCCTCCATTGTTAAGGTTAGGAGCTTTGTCTATTTGTATGGATTGATTTTATTCCTTTTTCTATTTTAATTGATGCATGGATTTATAATTTAAGAATTGTTTTCGTTCTTTATTTTATGAATTTGGGTGGAACGGAAGTATGACCCTCTTTCTATTTGAGTTCTTATAAAACTTGAAAAAGCTCTTTACTTGAACAACAGCTTGAAAATAATTTCTCCTAAATTTTAATTATTTGGATTTAACGGGATACGTGACATATAATCCCCTTATTTTTTGGTAATTAGAATTTTTGTGGCATATAAACTAGAAATTGATTATCACCCTCTAATTGGAATTAATTGACCAAGGAATTGGCAGTTAATGAATTTTTGAGGAGACTAGAAAGGTCTAAGGAATTAGGGTCTAGTCACATATAGTTTGCCATAAATTAAATCCTACATGATTAAAATACTTAGTAAGAAAAGTTAATCCGAAAAAATAGATAACTCTGAAGCCTTAACTGTTTCTCCAATATTTTATTTTCAACTTATTTATTTGCATGTCTGCCTTCTGATATTTTTGAATTTAAATCTTTTGAATATCTCAAAACCCTTTTCTGCTTGCCTAACTAAGCCAATCAATCAATCATTATTGCTTGATCCATCAATCCTCGTGGGATCGACCCTTACTCACGTAAGGTATTACTTGGTTCGACTCGGTGCACTTGCCGGTTAGTTTGTGGGTTGTAAAATACCGCACCAAGTTTTTGGCGTCGTTGCCGGGGATTGACTGTGATTAACAACTATCAGTTGTTTGATTGCTTAGATTAGGCGTTTTAGTTTTAATTTTATTTAATTTTTGTTTTAGTATTATTTTCTAAAAAATTATTTTGATTTATTTTATTTAAATTTTTTTCCTCTTAATTTTTGAAATTAAGTTTGGTGTCCCCGTAGTAATTTTTCTTAAAAAATATTTTTTTAAAAATCCTAGTATCTTTCGTTGTTTAATTTTTGAATTTATAGTTCACTTCTTTTCATTTATTTTCGAATTTTTTATTATTTTTTTATTTTATTCCTTTTCAAAAAAAAATTCTATCTTCTTTGCTTTCCTATTTACCACATGGTGCGTTTGATTCTGTTTGGTATTTTGTGCTAAGGAAAAATAATGGAGAGAGATCGCATAGGTTACTACTCACACCAAAGTAGTGATTCATATTATGGTGGATGGAGGAACTATCCAAATTTTGGTTGGCAAAGTCAAAACCAAAGAAACTTCATTGCTCCATGTTCCAACTATCTAGAGCCACCATCTCCATATTCATATCAAGAGCCACCATCAGATATTGAGACTCCTCAGAAGAAGGGTGTTATGGAAGTATAAACTCTTAATGCTATTTGTTCATACCCTGGGTCGAGTTGTCCGACCCGGGATGGTTAGCGACAAGACGACCGATCTCTTCAGATCAAACCATCCGACCTCTCCTCAAAGAGCTCGGTCAATTTGCTAGGAAAGTCCAATAAAGGGCCCAGATAGAGGAACATGGTCCGAATCCAAAGGTAATCCAAGCCTACAAAGAGAATGGCGGTTCCCATGAGGATAAGCTGACCTCACCTAAAGATAAAGATAAGATAAGATAACTAACTTATCTTATCTAAAAAGGTTACTCCTCACCATTATAAATACGCTGGAGCACCCAAGTATAACTCATACTCTGATTCTACTCAATACCTGCTTAATACCCTTGCTAACTTAAGCATCGGAGTCCCTTGCAGGTACCACCACCCTCCGAGGATGAAGGATCAGCAGCACCACCAGATCCAACAAGCCGGACACGTCATCTCTGACCAGCACAGAAGATCTCGATGAGATCGACCTACAATTTCAGGTAACCTTCGGAACACTATTCTTGCTCAGAACAAGCTTATGTCTCAGTAATTAAATCTACTTACTCAATAGATGGGTAGCATGCGAGTTTCAGCTATCAACACCCAAAATCCTCTTCAAGAGGTCAATTACATGGGGAGTGCTCCTAGAAATCCCAATAGTAATCCCTATTCTAAGACCTACAATCAGAGATGGAGAAATCATCCAAATTTTGGGTGAAAAGAGCAACCTCAGAGGCCACAAAATTTTAATCATAGTTCTCAGGGTGGCTTTCAACAGAATAATTTTAACAACCCCCAGTTTCAGTCATCTCAGCAAGCAACTTCTCAGTCCCAACAGAACGATGATTTGGAAGAAATCTTGGCAAGTTTTAGACAGGAAACCAGAGCATCAATCAAGAACTTGGAGATTCAGATGGGTCAATTAGCCACAAAAGTTAATGAAATTGATCAGAGCACCACTAATAGCCTTCCTGGTAACGCAATTCTAAACCCAAGA
Organism: Arachis hypogaea; assembly: GCF_003086295.3. NCBI lineage: Eukaryota > Viridiplantae > Streptophyta > Magnoliopsida > Fabales > Fabaceae > Arachis > Arachis hypogaea. The sequence continues at coordinate 38,037,335 of NC_092040.1, forward strand.
GAGGAAGGCAAGGCTATCACCTTGATAAGTGGACAAATGGCAAGTATGGAAGCACAAGTTAATGAGGAGCCAGTTGAAAAAGATTGCAAGGTTATTCAATTGAGAAGTGGTAAAGTAGCTGGCTCTGAGACCAAGGTCAATTAAGAGTTAGTTGAAAAAGAAAGCTACCAAGAGGAAGAGGTTGAAATAGAGGAAGCTTGCAAAGAGGTGGAAGAATTCAAAGAAGAACACAAGGGAGTGGAGCTTGCAAGACCTCTTCCAAAGCCATCACCATCCAATACAACATTCAAGTGGGTAAAATTCCTTTCCTTAATCCTTACTTTCCCACTTGAATATGGGCTACTAGAGACGGATGGTCAACTTAGAGCTCTTTGTGGCATTAAGAGTAATAGGAAGATGGTTAGTGGCAAGAGTTGTCAAGCAAGGTTCAATATGGCTATATGCTCCAAATTGAAGTGCAAGGATTGGTGTAGAGCTCAATTGAATGGGTCTAGAAGGTTGTTTGAATGTCTCTGTGAGAATTTAGATTGCTTGCCACCCGTTGGGAACAATGGTGATCCACAAGATGACGGGTGTAAAAGCAAGGTTTGGGACCCTGGAATTCATTCCCATAATCAACACTCTTGGGGCCTTGTCACTTGCTTCAACTTGCTCGAAGGCGTTATGCGCCTAGCTTAGAATACCAGTCGCCATTGGAATTACAAACTTTGGTGGAGATTCCTAGATCAGTACAAGTACAAGCCACCATGACAAGGAGCTCACCACATGTCCAACTTAAGGACTTTAACTAAAAGTGCTTGGTGGGAGACAACCTACCGTGGTATGATCGTTTTTTTTCATTCTTAGTTGTTTTTCATAGTAGTAATTTTCTTACTTATTTTATTTTTATTGAGTTATTACTAATTTTCTGATCATGCAGCTATTTTAGAACAGGAACCGAATAATTCAAAAAAAAATATTTGACAGAGAGTTGAGTGGGAGTGGCGCTAGACCCATGCTTGGCGCACAAACATGACCGCGTGTATGCGTACCCTACGCGTGCGCATCGTTTGCAATTATCGCCATCCACGCATGCGCGTCATTGATGCGTACGCGTGACCTGCAAAACCGACGTAAAGGAGTGTTTGGGCAGAGAGTTGTGCTGCCTTAGGGTTGGAAGCGTGCTAGAGGCACAAATTTACTCATGCGTACGCGTCCTTGACGCGTGCACGTCATTTGCAAAAATGGTCCTCCACGCATTCGCATGCATGACGCGCACGCGTCGTATGAAATTCTGGGTACCCAAGCCACGCGAACAGAGAGTTGTGCGTGCGCGCGGCAGGCTTCGCGCGAATTGCACAAAACCCATGGCACGCGGACGCGTGCCTGACGCTAACGCGTCATTAAGAAAATTCGCGACCCACGCGTACGCGTGCTGCACGCATACGCGTCGCTTGCGCCGCACAATTACACTAGTTTGCCGCACAGTTTTTACTTTTCTCTCTTTCTCCCTCCCAATCCTAATTCTCTCTTATTCTTTTATCTTTATATTCTTCTTTCCTCTCACCATTTATTTTTATTTTCAGTTCTTCTTTGCTTGAGGACAAGCAAACCTTTAAGTTTGGTGTTGACGCTTCGCTTAGAAGTTTTCTGTTTATTCCTATGGTACTAAAAGGGAGGCGAATCATCTTCACTGAGGATCACAACCTGAAGAATAAAGCAACCGCTAGGATAACTAAGGTGGTTGAGTTCCTTTCATTTTTTATTCCTCCCCTCTTTTTCTATGCTATGTTCCGGTTTTCTGCTATTTTTGCTTTGTTTGTTGCATGATCCTTTATTAGTTAGAATCCTAGGACTAGTTTAGTTTTCTCTTAATTGCTTTAAAATATGTCTCATGTATTACTCACTGAGCTTGAATTCAAATAAAAAAATACAGAGTTGATTTATTGCATGATAAATTGAGTTAATTTTAAGAGTAGTCTTATTTACTTAAATGTGGTGGTATTAATTGTAATTCTGAATGCATGATATGAACAGTGCATATTTGAATTTGAATCAAGGGATGTTGATGTATAAGGAACATGAATTTAGAAAATTATTATGACATCTCTGAAATAAACAAAAATTTAATCATTGAAGCAAAAGAAACAGCAAAAGAAAAAAATAAATAAATAAATAATAATAAAACCAAGGTCCAAGGCTCTGAGCATCAATGACTAGGGAGGTCAGACATGATTAAAAGCTCAAAGAGTTATTTTCCTAGTCATATGCTTGTGGTGTGATTGTGTCAAGTAATCCTTGAGACAGAACACTTAGAGTCGAGACCAAGTGCGTATAACAGAGTATGCCAAAGGCTTTGAGCACCACTGTCTGGGAGTAACTGAAAGAAAAATCAAGACTCAAAGAGAGTCCCCCAGTTAAGTGCTTTTGGTGTTTCTGTGTCAAGTAATCCTTGAGACAAAACATTTAAAGTCACGGCTAGGCTCAAGGTGCAAAGCACCAAAGAAAAATAGATTAAACTAAATTTTGCTGTGTTCAAGGATTAAACTAAAATATAAAGATCAGAGAATTCATAATATTATCCGGATTCTAATTCCAAATGACAATGGCATCCTTCTGATTCAAAGAAGAGTGAGATGCCAAAACTATTCAGGATTGCAGTTGTAAACCCCACTATAAGAAGAGACATGGGCTTAATCGAACTCTCATTCTCATGCAAATTCACATCCTAAGCTTATATTAGTTTTGGTTGCTTGAGGACAAGAAACAGTTTAAGTTTGGTGTTGTGATGCGTGAGCATCTTTTCCTAGTGAATTTGTACTTAAATTATTGAGTTTAATAAAAAATTAATTATATTTTAGCCACTATGGGTGCTATTTTGAGTTTTGTACAATACTATTTATTTTAGGTAGCATCCGGCTGAATTTGATGGAGTTTCTGCAGCACAAGAATAAAAGGAGATGGCTGCAAAGAGCGACGCGCATGCGTGCGCGTGATTTGGAGATATCCATGCGACGCGTGCGCGTGACTGACACGTACGCGTGAATTGAAGATCTGCTCAGCGACGCATCCGCGTGACCGATGCATCCGCGTGACTTGCGAAAAAGACCATCGATGCGTACGCATGACTGACGCATACGCGTGACATGCGCCACGTGCAGAAAACGCAGACAAACACTGGGGGCTATTTCTAGGTTGTTTTAACTCAGTTTCCAGCCCAAAAAACACAGATTAGAAGCTTCAGAATGGACAAATCAAGTGGTCCCCACCCATCAGCTGAAGACTTGTTAATTAATTCGAATTTAAATTCAAATCTTATTTTTTTAGGAAAAAATATTTTTAATTTTAGATAATTAGATTTTAAATTTATTAGGATTAATTATAAATAGGAATTTAGATGCCATCAGATGGGTACTGTACATTTTTATCTGCATCCTTATTTTCCCTCACAATCATGAGCAACAAATCCTCCATTGTTAAGGTTAGGAGCTCTGTCTATTTGTATGTATTGATTTTATTCCTTTTTCTATTTTAATTGATGCATGGATTTATAATTTAAGAATTGTTTTCGTTCTTTATTTTATGAATTTGGGTGGAATGGAAGTATGACCCTCTTTCTATTTATGTTCTTGTAAAACTTGGAAAAGCTCTTTACTTGAACAACAGCTTGAAAACAATTTCTCCTAAATTTTAATTATTTGGATTTAATGAGATACGTGACATATAATCCCCTCATTTTTTGGTAATTAGAATTTTTGTGGCATATAAACTAGAAATTGATTATCACCCTCTAATTGGAATTAATTGACCAAGGAATTGGCAGTTAATGAATTTTAGAGAAGACTAGAAAGGTCTAAGGAATTAGGGTCTAGTCACATATAGTTTGCCATAAATTAAATCCTACATGATTAAAATAGTTAGTAAGAAAAGTTAATCCGGAAAAATAGATAACTCTGAAGCCTTAACTGTTTCTCCAATATTTTATTTTCAACTTATTTATTTGCATGCCTGCCTTCTGATATTTTCGAATTTAAACCTTTTGAATATCTCAAAACCCTTTTCTGCTTGCCTAACTAAGCCAATCAATCAATCAATCATTGTTGCTTGATCCATCAATCTTTGTGGAATCGACCCTTACTCACGTAAGGTATTACTTGGTACGACTCGGTGCACTTGCCGGTTAGTTTGTGAGTTGTAAAATACTGCACCAGGTAGCAGCAACCCTCGACTCAACGTTCGCAACCCATTTCCGCTCTCAAGCCATTTGAGAGAGAAGGAAAGTCTCCAACTCAAAAAGACGGAGAATCTCTAAGCCATCATCCTAAGCGTCCTTCAACTGAGCTATCTCCGCCACCTCCAACAGCTCCTTCATTTTCCCAGCTTTTGTCTGAGACTTGCGGAGCTTGCCATTCAAGAGCCCCACTTGAGTCAACATCGGCTCCGCCTTCCGGACAATGATAGCCAAATGAAGAATGGCACAATACACGAACTTCGCCTGACCAGCGATGTCACAATCATGAAGCTAGTCAATGAAAGCCGAAGAGTCAAAATTCCGGTCCATCACGGACGGCACTAGCCCTTTCTCTTCCATGTTCTCCCCACTACTCCCCTCCATCACCCTCTTCCGCTTCTTGCTAGTCTCGGGAGCTTGGACCACTACGACCTCCTCGTCAACCTCGACGCCAGCTACCTTGATCAAAATCATCTCCTAAGAAATAGTCCGGGAATCCGGCTGAGGTTGGGACCGAGGTGTCGACGGCGAAATTTTGCCACCTTCACTTTTGGCATCTTGGGTCATAGCGGCCTTCAGCCTTGTAAGGGAAACTCAAACTGCCAGCCATCTCAACTGAAGAAGAGGAAAAGAAAATCACATCAAGTTTTAAACTTGGGAAACAAAAATAACATAAAAGTAGGAAGAAACATAAAAAAAACCTACCAATGTAAGTTTGGCACGCCACTGGATCACCCATAATGTCCCAGAGATTTAAGGGCCAGACCCCAAAAGTTGCCAACAAGATGTCAGCAATGTCCTTATTCTCGGAAGACAAACTCTCACAGTATCCCGCGTCAAGTACGATGCACTGGCCCTGAAATTTCAGTACGTGGCGAATCGACTTTCCTCCTCCAGGGTCAGCCAGAAGGGATGGTGCCCCCAGCAAGGTGTAGCTTTAAGTATTCCTTCTTAAAGTCGTGAAAGGAGTTCTGAAACAACCCAAAAATTTATCGATTTGGCTGGACCCAGAACGACACATAATCTTTCTTATGCTTTCCCTCATTGGTCCGAAGGGTGCATAAAAAGAAAAAGAGGAAAACTTCCACCCGAGTCGAAAGCTCTAGATACTCACAAACCAGTTCGAAAGTCCAGATGGCCGCCCAACTGTTGGGATGCAGCTGAGACGGCACCACCGAACAACGATTAAGTAGCACTTGAACAAACTTTGAAAAAGGAATACACACACCCCCAACCGCGTGAACATGGATTCATAGACCCACATCCAGTCAACAACTCGGGGAGAGTCGACATTTATATAGCAAACCCTCTCGTCCATCCCGACTCGCGCAAGCTCGTAGGGAGGTTCAGCCTCACCACCTTCGTAAACCACGCCCTCGTTGCGGAGCTTCTAGAGGTCTTCCTTTGTAACCCGGGACGGTGTCCCCCACACGTTAGAGGTCGCCCAGTAGTAAGCGTTGGGGACGCCACCGATAGGGACAATGGGATCCCTACCGCCCTCCACCAAACCATACCTGAAAAAGGGGGCAACACTGTCAGCCCACTTCCCGTGAAAAGAGAACCATACAAATTCCTTCACTAACGCGCCTAAAAGAAGCCTAAAAGACTTCGGCACCTTCCCCATCTCTTTATCATTAACACAATCATGAAGCTATATAAAAAATAACGGCACCCCCTCTGATTTCGTATCACTACAACCCAGAAAAACAGCCCCGAATAAACGAATGCAAAAGCAAGGCAATCAAAAGGAAAACACAGAAAAAACAAGTTAAAATACGCATTAAAGGTGAAGTGAAAACCGACCTAATTTTTTGAAATAAGCAGAAAAGAAGACACAACACAAAATGCAGGATGAACGAACGTACAATGCATGAATGAACCAACCCAAAAAGCAAGCAGTGAATGGAAAAGTATGAAAATAGGAGAAGTGAAAGAAGAAGTTCTAAACAATGAAAATGTAAAAAAGAGAAGCGGTTACTAATAAAACCCCAACACTTCAAATGAAATACGAAGGGGTGAAGAGAAAAATTGAAAGAGAACCAAAACTCCCTTTCACATTAAAAAGTCATTGTGATGCCTAGAGAACGACAATTGGCGAACCCCCCTCGAGAAAAGCAACAGACAAGTGACGGGACAGCCAAGCACTCCCCAGATTTTCTACCTCGACCAAGGAACCAGGACGATGCCTGCTAGGCTCATGGCCGCACGACAAGATCAAAAGCTCCTTTAGTGATAAGATTGAGCCCACTCACTCTCTCGCTCCGGGGGCAACTATTCCGGGCCCAATCCCTGGGTCTCTCATCGGAGTAGCCTTCGACCCGGTTACCCAGGTCTGGGCCTTCCTCACGGCCCAAGTTGGCCTAGTAATCCCATATTCCTAACCAACATTCAAAATCAAATATCCCTCCTATCTTAACCAATAACATAGAATATATTACCTAGATTAATTTTTTTAACCTCAAAATAGAACTCCATTATGCATTACCTTAAAATGAAAAATTAAATTCCTACAAAGAGCATCAACTCAATCTTTTTTTGAAAACAAAACAAATCTATAAAGCTACTATTCACGCACCATGAACACTACAAATCTATCATTTCCATGAAGAAAATTGGACTCATAATTATGTGATGATCACTTCTGTAAATTTAGAATTTTTGTCTTTATTGGCCGTTCTCTCTTACCATTTTGACAATTCGAATGAAAACATACAACAAACAGCATCACATATGATGCATGCCTACAGCAACACATCGGCATTATTCCTTCTCAAGACACCCTGCAAAGCAGTAAAAAAAAGGGTTCTCTTTTGGGCTCCATCCCCGAATATGACACTTTGTGGCTAAACAACCGCAGTTCTCAGACGACCTCCAGCCAGGAACAGAGCCTAATCTTGAAGTCAGAGTTCTTTACTCCGTTACCTCTTGCCTTCGTTATCGGCGGCGGCGTTGCCGCAAATAGCTAATGCGGCTCCGCCACCGCCTCCTCCTTTGATTCCTCCTACTAATTTAATTTCTATTTTCTTATTTTAAAAATTTTAAATAAATAAAAACAAAAAATTGAAAAATATTGTATGGTTAACCTTATGTATTCCGGATGTACTCTTACTATAATTAATTATCATCTATATTAAACTAATAAAAAACGGATAACAATTATGACACTGTGGCTGAGCAACTAGAGTTTTCACCGTAGAGACGAACTCCAATTCTGCAAGAACAGAGCAGCGAAAGTTCTTGGTATAGTGACAACCTCCATTACCTCCTAGTGCACCCTATTTTGTGGTTAACCTTATGTATTCGTTATGTACTCCTAATGACGTGTGAGCATCTTTCCTATCTTTTTTCCGTAAATTTGTACTTGAATTACTAAGTTTAATCAAGATGAATGCTATTTTGAGTCGTGTACAATTCTGTTTTTTTCAATAGTATTTTGGATGAATTTAACAGAGTTGGAACCAAGGATGAAATAAAGAAAAATTAGAAATAAAGGCTGCTACTCCTACGCCAAACTTGAGATCCAACTCAAAGACCCCAAGGAATACAAGCTGCCAAAACTAGACTCATAATTGTGTGATGATCACTTCAGTAGACTAAGAATTTTTGTCTTCTTTCTTACCATTTTGACAATTCTAATGAAAGCATACAGCAAACAGCATCACATATGATGCATGCCTGCAGCAACACATCGGCATTATTCCTACACCTCTCTTTGGAACTCCATCCCCGAATATGACACTTTGTGGCTGAACAACCGCAGTTCTCACCGTAGAGACGACCTCTGGCTGAACAGAGCTTAGTCTTGAAGACAGAGCTCTTAGTACAGTGACAGCCGTTACCTCTTGCTGCGCCCCAGCCTTCGTTAGCGGGTGCTGCCGCAACTAGCTAGTGCGGCTCCGCCACCGCCTCCTCCTCTGGTTCCTCTTACCACTTTAATTTCTATTTGTCGAGAGAGATTGGTTCTTCTTATTTTAAAAATTTCAAATGAATAAAAATAAAAAACTGAAAAAATAGTGTGCTTAACCTTATGTACCCCGTATGTACTTCTACTATAATTAATTACCATCAATATTAAACTAATAAAAAAAAATAATCTGGATAACAATTATGACACTGTGGTTGAGCAACTGTAGTTCTCACCATAAAAACTACCTCCAATCCTACAAGAACAGAGCCTGGTCTAGCAGCAAAAGCTTGACAACCTCCATTACCTCCTGTTGCATCCCTGTTTTGTGGTTAACCTTATGTACTCTTTATGTACTCCTACTGATGCGTGATCATCTTCCCTATCTTTTCCTAGTGAATTTGCACTTAAATTATTAAGTTTAATCAAGATTTAATATATTTTAGCCACTATGTATGCTACTTTAAGTTGTGTATAATTCTGTTTATTTTAAATAATATTTTGGACAAATTTAATAGAATTGGAGCCAAGGATAAAACAATGAGAGATTAGAAATAAAGGCGGTCTCAAGTTTGGCGCCAACTCAAAGACTCCAAAGAATACAAGCTGCCAACTCCACGTCCCCAAGTTTGGCGCCACAACAAGATGTTCCAAGAAAGCTTGCTGCCACCTCCACGCCAAACTTGAGATTACTCAAGTTTGGCGCCAACTCAAAGGCTCCAAAGGAAAGCTTCACGCACCCTCACGCCAAACTTGGATTCTTCTAAGTTTGGCGCCACAACTTGAGAATGCAAGTGGTCCCCATTCGTCCAAAGGCTCGCACAAATCATTCATTAAATTTTGATTTAAACTTTTTATTTTATTTATAATTAAGAAAAGATATTATTTAATTCTAGGAAATTTATTTTTACATTAATTAGGATTAGATATAAAAGGAAAAAGAATCAGCCCTTCGGGCTCTTCTCTTTCCTTCTACCTCATTCGGCAATTTACATTTTTTTCAGAATTTTAGTTTTTTTCTCTGAATCATGAGCAACTAAACCTCCACTGTTAAGGTTAAGAGCTCTGTCTATTATATGGATTGATACTATTATTTTTCTATTTTAATTCATGTACTGATTTATAATTCGAGAATTGTTTTCGTTCTTTATCTTATGAATTTGGGTGGAACGGAAGTATGACCCTTGTTCTAATTGAGTTCTTGTATAACTTGGAAAAGCTCTTTACTTGAACAAAAACTTGAAAACATATTCTCCTAAATCACTAATTATCTGGACTTAACGCGATACGTGACATATAATCCTCTTATATTTGGGTAATTAGGGTTTTTGTGCCATATAAACTAGAATTGAACTTCACCCTCTAATTGGAATTAAGTGACCAAGGAATTGACGGTTGATGAATGTTAGAGGAGACTAAAAAGGTATAAAGAATTAGGGTTTAGTCACATATAGTTTGCCATGAATTAAATCTTGCAGGATTAAAATAGTTAGTAAGAAAAGTCAATTCGAAAGATAGATATCTCTGAAGCCTTAACTGTTTCTCCATATATACTTCACAACCTATTTACTGCTTGTTTTTCTGATTCTTTGAATCACTGTTTGATGCATTTGAACTCTCAACACTATTTTCTGTCTATCTAACTAAGTAAATCACTTGACCATTGTTTCTTAATCCATCAATTCTCGTGGGATCGACCCTCATTCACTTAAGGTACTACTTGGTATAACCCAGTGCACTTGTCGGTTAATTTTCCGTCCGACGATCCTACACACGACAACCAAAAATAGAAAAATTGACATCAAAACTGAGATCAATAAGTTGACCAACAGAGATAAGATTAAAGTTTAATTTTGGAATAAAATAAGTGCTAGAAAGAATAAGATTTGACTGTGAAATAAAACTTTATGTATTGCATGCAAGAGGGAACCATTAGCAGTGTTGACAGAAGGTGCATTTGTAATGGTAGACAAAGACGAGAAACAAGAACGCAAAGGAAACACGTGATTAAAGCAACCAGAATCAAAATACCATTTATAATTACTTGGAAGAGTGAAAAAAGTAGTAGAGGTATTATTAGAAAAAGAGAAAAGTTGCTTAAGAAGAAACTCAATACCGAATGGAGAGACTGAAGGTGGGTTGAGAGAAGCAGAGTTGGTGGATTCATTAGCAGTAGCAGCAACAATAAAAACAGGCACATTCTTAGAGTAGTTGGGACGAGAATAATACTTGTTCTGATCTGAACGTGGTGGACGAGAAGGACAGGTAGTAATCAAATATTTCAAGAGCTTGCAATAATGGCAGAACAGTTTTGGACAATTGTAGCTAATGTGACCTTTATGTTTGCATTGCGACATTCAATAAAAGGACAATCTGAGAAGAGGTGTCCGGAATAGTTACAATTTCGACAAAATTTACCCTTTCTGTCTGTGGCAACAAACACATATGATTTTTCCATAATATATAATAAATATAAAGATGAAAGAGAAGAAAGAAAACTACAAGATTGTAACAAAAATCGAGAAAACAGAAGTCAAAATCGAAAAGATCTCAACCAAAAAATTTTAGGATGGGTCCCACTATGTGCCATGTCAGCAGCCACATCAGCAGTGGAGGACACGTGGCGACGTGTAAGAGGAAAAGGAGACACATCAACGCTAACGCGGTGAGAAGCTGGCACGCGGGTCAGGAAGCAGGTCGGTCTAGGTTGACACGCAGGTCGACGGGAAGCATGGTCTGTGACACGTGGAGGAGTCTGGACCGTTGATCGTAGACGTTGATCAACAATGCTGGATGCATCTGGAAGGAGAAGAAAGAGGAAGCGGGCAACGATCTTCCAGCGACGCATGGCGGCGCATTGGAGGATTCTAGCGACGTGGTTGGACTCAGAGCGACAAGAAGAAGACGATGGTATGGTCATTAACGAAGGAAAACGTCGGAAAAAGGGTCGATAACAGGTACAAAAAGGCTGTCGGAAGAAGAAAACATGAAAGGCTAAGAACTAATTTCCATAAAAAAAAATCTATGCTATCGATACCATGTTAGAAATAAGAGAGTAATCAGAAGAAAGTGATTGTGTATTATTGGGTGTGATGCTCGAATGATACAATATATAAGGATATGTATAGGTACTAAAAGAAACATAGCAATAAACGCATAATATCTCATATATAATAAATATATAAATATGCTAAATAAATATAATTGATATCAATTATACTTTAACATTATTAAATAAAATTCAAGGCTCATATTTAATAATAAAAAAATAATAGCTAAATATGTTCCATGAATACCATGATATGGCTATGTTTAAAAGTGGAGATCAAATAATATGTTATATCCTTTGTTTATTTTGATTTTTGAGTAATGTTATTCTTATCGTTTTAGAGACTAAATTAGGGTTTATTTGGGAAGTTTTAAAAATAATTTTTTTGAGTTTTTGACTTATGAAAAGTAGTAGTATTAATATCTGGTACAATTTTTAAAATCAAACTAAAGCTTTCTAAGAAGCTATTTAGGAACTTATAGAAAAGTTAAAAAAATAACCTCTCTCATAATGCTACTTTTTGTCTACTTTTTATCATATCTATAGAATAAGTACTTTTAGAACTAAAAATCCAAATATAAAATAACTTATTTATAAGCTACTTTTAATATAATCATTTGTTTAAGTTATTTTTTAAAAAAATAACTTAATTAAATTGTTTACTCAAACTGGATCTTAATATTATATAATATATATCTTTTAAGGAATCAAATTACTATTATAATCTCTTTGTCAAAAAGTAAAATAAAATAAACTACCACTATTATAATCTTGAATTAATAAAAAATTACGAGAATGCACAAAAATGTAAGATAGTTTAACAAAAAAAAAAAGAGAACACGAAGTTTGTGTATAGATTAACAAACGGAAAACCTTATAGTGGAGCATTTTTTTATGGATTCACTTCTAAAGTTCTAATACCTTATAAATACACAAATAAATAGTTACTTTTGGTATACAAATATTAAAATTCTAAAAACTAAAAGGTGAAAAATAATTTGGAACAAAATGATCGAATATTAGTAGTAGAAGGAATATCAGTCCAATGTGATTGAAGTTATATATGTCATCTAACTAGTATTGTGACGCATATAGCCATATATGATGACTATATAAGTGGATCGAGTATCGTAAATCGTAAGCATGAAACGGAAGGGAATAACACACCTCATATAACTTACTTTTGTTTCCTTTCATTTGGAGTAGGAAGGAAGAAATGGAGCAAAACACCCAAATTAGTGAAAAACAAAAAATAAAATAAAATAAAATTTTGAATGAGTATTTTTGTTGTTGATAAATCTCTTTATTATTCTCAGACGAATTGGTTTTTAATTTATTTTATAATAATATTTTTAAAAAGTTAATTACTTTTTAATAATTTTTTTATTAAAAACGCATCCATTAAATTACAAAGAGATTACAAATTCTTGGTTACTTGTTAGTGACCAAATTCGAGTGTTTAATCTAATGTGATAACAGTGGGCAGTAGGTTGAGACTGAATTAAATTTGGGGACTAAATTAAATTCACGATAATAATCAAATATTAAAATTAAAATTTTAATTTTAGATAATTTTAAAAATAAGAAGAAAGAATAAAAGTTTTTGAAATAAAAAATCTTTAATAATATTTTTTTAAAATATTTTTGTTTAATATTTTAAATTTTAAATTTAATTTTTAATTTTTATATTTATCTTAAATAAAAAATAATATTTAGACATAATTCAATACATAGTCTCAGCCTCTGGGCTCTCGCTTCACCTCCCTTCTAAACGTTGCCGAAGCTGAAGAGTGTTTCCGAGGAAGCAGGGGAGTGTGAGTATCTGTCTCACTCACTCTCACTCTCACTCTCACCCATTTTCATCTCCAGAATTTCTTCTCTGGTAAGCTTTCATCGCAAAAATCCTCCTTTTCCTTTTTCGAATTCCCCAAAGTCATTTTTCCGTAGAAATAAATAACAAAACCACGTCACATAATTGCCACCCTGCAAATTTCAAATTTTCATCGCATTGTTATTTTTATTTTCTCAGTATTTTGTTTGCGATTTATGTCCTCTGCAAAATCACAAATATTGAAGAGCTGCTTGCAAGTTTACCTAATGCTATCGTATTGTTTTGTGGGCGTAATTTTGTTTTGTTGGTTCGTGTTTGTTTCTCCTGTATTTGGTTGTATGTTATTGAAGAGATAAATGTGTAATTTAGGTTCTATTGAGAGATAATCTTTTAACTTAGTAATGATTTTGGATCCTCTCCTTTTGCTTGATGACAAGAGAGTTTTCTCTTATGTGAGATACACTATTTTTATGGTGGAGTGACCTAACAAATACTCTCTTTAGGGATGCTTTGACTTTATCATCTATGTTTTTTCCTTCTCTGAAATTCTCATCTTGTATCTGTTGCAGAACTGAGTTGGAAGTTCTGTTCATCCCCGATGAGTACTGTTGGATACAGGTCAGATGATGAATGCTCTTATGTTGGAGGAAAGGGAGAAATCGGGTTTCTAGATTTTGAGGAAGAGAAATCTGTTTGTAGTTACGCTGCTATTGATGATGGCGATCCGGTTATCATATCCATCCCATTTGCATTTGTGGATGGGAAGCCTCAATCAGTGTTTGTTGGAGATACTGCTGTGGATTTAATAACCATCAATAATACCACCAAAGAGCCTGTGCAGTTGTGGACTGTTCATATTTTTGCCTCAAATCCTCAGAACACTTTCACTCTTTCTCTGATGGAACCTCCATCAGCAAATTCAAATTCAAATGGAGATTCAGATGAGGGCTTTCTCGAATCATTTGATTTGGAGGATAGAATGCTTCAGCCTGGTGAGATTTTAAAAGTATGGTTGTCTTGCAAGACAAAAGAAATGGGCATGTACCAATCAATTGTGCATTTTGATGTTGGAGAAGAAAGAATAGAAAGGGTGGTTTTTGTCTTAGTTGAAGACAAGATTTCGAAATCGTTGGCTTCTAAGAGGCCTTATTCTCGACAAAGAAGAAAAGACAAATTTGCAGTAGATAATTTCGTCGCAGGCTCACGTCCTGCAGGGAAAACAAATCGGGCCTACATTAATAGGCTTCCAAAATATGATATTCCCGGGGATATTAGACACTTGCTTGAGAGCAATCAGATCCCTGAAGCTGTTGAAGGTGGTCTAACAAGAAAGAATTATGCTTCTTTTTTCAAAACATTGGTGATAATGGAAGAAATACAATTAGAGGTATACTAATTTGTTTATTCATAAAGAAAGAACAAAAAGAGAGTAGCTTACGAATGATCATATGCAAAGACTGATCTTGGTTCCCTTTGTATTCTTGTCACCGACTTATGCTTCAGGAAGACATGAGGACTTATGACATGGAATGCGTAACAATGAGGAAGAGACCCAATCAATTTTTGTCCATGTTGGTTCCTGGGCTTGCTGAGAGAAGACCATCACTGGTTCATGGGGATTTCATCTTTGCCAAACTAGCATCTGAAAATGATAAGAACACTGGACGCCCTTATCAGGTTTGTTAATTATTTAGCTGCATATCACATTGTCTTTTCATACTCCTTGGACAAATCAATTTATTAACTAGAAATCATTATAACAGAATCTGGTCATTAGAACTAGTCCGCAGATGCTTAACAGTAATTATTCATTCATATATTTCAGCTTTATCAATGGAGTTATTATTGCTTTGTTTGGACTCTTAATTAGGAATCTATGGCATTTATAATTTGATTGCATGCAATTGGGAAATGACAAATACTGTTAAGATATGCATATGAATATGATTGTATTGATATATAATTGGTAAGCATAAATTGTAGAATCTAGAAATTATATTATACTATTATAATTTTTTTTTGAACTTACAGACTGGTATTCTGAACTTTAATTTAGCCAAAGCTATATATATATATTTGGGATATTTTATTTTTCATAATACGTTCATATCTGATTTTCTTTCAAACAAGTCTGAGAATATATTTATCAAGTTACTGTCAATATTCTGCCGATGTAAAATCATATGTGAATTTTTGTAGGGATTTATCCATCGTGTTGAAGCTGATGAGATCTTTTTGAAGTTTGATAATGAATTTCACCTGCGCCATAGAGATGGAAATCTTTATGATGTTCACTTCACCTACAATAGGATCAATATGAGAAGGTTGTATCAAGCAGTTGAGGCAGCCAGTGGCTTAGGATCCGAGTTCCTTTTTCCATCTACTTTAGCCAGGAAGAGGTTCATTGAAACCACTGATCTGATTCCCATATCTGGTGCTTTTAATGATGAGCAGATTTCTTCAATCAAAAGTATTGTTGGTTGCAAAGGGGCGCCACCATATCTGATTTATGGGCCTCCAGGTACGGGAAAGACTAAGACAATAGTAGAAGCAGTTCTCCAGCTCTACAAACATAATAAGGATGCCCGTATTCTTGTCTGTGCACCATCAAATAGTGCAGCAGACCACATATTAGAGAAACTGCTTGCTGAGAAGTCTGTTGAATTTCAAGAAAATGAAATATTCAGGCTCAATGCTTCTACCAGGCCATATGAGGATGTCAAACCTGAAATTATCCGTTTCTGCTTCTTTGATGAGTTGATATTTAAATGCCCGCCAGTCAGTGCCCTCAGGCATTATAGGATTATAATATCAACATATATGAGTGCCTGTCTTCTTTATGCAGAAGATGTTTCACGGGGTCATTTCTCTCACATTTTCTTGGATGAGGCTGGCCAAGCCTCAGAACCTGAAACCATGATCCCTATATCCCATCTCTGCAGAAGGGAAACTGTTGTTGTTCTAGCTGGAGACCCAATGCAGTTGGGTCCAGTAATTTATTCGAAGAAAGCAGATACACATGGATTGGGGACATCATACCTGGCACGACTGTTTCAATGTGAGATGTATGCAACTGGAGATGCAAATTATGCAACGACATTGGTTAATAATTATCGATGCCATCCAGAGATATTACATCTCCCTTCAAAGCTGTTTTATAATGGGGCGTTGATTGCATGCAGAGACAAGACAACCTTCATGGTGAGTCCTGGCTTCCTCCCTAATGAGGAGTTTCCCGTTCTTTTCTTTGGCATCCAAGGATGTGATGAAAGAGAAGGGAATAACCCCTCATGGTTCAACCGAATTGAAGTGAGCAAAGTTGTCGAAGTTGTCAAGAGGCTGACAGCTGGTGGGAATATAATGGAGGAACACATTGGCATAATAGCACCATATAGGCAACAAGTACTCAAAATTAAACAGACTCTTGAAAATCAAGAGATGCCTGATATCAAAGTTGGTAGTGTTGAACAGTTTCAAGGACAAGAGAAGGAAGTTATTATCATATCAACTGTTCGATCAACCATCAAACACAATGAGTTTGACAGAGTCCACTGTCTTGGCTTTTTGAGCAATCATAGAAGGTTTAATGTGGCTGTAACTCGTGCCATATCATTGTTGGTTATCATCGGGAATCCACACATTATCTGCAAGGTATTGCCTTTTTCTCTAATTAGCCATGAGTTGATGTCCAGTTAGTTGTCTATAATCTATATGATGAGCTTTATGCTATGAATGGGGTATTTCCATATATTATCTGAAAGATTGCATTCCATATTCACTTAAAAGGTAGTATTACTATTACTTGTATGAATGATACCGAGAAATCGGAAATGCTTACTTTAGACATTAATTCGGTTGGTCTTTCTAGAGGATAATTATTGCTAGAAAATATACAAAAATGAAGATGATTAATAGTGAAAACTGGATAAAACCCTATTGTTAGATAGATCCTTGGTTTTGATAGTTATACACATTTTAATCTCCACTTGTTTGACAGGACAATTATTGGAGCCAAATGCTGTGGCACTGCGTAGACAATAAATCTTATCAGGGTTGTAAACTTCCTGATAGGCCAAAGACTTATGTTGAGGACGCTGGAGACAACAATGTGAAGCCTTATGGAGAGGTCAATGGAGAGGACTCTGTAGAATGGGGTCAAGATTTATCCCAGGTGGAGATTCCCAAACCTGTTACTGATGAGGCTGAATGGTCTGATGGCTGGAGAAGTAGTTGAAGATATCCGACTTAGAAATGATATAATTTTGCATGTTATTTACAAGTTTGAACTTGTACTCGCTACTGCTAGTCTACTACAACTACTACTATGTTAGAAGTCTTACTTAGGAATGTGTGGAAAAAATATCAATGTTACGTTTTGTTACGATGGGGTGAAAAGAAGAGTCCCGTTCAGTTATAAACCCGGGCCAAGCTGTGATATTGAAAACCTGGAGGAATTCACTAATCACTATTTATAGTATTATTTAACCATTGGTGATGTATTTCCAAAATGAAAAGAAAACTTTAACCATATGTGATTTTTCACAAGTTTCCTGAGTTTCAATCCTGAAGTGTTGAAGAAACGAGAACATTTGGATTGTGAAAAGGCTATCATTTTTTCAATAATAAGTAATGGAGGCGTAACACAGTAACAGTTAATAGCAGTAGTTAGCAAAAAAGTGTGATTCAATGATATTGATATAGACTACCAACTAGTCACGTATATACAACTGCTACTGAGAGCAATGATAGTAAAGAAAATCATGCTACGTAGCAACCAGTTATGAAGGGTGATAGTTACACATACACATTGAGCACTGTACACTATTGAGTGTTGAGGAGTGACACAAAGATGGCAAGTGCTACTGAGAGTAGTAGCAGAGTGTTGCTGCTGCACAAGTGTGTTGAAGCTGCGCCGTTTCCATTTGATGACAATGGAAAGAAAAATGGCCTTCCTCTTCCCCCGCTTTTTGGTGACCTACCACCAATCTTAGGTGCTGTTGAACTTCCTCCACCGCCACCCTGGATCCCTGTCAATCACAAACACCAAAACGTTAGTGTTCATTATCGTACTTGAAAACCATTAAAGATTAGAGAGAATAAGAGCCAAAAATGAGTTAAAGAACCAGATATGGTGAATCCCAGTGTCGCTGCGCTGTTGAGAGGTGGCAGAGCCGGTGATGCTGCACATGAAAAGAACAAGAATGGATGAATGAGAACATTGTGATGCGAATCGTGATGATAGAAAAACCAAGAACATGTGAAAGATTGAAGAAAAGAAAGAAAGAAGAAGAACCTGAGCAGAGGAAATTCAAGGAAAGAGGAGGAGTTGGATTGCAAATGGAAGAAAGCGAGATGAGCCTTGTGGAGTTGATAGGGAACCCGAGGATGTTAGGGTAGCGTACGAAGTAGCACAGGCAGATTGCGCCGCCGGACTCCGCCGCCGAGTTGAAGGCGGCGCAGCAGTTGGCGGAAGGTCTCTCGTTGAGGTCGTTGGGCGGGGACGACACGTATGAAAGACACGCTGAGAACGACAGCAGCTCGTCGGTGCAGCCACCTGTCGCCGTCGGGGAAGTCGGCGCCTCCGTATGTGCAACCAGTGCGAGGAGGAGGACGAATGCTGCAGTGACGCCGGTAGCCATGGTTGGCATTCACGGGAGCAAGAGAATTGAGATTACGTTTACGCTCTCACTAGCTTTACGCATAAAACTTTCTTTTTATTAGTTAATTTTATAACTATCAAACAATTAGGGTGCGTTTGGCTGTGTTTTCATTTACTATTGATCTTAATTCCAGTTTAATTTCGATTTAAACGAATACTTCAACAGGCAGACCGTTGGGACTAATTCTGCATTGGCGGGAGGGAACCCGCACAGTTTAACCGAATTCCCGCAATTGCCCTTCGAGTTTTTGCATAACTGCGTTGAGTCATTACAACTCAAGTAAAAATATTTTTATGAAAAAATAAAAGTTAAAATGTAGATGATGCTATATTAAAGTTTGTTGGTGCATAATTCCGCCATTTTCTTTTATCACTTAAAAATGAAGTAGAATAAGTAAATTAACGTGTAGACTAAATGGAAACAATAAGAATTTATTGTGGTCATTTGTGGATACAATCATTGCCTTTTCATTTGATAAATAGTGTGTCTCCCAATGCGGGTATGAATGAATCAGAGCAAAACCCAAAGAAATAACCATGCATTGCACACAACCTAGTAGTGTTTAAGAACACCATATCCCAACGCAACAAGTACGGCAGAAGGCAGGAGACTGTAAGATGAGACGGCGGATGATGGAGTCAGACCGGCACGGCCACTTGTCGCAGAAGGGGCACCGGAGTCCACCGATGGAGGGGTCGTGTCAGATTCCGGGGACAGAGAAGGTGTAACTGGTGAGGGGAGAAGAGGAGAATCTGTTAAAACAAAAGAGAAGCTGATATTGGTATTCCCAGTTGAGATAAGTATCTTTGTTGCACTAAGTTCTTTTGGTGAATATTAGTAAAGTACCTTGAGGACTTGGAGATGGAATCAATCCAGAAGGAGCAGATGCAGGGGAAAGAGATGGTCCAAGTGCTGCTGGTCCTGCAAGAACAAATCAAAATCATTCAAAGTACTAGTTAGTTCAAATGAAAAAGATTTATACTTTACTTGCATAAAAAGAAGCCAAGAAATTTCAGAAGGGAAGGAAAATTGAATACTGGCATTACCTGGAGCAGGAAGAGGAGAACCCGTGCCTGCAAAGTAATGAAGAGAGAAAATTAAATGTCTTAGTCTTATTGATGGGAAATCAGAATTAGATTTCACAAATAAACATTATTACTAATGAGTAATAAAATTGAAGAAATATATATACTTTTGCATTGAACAGGAACACCAGGCAAATTGCAAGCACGAGGAAGAGAGATGGCCAAGGTTCTATTGAACGGTATTCTGAAGGGAACACTGCCGGTGACGATGAGGCACAAACAATCCATGCCGCCACTTGTGAGGGACTTGACTGAATTGCAGCACGCCGCGGTGGGGGAGGTGCTATTGGAACTGCTGCCTGTGAGGTAGCCAACACATGGGGTGAAGGAAGTGCTTATCGTTGATGTGTTGCAAGGGGTACTGATCTGGGCATAGGCCGGCACAACCATTGCCATGACCACGGCTAATACCGCGACTATGTGGCACGGCACCAAGCGTTCCATGTGTGTTTTCTACTTAAGATTTTGGATTTGCTAGGAGTTTGGATTCTCTAGTGGACTTCTTGTGCTCAGGAAGTACAAAGAAAAACTGGGTCAGGGAGTTTTATGATTGGGAAAGAACAGGATGAACCAATTTATATTTAGGAAGGGAAACTCAAAGTTGGTTCAAGAGTTCAACTACCATAACTAATCACTAATCAGTGGGAAATGGATAACAGAATCATTCTTTATTAGGTCAGCCGCTAAGGTGGATAACCGAATCCATGTAGCAGTTCTTTCTTCATTGGTTTCCTTGCCCCTCTACTACTTTGAATATTTAATTGTTACTCGTATGACTTACCAAATGTTAAATTTGGTCAACTTGCCAATGAAACATAGCTTACCAAATCTTTTTGTCTTTGGTAGTGCTAGGGAGCCAATGGCGTAAGTGTACAATGTGTACAATGGACTAAATCTTTGGTCCATGAATATACCAAGGATAATAAACATCTCAATAAAAATTTAAACTGATTTTGGGGTTCACTAAAGATCGAACTCTTGACCTTTCGGATCTAGAACTCTAATACCATATCTGAAACCACTCATCCCAAAAGTGTAACCTGATAGGATAATGTAACACTAATGGTCATATCTCTAATACTTTCTAAACCTCCATTGTACACATTGTACGCTTAAGCCATTGGCTCCCTATACTTTTTCTTACAATTAAGTTGAATATTAACCATAATAATTAAGTATATATTCTCTATTTTTCTTTCTCTCTCTTGTGATTATTTAAATTTAGTTTAGCACTACCAGTTTATGATGGTGGTGGTGGCTGTCACCGCTCGAGGTACGAAAAATCTCTGCTACATAGGCACAACTCTTTCCCAACCTCAGCGTATACCCACTACTCACTGCACCTCCTCCACCCTCTTCTGTATGGTAATAACATTCTCAAAGTTCACTCTCCGCAAAATTTGTTTCATGAAAGTGATTAAATGCATAATTGTCACCTCATCTTGCAAATCATATTGTTTGCAATTGAATTCGACTTGATCTCCACCTCATCGACAACAGTGTCTTTAATCTCATGAGGATCATCAACAACAATGTTTTTAACTGTGTTTATGACTTGAGGATTTAAAAAATCTTTTCAAATGTCTTTATGACTTTTATCATCACGGACCATAAGCTCTCTTTTACCTTCGAGTGCATCAATTGCATTCATAAATATCTCTTCCACTTCATAAAACTCATCTCGTGAATCACTTTCAATATATATATCACAAGGAATAATTTACCCGTTATTTTAGAGAGAGTATGATAGAATTCACCATATATATATATATATATATATATATATATATATATATATATATATATATATATGTTCTTTAAATGAAAAAAATGGTGACAAAAGAAATAATCGAATTAAATTCTTCATAGAAAGTGCGAAAAAATTGTGTTAAATAAAATCACTAGCTTAGCATGCCCAGTCATGCCCGCAATCTGATAACTGGGGTTACAAGAATACAAGTTACATTATAGCAAGCAAGGACACCATTAAGACTCCTTGCTCAACATTGTCCCACCGTAAGACACGTGGAAATCTCTGGATATGTCATGTTTTCAAAGTCTGCCTCTGGCCCACTGCCAGGTGAACACATGAGCAAAAAGTTGGTTATCTGCATAACCGAATTTCACATTTACGCTTATTATATTACAGAATAATGGCCGCCACAAAGTATTAAACGAATTCCGTTAAGAGAGTGGGAGGAGTTGTTCAACAGCATCACCTTCCCATTGTCAGTTTCTGACTTTCTGTGCATCCTTTCTCTACAAAAGGGATCCCCTACCTCCCTCCTTCAACACCATTCTCATCAAACTACATAGTATTTCTTCAATACCAAAAGACAAAAAGAAAACATATATGCATCAAACAATTACAATGGAACACAGAATATCTAAGATGAGCTTTGCTATGGTGGTGATGGCAATGCTGTGTGCAGGGGCTGCAGCACAATCGTCGAGTTGCACCAATGTTATAGTGAGCCTGTCACCCTGCCTTAACTATATCACAGGGAACTCCTCAACCCCATCTTCAGGATGCTGTTCCCAGCTTTCCAGTGTGCTGGGCTCGCAGCCACAATGCCTCTGCCAGGTCCTTAACGGAGGTGGATCATCATTGGGGATCAACATCAACCAAACTCAGGCTCTGGCTCTTCCCAGTGCTTGCAAGTTGGGGAAAACCCCATCTGTCAGTCAGTGTAAAGGTAAAGGCAACAAATCCCTTCAAATATGCATATCCAAACCTTCACAATGAATATGGAGAGATACTAGGCAAATATCTAACTTTCTAATCTTATGAAACCTCTACTACAAGTACATCCTATTCCAATCCACATCATTTCTGCTAATAAGTTTTATGTGTTTGTCGACAGCTTCTTCCCCCTCCCCAGCAAACTCACCAGCTGGATCAGCAACAGGAACAGGAACAGCAGCAGAGTCTCCCAACTCTCCAACCACAGATTCTTCAGGTACAATATACTAACTTCTCAGCTTATACCTGATGAAATCATTTTCCAAGTTTGTCTGTGTTAACCATTCAAGTTGACATAAAATTGCAGGATCCGGATCCAAGAGCGTACCTACAACGGATAGTGGCTCATCCAGTGCCAATTCTGTCAAGTTATCGGTTCCTCTGTTCCTTACTTTGGCAGTAATATACGCTTCAGCTTTCAGAACATACTGATTCTTTCCCTGCTGGCTGGCTTGCCTTTTATGTTTTTTTCTTTTTCCTTTTTATTGCCATTGTCAATTTTCATTGTTTTCCTCATGTATTATTGAGAAACCCTTGGGCTGAGGGGTTCAATCTATTCATTTTTGTCACCTATATTGGATTATGCTGTTCTGTATTATCATGGAGATATCATTTTCTCCCATATGAATAAAGATGCTTGTAATTGTGGTTTGCTACTATGACCTAATTCGAAACAAACATTACTGAGACAACCTGCCCCCTCACCCAAGCTCCCAAAGGGGGAAAAAACAAAAAACAATAACAAGCTAAGCTTTTGTTTCTAGCACCTTTAGGCACTGACAAAGGCAATCAACTATCACTTGAAACCTGTCAAAGAAACTAATGTATGTTTATCACACCTAGTCCAATGAATATTAATATGCAAAGTTTTTGAATAATTTTAACTTTTAACAATACAAAAGTTGCCGAAGCAATGGAAGACTGAATATAAAGCCAATTAAGAAACCACAATTCTGAAGGAATTATATACTTAGTATCTATTGAATCAGCGGCTTCCCTGTAAAACTTTTCATAAGATTTCAGGAGATTATCATTCCCTTTACATTTAATAGTAACCACAACCTTGACTAATGACTAACGACACTCGAGTAAGCTTCAAAATCTGTGAAACCAGACCAAGTAATTGGAGCATAACTGATCATTCCATGGATTCAAGATTACTTTTCTATCTATTTTCTAACATCTTAGTTATGGAATTGAAGGGTTCTCTGTACTCTGTAGTTTTCTAGCCATGGAAGAGTTAACAGAAAAACTGTAAAAGCTCAACTAGATTCTAGACATTAATAAATCCTCAAAGTTACTAAGTTCAACAACTCCAGCCAAGGTGACTAGTCCTATAATTTATCAGATTACTTGAGAGTGCAAATGCTTCAACTTTCAGCAATACACAATCTTCAATTATGTTTACCTAATGCATTGGAAAACAAGCAAGGGTAGCATAAAAAAGAAATCAACAAATTGTCAATACTAATTTCACTAACAATAAATTATTTGAACTATTTATCTCATCTCATAACACATCATAAGACAGCCAAAAATGTTTAGTATTCAGTTTGAGGAAACGAATATTACATACAGGGTTATAAATATGGTACACACATTAAGAATGTGATCGTGACCGTACAAACTCTTCTAGCCTGTCCCAGACCTCCAATGCTGCAGCCTTGTCTTGATGTCGCTTGTTCTTGCTAATCTGCAAAAAAATTAGAAATTTCTAGTTAGATCGCAAGCCAGAAAAGAGGAAATATATAGGAAGCAAGAAGAGCAATAGTTTGAACAAGCATGCAAAATAAAACCAACAAGGTAGGGCACCCACCGATATAATCTTCACATTCCACTGCTTCACAATTTTTGCTGATTCCAAACTATCATCTTCAAAACGCATGTAAAACCCAATAACTGCAAGAACATCTCAAATGGTCAACACGATCATCATCAACATAAAAAACATGAATGTGGCATTTCTCAACTGACAATCCGAATAGGAGAGCAGAGGCGTAAGCACAGATAGAAATACACAAAAAGCATAAAAATTGACTGACTTTTGTTAAAAATCTCGACATGATCCTTGAAAGGCCATTCCTTAAATTGCCACTCCTTGCCCAAGACGAAAACGGCGACAACACGATCCCAATCCTCAGCCTTGAGGGAAGAGGGCTTATCCCTGACCTCATAAGCGGTGACCACCCTGTCCCTGCTCAGCTTCTTCTGCACCGTCACGCAATCAGGCCTGGCGCCCTTCATCTGCTTCACCTTAACATCGGTGGGTATATAGACCCCATCCTCCAGAAACTCCTTCACGTTGTAAATAGTGATCAGCGTCTGAAACGCGCTGGGCACGAAAATGATGGGGACCCCTTCCCCAATCTTGGAACCCTTGAGATGCATCTTGGGCTTGGGAGTGGGGTCGTAGCTCATGTCGTCACCAAACCCTAAACCCCTCTCGTCGGCGCCCATGAGACGGCTCTTGGCGACAAGGCCGTCCTTGCGCTGCTGGGACTCGATGCGCTGGCGCTCCTCCTCACGCTTGGTGGCGGCGACGAGGACGCTGTAGAAGTCCCTGTTCTTGCACTCGAGAAGGGACTCGCGGTCCTTGAGGGGCTTCTCGGCGGAGCGAATGAGGGAGATGAAGTCCAATTGGGGCTCCTCCGGGGCGGCAGGGGTATGAGAAGGGGGAGGGTGAGGGTGAGGGGCATTTTGGGGAATGACGCCGGAGGGAAGTTGTTGTTGGTGGAGGAGTGGTGGATTATTAGGGTTGGGAGGGAGAGGGAGAGGGTGGGGGATATCCTCCGGGCGATACTCGACGGAGTCGGTGGAGGAGAGGGAGCCCTGGAGGTATTGGAGGAGGGGCTTGCGATCAGGGAGGGTGACAGAGGGGATGCCGAGGGCGAAGGTGCTCTGGAAGTACTCCGTGTGCTTCAGCTGGTGGTTGTTTATGTAGTGCACCAGCGTCTCCAGTGTGTACCTGTTCCCCTTCGTCGACCGATACGCTGTCTCCGCCGAGCAGGGGAACGAGTACTCCTCCCCGAACCGGAACTCGCCGTTCACCCTAACGATCTTCTCCAGCTCCCCTCTCATCGTGAAGTCTCTCAGAGCTGACAGCGGATCCATTCTCTCTCTAACTACACTTGCAAGTTTTCACACTAGCAGCTCCGCCTCCCAAAGACGCAAATTAGGTTTTTATTTGCCGTAGTTAATAATAAATATACACACTTACTTTAATTGAATGTCATTAGAACGTAAGCGACCACCCATGGAAAGTTTATTTTATAATAATAATAATAATAATAATAATAATAATAATAATAATAATAATAATAATAATAATAATAATAATAATCATCCAATCTCTGCTTGCCACCTTCATCAACAATAATATAATCAAATTAATGGCTTCATGCAGAACAAGGATTCACCTATCGATATTTCATCAAAATCTCAAAAGTTGTGAATCTTGTGACTTGTCGTTAGCCAAATTGTGGCTTCTCTAACTCTAACTGGTGTGATTTGATAAGTGGTTTTAAAATGTAATTTGAGACAGAGAGTAATGTGGCCGAATCAAGACAACTAGCGCGCATTTCATTTCATTGTGATTCAGTAATAGTATGAAGTATCATTGAAAGATCTGAAAGTGTGGGTAGAGTACACTTTGCATTTTATCACCTACTCATCCCCGAAGAAAGAAAGAAAAAGATTAACAGAATGAACGAACGAACATATACAGGTTCTAACTCCATTGTATACAGAAGATGCGGAGAAGCATCATCATGCACGACACTACTTTTACGCCTTATTCTCAGCACCATTCTCCAATGTCTCAGCAACAGTGCTTCCGTCAACTTCATTATCCTTACCCAGAACAATCTCAATCTGTGCAAAAAGAAATTAATATCAGCTACGTCACTAACACAGCACACTGAACAAATAAGTGACAATCAAGATATAAAAGAAAGAAAGCAAGCATGCAGGGTAATAATAAAAAACCTTAGGCTTGTGAATCGCCCGGCCTTCCTTGACTTTAGCGGCAACAGTGGCTATCGCTAAATCTGCATCACATACAGGCCCATATGAAATCCACTTCCATTGAAACTTAGCATTAGTTAGAATAAACGTATTGCTTTGTAGACACTAATTAAGGACAGTAGTAGTGATCGTACTTTTCTCAGTTGCCCACCCATTGCGTTTCAGAATTTCAGAGATGAGTATAGCAGTTGGAATAGCTGAATAATTCAATTAAACAAAAAATACAGTTAGAAAACAAGAAAGAATGGATCACAATTCAAGAAAGAAAGGAACATATTTCATCTTCTAAAATTCCTGTATCTTCATTCTTAATTGCTTTTCCCACAATCAGTGAAGTAGTTGTACTCCATCGTTTATATTGAAACACAATGATAATTTTCCTGATGGAGCCTAATGGAAAAAGAAGTAATGTGGTAATAAGGTGCAGAAACAAAAGAAAGCAGAGAAGTGAAAGAAATCAATACCCATGCCGAGCGCGCAGAGAGCGACGTCATTGTTCTGCTTTATATACCTCTGCATCAGCAAAAAAATACAGATAAATATAAGGTATTTGAATCTAATTCTATCTATATATGAATTGAAGACGTTATGTTATCATTGGATTGCAAATTGCAGTAAGGTGAACGATCAGTAAGAAATCAAATCAAGAACGTACAAGAATCACTACAAAGCTAAACTAATCCAAAACCGAAACAGATTGATTCAATGTAAAAATAATGAAACCGAAAATTAAGTGAAGGTGAACTCGAAGAAAGATACCTTAGAAAGGTTGAGGTAGAAATCGAGGCGTTTCTTGGTTTTGGAAACCTGAATGCGAACGATCTTCTCCTCCTTTTCATTACGACGATGATTCGCCTCGTTGTTGTTCTCAGCACTAACAGCATCAGCACTCACTATCACCTCCATTATTGCAACTTGCGAGCTATCTCTTCCTTCGCGTGCGCTTTTCCTCTCTCTTTCTCAGCGACAATTGTTGAACTCAACTTTCGTAGTTAGCTAGCTACTCTCTCCGATCTCTTTCTCTCAGCTCAGAACTCAGAAGCTTCTTCAACAAGAAATGCACGTTCCATCAAGTGATCACTATTCTCTTATAGTGCCTTTCAGTTATAACTTCTCAAAACCATTACCTATCACACTGCGACGCGTGTCCATTTTTTTCCCTCCATCTTACTTTGGCCGTTATGGATTTTTTTCTTACCCTTTGGCGGTTATGGGGTCTCGTCATCGCCATTCTTTATTAAATTACTTTCTTTTTATAGTTGGAAACAGTTTTTTTTTTTTTTATCCTTTTAATTTCACTTACATTCAGTTACATTAATGAAGAGAAGTGGATATTAAGGATTTACATTATAAAAATTTGGTGAGTTTTATAGTGCCTTTTATTATAGTGTTTAAATTGTCTAATTTATTTTTATAAATAAACAATAAAATATATAAAATAAAAATAAAATATTTAAAATTTATTAAATATTTTTTATTTGCCTTTTTTTAATAAATTAGGCACAATATTATAGATGCCATGGCATTCACCTAAAAATTCAACTCCAGACTATCTTTACTTGTAAGTGGATATTAATAAGGGTATACATAGGTCAAAAAATAAATTTGAAGTAATCTGCGCGTTGCAACTTTGATGAAATAATGCCTTATATTGCATGTGGATTTAAGATCATTTTATTTATTTATTGGTAGTATACTAGTATGTAATTCTAACATATAAAACCAATTGTTTTTCAATCAATTCAAACACACACATTCCATCTGTTATATAATCAATTAGACTTATCATCACAGCATAATTATTTTAGCATTTCTCAATGTTATTTCACAAAATAAGATAGTAGTACAAATATTTCTCAATTTCAAAACTCAGCCTCAAGTTTGTTTTTACTTTGTAGACCACACTCGTATTAAATGCATTTTGTTTTCTTCTCTTTGTTGCTGTAGCCAATTGAGCAGCCAGAATAATTGCTAAATATCCATAGATGATGCATAGTCATGTAGCTAAATAGCATAGTAATATAAACTAACATTGTCCTCCACTGAGAAAAAATAAAATAAAAATACTAACATTATCTCAAGCTATTTAATGTCCCTGTCTTAATATGGCAAGACATGTGGGCATAGCGAGAAAATAATCAAAATATACAACTTAGAATAATGACTCCGCCCATTAAATTGTTTTAACCTTTTCCTCATTTTCAACCAATTAATTTGTTTCATTTTAAAAATTTTCTATTTGGTTATCCTCTGTCTTCTTACCACTTCCTCTTTATCACTGCATCTGTTCTAGCACAACCAGGATTTCTTTCTATATAAGCTTGGAATCTCACTGTTTGAGAGCATCATTGATCAATGAAGAATATAAAGGTTCCCCATTTCTTCCCTTGATCAATCTCACTGTTCTAGGGGCCCCCTTTTTTTTCAAGTGGCAAGCAAAAGAGAGAACTACTTTAAACACCTATCTAAAGATCTTGATCATTATACACACTGTCTTATTTGCTTTTAATCACTGTTTAATGCAACAATTCATAACTCTGGTCTCACACTCATGCAAAATGTCCATGGAATTGAATATAAGTAAAACAATATCATCAATTTTATATATTTAGCTAACAAAGAATGCTATGTAATTATGTTACATATTCATTGTTTGAAGAAAAATATAATTCTCCACCATAAAGACATCAATCAATATTCCAAGAAATGGGAATAAAGAAGGCAGGATTTAAAGGGAGCTTTGCAGGTCCTTTAACAAATACTAAAAGAGGTTGTTACTTTTGCATCACTACTAACCAACCAATCTTTTATTGATGTGAAAGCATTTACCATCAATAAGGCAAATATGGGTCCTGTTTAGTTATTTACCACTTTACATTCCATAAATTTATCTTTCCTTTTCATTTTCAAAGACTTATATAAATTTGCCTATGTTTAAGAAAAACAAATAAAAGTACACATTGCAACAAGTATAACTATAAATAATATAAATGGGAACCCCTAATTATAAACAGACAACCATATAGGTCAGAAAATTCTACCTGCTTGCCCCCACCCACACACAAGAAAAATCATCAAAAGGACAAAGGAAATTCACATTCAAAAGAACATTCACTATTTAGTTGCAAGAAAAAAGATAATAAAAAGAAGAGAAAAGACAACTCAGTATACAAAAATCCTATCTTAATGTAGAGTTCAAAAAAAAAAAAAAAAAACCTAGACCCAATGAATATAAATAGGCTAATCTGATAATTACATTGATAAACTGATTTTACTGTTTAAATCCATGACCTGAACTCTAAAAATACTTAAGCTTACTTTATTAAATGTTTAGTAAACTATACAATATACACATACCTATGGATTTATATATATGAAAAGGTAAAATAGTGAATCCATGGCAACAATTTGGTTGGGAAGCAAGTGGGGGAGTTTTATTTTCCGACACATTCCCCACATTCACGTATATAAGAAGGGACCATGAAAGGCAATGCATGGCCATATCAATATCCAACAGTGCTCTCTGCCATCTCCTCTCAAACTAACTAATCTTCCATTCTTTAATTCTCCCCCACTTTTCCCCGCACACACACGTATACATATGATGAAGGAGTTGAGGGGAATGCTGTCTGGTTCGAGACCATTCCTTCCATTAACCAATATGCGGATGGTCAGAATGATCTCGGACCAGGCTTCATTCCCCCCAGCTCAAAGTTTCTCCAAAGGTGTGTTTGCTATCATTCAATGAGGGTGTAAGAGTTTTCTTTTCTCTTACATAAAAGCTTATATGTTCCTTTGTTCAAATTTATTTGCTGTAGAAAGTAGAGAAAGTGCAGGGTAACTAGTTTAGTTTTTCTGTTTTCATGTGTTTGAATCCTTTAGTCTTCAACAACATCAAATCCAGTTTATTATGTTAAAGGTCACGGAGTAATTATATACATTATAGAGAAGGAGATCAGAGTGAAGGAAAAATGGGAATGAATTTGAACGAAACAAAGAGGTTCATTAAGCACTATCAGTTAGTTGTTCTTTTCCAACAAATTGGTTGAAAAACAAAGAGGTGTGAGTGTGAAAATGTGACTGAAAAAAGTTTTGGTTAATTGGGTTTGCTTGTGAAGGGTTGCAAAGAATATAAGTTTTGGAGCTTTCACTTTTTGAGTTATAGAGTTGATGAGAGGGGAGGGATCCAAAACCAAAGTAATAAATAACCAATGAAAGATGTATCTTTTTAGTTTGTGTTTCTTTCAACCCCAAGACTGCAATCATAACCATTCTTTTCAATACCGTGTGGGTCATGCTGCCATGCATGAATGAGCTTGTGGGTCTCATGGTCTTGTTCTATGCCTTTACGCCTTACTGTTCAATCCAATGCAATGAGACTCTCCAATCCTTTGCCCATGTATATATGTTAATATGTGAATGTGAATATACTCTGTTTAATTTGTTTACTGTCTCATGATAATAGAAACACGAATACAAAAATATGTATATACACTAATAGTCTAATACACACAAATACATATAATGATATAAATACATTCAGTTGTTTGGTTGTTGAAATATTAATAAAAGGTCATAAACACATTTCTGACTAAAAATTAATTTTACTCCTAATATGGAAGAAATTATTGAAGATCAAGGTGATAATTAGAATTTTAAAATTTTTTAAAAGATAAAATTATGATAAAAAGCTATGTCATCTCAAGTTTAATATAATATTTCTGTCCTAATTTTTTGGAAAAACACTAATATATATTTTGTGTATTATTATATTTTGTGTCTTATTAAGCAAATATAACATATTTGTATCTATATTTTTAATAGATATAAATAAACATCTTATATGATCAGTAAATATTATTATTTTTTATTAATATTTGGTCAATAATAATTTATACCCATATTTATAAATATTTTGCACATAAAAAATATATAATTTGCATCTATATTTACTAATATTTTATATACATAAATCAATATAATTTGCATCTAAATATTTTAAAATTGACACACGTATATTTATAAAATTTATTTAATAAAAATAATTTAATATTTATACTAACTAAATAATAACAAGAAACATTAAAAAAAATTGTTGGTAAAAAAATTTCTCTATATAAATAGCAATCATATATATATATTAGGTGCATGTTTTATGCCACAAATTACAATTATATGTTTCTATGAAGATAATGATACGTGCATAATAAAATCCAATTTGAATGTTTTTTGCTAATTGCTAAGACTAATTAATTAGACATACCAGTCCGTACAATTATTTATTTTATAGCATCAATTACATCAGTTTGGATTTTTAATTACGTGGGCACACAAAATATATGGTACTTTGGGATGGGATATGAGATATGCGATTTCGCAGCCAAAGGAGTCAAAAAGGGTAGCACAATAGACTATAGAGAGAAAACATACTGAGTATGTTAGCACAAACACACAGTTAATTCAATCATCGCTATGCCCCGCCATTATTATGATCCCCTTCTACTATCTCAATAGTCCTTACATCCAATTGTTCTATTCAGAAACTACATTTTTTTTTCAGAAGAGTTTATTTTAATTATTAACTATACATTGATATGAATAATCAATGATCTTTTACCATCCAATCTTGTTTCCAAAAAAAAAAAAAAAAGAAGGTTCTACTTCTTTCGTCGTTATAAATTTTACTTGAATATTAGTATATTATTAATATTTTTTACCATTATAATTAGATATTAATATAAAATAATTTATATTAATAGTTATAAAATTAATTTAAAGTCATTTTTTTAAAATAATTGAATATTAATTCTAATTATTAGTCACAATGTAAAGTATTATCTTCAAATTATAAATAATAAATATTTAAAGAAAAAGAAGTGAAAATATATATTAAAAAGATAAAAGATAAAAATTTAAAACTAATAAAATATGGATATAATAATAATATATTTTTATATGAATAATATTACAGGATTATTTTTTAATTATATTTAACTATAAATTTAATGTATTCTTTGTAATTTTATTAATTTATTTGAATTATATTATTTTATTAATTTTATTTTTTTAGAACAAAAAAATAAAGAAAAATAAAAAATAAGAGAGAAAAGAGAGAGAAAGATAAAAGAAGAAAAAAGAGAGAGAAAATTTGTTAATTCGGAAGAAAAATATTTTATTTTAATTATAATGAAAAATATTTCATAATACATTTTGGTTTGTCAAATTATTAATATAAAATATAAATTATAAGCTATATATAGAGTGGGAATGGTAGAGAGAAATAGAGAAGGAGAGAGAGGTAGATAAAAGAATGGGAGAAGAGAATTTATTAATTTTAGAAAAAAATATTTCATATCAATTTTAATAAGTATCATGTGACACGCTTTGATTGTTAAATTAATAATATAATATAACTATATTTCACTTTTAATTTTAATTTAATTTTATTTATAATTAGAGAATATCATGTTATATATTTTTATTGTCAAATTTATAATAATAATAATAATAATAATAATAATAATAATAATATATGAGAGATAAAGAAAGAGAGAAAAAACTCTTTAATTTAAAGTGAAAAATTTGATTTTAATTACAATAAAAATAATATTACACATTTTAATTATAAAATTAGTAAAATATAATAGATATAGTATATGAAATATGAAATTTTTGTTCTTAGTCGTGAGCTAAATTTTTGTGCACTTTCTCTTCCTAACAACAATAAGTCTTTACTTCGAAGTACTACTACTTTATAGTTTATAAATTTGATCTATTGTGAGAACTACAGGAATTGCCACCACTAAGATATGGACAAATTTAAAAGATTTTCTTAAAAAGAGCTAAATGTAAAGTTTGATAAATTAATAAATAATTAAATAATAAATTAATTAAGAGTCAAAAAAATTAAGAAATTAAATTTTATAATTTGAAGAGATAAAAATATTTAAAATACGAACTAAAATATTAATTTTAAATATTTTAATCTAAAGTTAGGCCAACCGATTAAAATGAATAAACCGGATCTAAGTAGGTCTAAGTCCACTCACACTAAACCTCATATAAGGCTGCAAATCAGCTTCGCTCTATTATTTAATGCCACGCTGAAGGAGGGGAGAAGGAAAGCAAAACTTAATTCCCAAATCAATTCAAATTTCAATTTCTCATAATTTTCAATTCGAAACTCCAATTAACGAGCTGTATGCAGCCACGCTTTTGTCTTAAAATTTTTTTTAAATCCATCTAAACAAAGTGGTAAGAATCTCTGATTTTTATGCCCAGTTTTTCATTCCTTTCTGTTTTCACATTTTGGTTGTAGGTATTGAGAGATTTTAATGATTTTGGTGGTTTAGGTGCAATCTAACTTTGGATAATTGTTGAGTTTTACTCCAACCATCAATGGATAAGGTAAAGATTCTCTAAACCCTTGTGATTTATCATTTTTGTGAATCCTAATATTAATTTTGATAAATTATATGAATTAGATTGAGTTTATGTGAAATTAAGGTTGAATCGGTGAATTGGAGAGCATGGAACTCAGCTTTGGTGGCCGGGATTTGTTGATTTTTCGTTTGGAGGTCTGAAATCTTATAAAAGATGAGTTTTGTGGTGTTTTAAACTTGGAAAAAATCGGTCAAGGTATAGTTTTGATTTTTTGTAGTTAATATATAATGTTGCGTAAAAACTTAGGCTAGTTGCCATAAGATAGGCTTAAATGTTTTGAATTGTTGATTTTGGTGAATTAAATGTGTATATATTTGCATTTGATTTTGATATTGGACATGTGTACGTAAATTTAATAGAATTATGAAATATGATGATGATATGAATTGAAGAGGATATGTGTTGGAATGATTGTGAAGTTATTGAATGTGTTTATATGTGATATAGGATGAGTATGAGATGAGTTAAAAATAGAAATTTGATATTTTAGGTGTTTGGGTGATTGATAAGTAGGGAATTAGTATTTGGTGATGTATGTAAATGTTTGAGTTTGAATTTGGTTGTGGTTTGGTTGGTTTTGAATTGAGAATTTTGGAAAACTAAAGGATTTGTAAGTTTTTGGTAAAAGCTTATTTTTTATTAATTTTGGCGGGCCATAATTTGGCATTCGGACCCCCAAATTTTGGAAAATTTATTTTAAATAAAAATTGGGTCTGTGAAATTTATGACGTTTGAATAACAGACTAAAATTAATTTTTAACGAAAAAGTTATGCGCGTTTAAAGTTTGGTGTAAAAAAATTGATTTCTGCAACTTAACAGCTTTTCTAAAAAACCTAAGGCATGCATACGCGGAAAGCTCCACGCGATGCGAGTTTTGGGCTTTGCCCAGCACTCTCGTATACACAGTACTGATTTACATACGCGACTTTGTCAATTTTAAGCCATGCGTATGTAAGGGGTTGCATGTATACGCATGACCATCCTATTTTGCAAAAGTGATATTTTTTAGTTTCTAACAATTCCTCTAACTTTCCAAACATCTGTCATCCCTATCTAAGGTCCAATAGCTAGTCTTTAGGCTTTGAAATAAGAGTGAACACATTGAAGAAGTTAGATTGATATTGAGAGAGATTGTGGAGTGACGAATTGAGTTAATGATGAACCAATACTGTTGAATGAGGTAATAATGATGTGAATTATGTGAATAAATATATTATGAATGTTGAAACTTTGAGTGATGATCGATAGCGATGATGATATTGATCAATTATGATAGTGATTGTGGATGGAGTGAGATAAGATTACGAATGAAATGGATAAAAAGACATTGAATGTGATAAGTTTGGCAATGATAGTGGATGATTCCGTTTGTTTATAATTTCTCTTTGGTTGCAATGGTGACATGGCACATATCCCCTCTAATGGTGACATGGCACGTATTCCCTCTATGGTGATAGGGTACTCTCCCTCTAATATCAACCGATGTGCTGAGTTATTTGTGCACAACAAAAAGACAATATCCGGATTAGCTATCGGACATGTCGGGTTTGGCTGTATAACCGACAGATGAACTCATTAGCCATAGGGCAGACATGCATCATATGCACTTATATGTTTTGTTTGAGTATGTATTTGTTTTGGCTTGCCTAATTGCTTAACTGTAATTAACTGCTACTTGATCTAATTGTTGTATCTGTTTTTTATATTTGTGTTTTCTTTATTTGTCTTGTTTCTCTTGTTTATGTTTGTTTCTGAGAGATCCCTCAGTGGTGGATGAATGTTGAGGGTTGTTCCATTTGGCGATTGGGAGGTTTGCAAAGAACGGAATATGAAGTGTTAGACTAGAATCCTTAGATATAATCACTCTAATTTTGGTTTAGTGCAAACTCTAGGCTTTGATCTGAGTTGTAGAAGTTTAGGATTACCTTTGGCTTCCTAGAACCTTATATCTTAACTATTTGGGCACTGTTACCATACTGAGAACTCCCGATTCTCATTCCATACATATTCTATTATTTTTCAGATGAAGGACATGAGGCACCTCGCTGGGCATGCTGGAGACTCTTTCAGAAGCGAAGATCTACTTTTGGAACTTTTATTTTATGTACTTAGCCTGTGTGTGTGCATGTGTGTGTGTATTCTCCACTTTATATACACTTATATTTTGTCCCTCTTAGAGGTATACTTAGAGAATTAGAACTTGTATTTTCTTTTGATTTCCTTTTAGGTTATATAAGAATAAAAGATAAAATATTTTTTTTCCTAATGAGTTTTATTTCTTATTCGTCGGTTTTATCTCTTTTGTAAAGGCTTCAGTTAATAATAATAAAAAAGAGTGAACATATAAATAGAATTATTTATTTTTCGAAATCTTTGCATAATACTTTCAATATTTCCGAATATTTCAAAGTATTAAAAAAGGTCGAATAAACAAATTCAAATTTCTAATACACGTTTTCGAGTTTAGAGTTTGATTATGTATCTCTGTATTTGAAATTCTATGTATGTTATGTCTCTTCTTTTTTTTATGTATAAGCCTTCTATCTTAATGCTTTTTGAGTGTGACGTTATTGTTTGGTCTTGGTTTTGCTTAACTTTTTTTCTTCAAGACTCCTAGTTAAACTATTTTTCATATACGTCTATGTATGAATTTTGTTTTTAGAGGTCGTAGCCCCTCACCACCTTTAATTTACGAGCTAGGCGTAAAGATTTATGTGGTAGGATATTACACTAAACAGATATTTGTTACTAGCAATCAGCTATCACAAGATTCTCATGAATATATAAGCTATTGTATATCACAAAATGCCTTTAATAGTTGTCTTCGAAGCAAAAGAGTTCGCAAGGTCAGGTCTCATCGTTAAGAGGATTGATTGACGTTATCGGCATCAGGGGGTACTATTTTTGTGTCTTTGTGTGATCGATGAGCTATCAACGTGAGTCTTTTTTGGAGCCGAGCCTCTTCGACAGTTTGTTGGATGGTTCTGAATATGTTAGTGACTGGACGTGTTACGCCCTTCTAGGCATCATAACGGCGTGTTCAGGAAAGATCGAGGGATTTTAGGTTAATTCCAAATTTACCCTTTGCTCATGAATTTTTCCTTTTACCCCTGTCTTTTTATATTTTGGTTTGATTGGGGGAGGGTTTTGTTGCTTATTAATTGTTATCCCTTTTCTTTATTTCATTATTCTTCTTTCTCTCTATTTTATCTCTACTCTTTTTTCTCCAAACTTGTGAAAATTGTTTCTTCTCCTTCCTTTCTTCCCTCTTCTTTTACTCTAGGAACTTTTCTATTGTTGTGCGCGATTCTAATTTTTGTTGCCATTTCTCTCCTACTGTTTTTTAGAAAAAGGTACACACATCCTTCTTCTTTTGTTTTGTATTATGATTTGTATTTTGCTTTCTATACATATGGGCATTATTTGCTTCGTTTGTTGCACATAGAGGGAAGAGACTTGACCAGGAATATCGGGATCCATTCTTTCCTACAAAGGGCGTCCCCGATCGTTATTACTGGGTGACTTTTGATATATCGAGGACGCCCTCTAGGTTGGATGAGAACGACTTGCAAAAACTACGGGACGAGGGTGCCATATGAAGCGACGGTGAGGTGAAGCGTCAATATGAATTTGTGCTTCCTGGGGAGGACAAGAGAGTTTGCTACCTTAATTTGAAGTCTCCCCTGGTCCCCAACTGGATCTAGGTTCATGAGCCTTTGTTACAAAGACCAGGGTTTGTTTTTCCTTCTCTGACTTTGTTTAGTCGCTTTTGAATAGATATTTTGTGGCACCATCTCAATTGCTTCGAATAATTTGGCGGCTATTCGTACTTTTGAGTTGGTGTGCGAATTTTTAGAGATTTCTGCTCGGGTCAAGGTTTTTCTATACTTATTCCTCTGTACCATTCCGAACAAGGAAGGGAAGCATCGAAAAGGCTATGTGGTAATGCATTGAACTATTTAATGGCTGGTTCGGATAAAGTCTCTGAGAAGGTGCGACATTGGACCGCATCTACTGCTCCTTCAAGGTTCATCCTCGTCTCAAACGCAGTGATATGCTCTTGAGGGTCTTTGGTACTGTCGTACTTCATGTCCGTTGGTTTGTCAAAATTTTTTGGTATTTTGACTCTCAAGATTTTCTTGGTAAAGAGGGTTATTCTCATCACTACATGCTAATTTCTTCTCCATTTTGGGTCTCTTCAGGATTTTCCATTATTGTTATCTCGCCGATTGTCAGATTCCCATGAGTGGCTGCAATTTCTTCGTCTTCTATGACGCCTATTTAGAGATCTAGTTCTTTAATATTTACAGAATGCAGTCCAGAAGACCGCCTCACTTGTGTGATCTGCTTGATAGCGCTCATTGGTGGCAATTCTCCCTTCTAATGTTTGGACCTGATGACGAAGCTCTTAAATTATACGATTCGTGATTTTGCCTAGGTCACTGAAAGACGTGCTTTTGTCATTCACAATTGTCTTATTTAATGCCACATTATATGCAAATATTTTATTGACAATTGTCTTATTTTAGTCTGGTGGACGAAATTGTGATTCCTATTTTGTGCCTTTTGGCATCATTGTAAAATTATGGAATTTTAGAAATTGGCACTAGTGAACACAACTCCGTTCAACTAACCAGCAAGTGTACTGGGTCGTCCAAGTAATACCTTACGTGAGTAAGGGTCGAATCCACAGAGATTATTGGTTTGAAGCAATCAATATTTATTTTATTAATCTTAGTTAGGATGTCAATAGGATTATTTGGATTAAAAGTGAAATTACTGGAATTGATAAAAGAGGGAACAATGTTACTTTGATATGCAGCACTGGGGAATATGTTGGAGTTTTGGAGATGCTTTGTCCTCTGACTTCAACTCTTCCTTGAGATCCTCTTCTCACACGCAGGTTCCTTCCATGGCAAGCTCTATGTAGGGTGTCACCATTGTCAGTGGCTACTTCCCATCCTCGCAGTGAAAACTATGCTCACGCACTCTGTCACAGTACGGCTAATCACCGGTTGGTTCCCGCTCCTACTGGAATAGAATCACTCTTTTGCGTCTGTCACTAACGCCCAGCAGGTTAAAGTTTGAAGCACGTCACAGTCATTCAATCCCGGAATCCTACTAGGAATACCACAGTCAAGGTTTAGACTTTCCGGATTCTCATGAATGCCGCCATCAATCCGGCTTATACCACGAAGATTCTGTTGGGGAATCTAAGAGATATTCATTCAATCTGATGTAGAACGGAGGTGGTTGTCAGGCACACGTTCATGGGTTGAGGAAGGTGATGAGTGTCACGGATCATCACCTTCTCCACAGTTAAGCGCGAATAAACATCTTAGATAAGAACAAGCGTGTTTGAATGGAAAACAAAGGAATTGTATTAAATCATCAAGACGCTGCAGAGCTCCTCACCCCCAACAATGGAGTTTAGAGACTCATGCCGTCACAAAGTATGTAATTTAGATCTGAAAATGTCATGAGGTACAAGATATGTCTGTAAAAGTTGTTTAAATAGTAAACTAATAACCTAGGGTTACAGAAAATGAATAAACTAAGATAATTGGTGCAGAAATCCACTTCTGGGGCCCACTTGGTGTGTGCTGGGGCTGAGACTAAAGCTTTCCACGTGCAAAGGCCTTTCTTGGCGTCAAACTTCAGGTTATGACGTGTTTTGGGCGTTCAACTCCGGATCATGACGTTTTTCTGGCGTTTAACTCCAGACAGCAGCATGAACTTGGCGTTTAACGCCAAGTTACGTCGTCTATCCTCGCTCAAAGTATGGACTATTATACATTGCTGGAAAGCCCTGGATGTCTACTTTCCAACGCCGTTGAGAGCGCGCCAATTGGACTCCTGTAGCTCCAGAAAATCCATTTCGAGTGCAGGGAGGTCAGGATCCAACAGCATCAGCAGTCCTTTTTCAGCCTAAGTCAGATTTTTGCTCAGCTCCCTCAATTTCAGCCAGAAAATACCTGAAATCACAGAAAAACACACAAACTCATAGTAAAGTCCAGAAATATTATTTTTGCCTAAAAACTAATATTATTTTACTAAAAACTAACTGAAACATACTAAAATCTACATGAAATTACCCCCAAAAAGCGTATAAAATATCCGCTCATCACAACACCAAACTTAAACTGTTGCTTGTCCTCAAGCAACTAGATAAATAAAATAGGTTTTAACAGAAATAAAGAAGCAATAATATCTCAGAGTTTTAAGTGAAGCTCAGATTCTTATTAGATGAGCGGGGCTTGTAGCTTTTTGCCTCTGAATAGTTTTGGCATCTCACTTTATCCTTTGAAATTCAGAATGGTTGGCATCCATAGGAACTCAGAATTCAGATAGTGTTATTGACTCTCCTAGTTTAGTATGTTGATTCTTGAACACAGCTACTTTTATGAGTCTTGGCCGTGGCCCTAAGCACTTTGTTTTCCAGTATTACCACCGGATACACAAATGCCACAGACACATAACTGGGTGAACCTTTTCAGATTGTGACTCAGCTTTGCTAGAGTCCCCAGTTAGAGGTGTCCAGAGCTCTTAAGCACACTCTTTTTGCCTTGGATCACGACTTTAACCACTCAGTCTCAAGCTTTTCACTTGGACCTTCATGACACAAGCACATGGTTAGGGACAGCTTGATTTAGCCGCTTAGGCCTGGATTTTATTTCCTTGGGCCCTCCTATCCATTGATGCTCAAAGCCTTGGATCCTTTTTACCCTTGCCTTTTGGTTTTAAGGGCTATTGGCTTTTTCTGCTTGCTTTTTCTTTTTCTTTCTATTTTTTTCGCCACTTTTTTTTTTTCACAAGCTTTTGCTTTTTTTCACTGCTTTTTCTTGCTTCAAGAATCAATTTCATGATTTTTCAGATCATCAATAACATTTCTCTTTGTTCATCATTCTTTCAAGAGCCAACAATTTTAACATTCATAAACAACAAGATCAAAAATATGCACTGTTCAAGCATTCATTCAGAAGACAAAAAGTATTGCCACCACATATAAATAATTAGAATTTTCCTTATTAAGAACTCGAAAAAAAAATTAAATTGCCTCTTTATTCTACAAATCTACTATTTTATTCATGTTTGATGATGATGGGAAAAATAAATTATAACTTAGTTGGAAATAAAACCAAAATAGATATGCTAATTACTACTACTCCTATATAACTTCTAAGGTAAAATCCTATAATAATACTATCACAGAGTTAAAGCTAGAATTAGAACTTAACAACCTGTATTTTGGGAAGTGGATGTTCCTCTAGTCTGTAGGGTGCCTTCAAGAATTAATTTCTGACGCTTCAGCTCCCTTAAGTTCACATCCTTGCTCTTCATGTTCTCTTAGGTGCCATGATTTTAATGAGTTTTAGCTCAGTGATCATGGCAAATCACACCAAACTTAGAGGTTTGCTTGTCCTCAAGCAAAAGAAAGGAAAGGAGAGGAGTAGAAGGAAAGGCATTTTTCAAATAAAGATAAGATGAGTTGAAAAAGATATGATAAGAAATTAAAAATATTTGAAAAAGAATTGGATTGGAAAAAGATTTATGTTTATGAATTAAGATACAATTGATATTTTTGAAAAAGGGATTTTAGAAATTAGGGTTCTTTAGAAAACCAATTTGATTTTGAAGGATGACATTTTGAAACATGTTTATGCAAGAAATCATGAATTGAAACTTAAAAATTTTGAAAAATTATGAAGAAAAACGAATTGTACCTCCTCCCATCATCCTGGCGTTAAACGCCCACATGGTGCATGGTTTGGGCGTTTAACGCCCACATGTTGCTTCTCCTGGGCGTTCAACGCCCATGTGATGCTTCTTTCTGGCGTTGAACGCCAGGAAGTCCTTCTTTACTGGGCGTTTTTCTAAACGCCCAGAATGCTAGTAGATTGGCGTTAAACGCCCAGAAGGTGCATCTTTCTGGCGTTTAACGCCCAGAAGATGCTCCTTTCTGGCGTTTAACGCCCAGAAGGCTACCCTTACTGGCGTTAAACGCCCAGTGGGTGCTTCTTTTGGGCGTTTAACGCCCAAAGTATTTCTTACTGGCTTTTTCACGCCAGTGAGCTTCCAAATTTCTCTGTAACTCTGTGACTTCAACCAATTGCTATTTCACCTTTGAAGAGACTCTAGCATCTACCTGTAAAACTTGATCAAAAATAAAATTTTGTGAATGGCTGGGTTGCCTCCCAGCAAGCGCTTCTTTAATGTCATTAGCTGGACTATTACTGAGCTTTTAATCAAGTCTCAGTTTTGAGCATTCTTGCTCAAAATTGCCTTCAAGATAATGTTTAACTCTCTGTCCATTAACAATGAACTTTTTGTTGGATTCATTATCCTGAAGCTCCACGTATCCATATGGTGATACACTTGTAATTACATATGGACCTTTCCACCGGGATTTTAATTTCCCAGGGAATAATTTGAGCCTTGAATTAAATAGCAGGACTTTCTGTCCTGGCTCAAAGACTCTGGATGACAATTTCTTATCATGCCATCTTTTTGCTTTCTCTTTGTAAATTTTTGCATTTTCGAAAGCATTGAGTCTAAATTCCTCTAGCTCATTTAACTGGAGCAATCGTTTTTCTCCAGCTAACTTGGCATCAAGGTTCAGGAATCTGGTTGCCCAATAGGCCTTGTGTTCCAGTTCCACTGGCAAGTGACATGCCTTTCCATACACGAGCTGGTATGGAGAGGTCCCTATGGGGGTCTTGAATGCTGTTCTGTATGCCCACAGAGCATCATCCAAGCTTTTTGCCCAATCCTTTCTACGGTTAATTACAGTCCGTTCCAGGATTCTTTTAAGTTCTCTATTTGAGACTTCAGCTTGCCCATTAGTTTGTGGGTGATATGGAGTAGCCACCCTGTGGTTGACTCCATAACGTACCAAGGCAGAGTAAAGCTGTTTATTACAGAAATGAGTGCCCCCATCACTGATTAACACTCTAGGGATACCAAATCTGCTGAAGATATGTTTCTGGAGGAATTTTAACACTGTTTTAGTGTCATTAGTGGGTGTTGCAATAGCCTCCACCCATTTGGATACATAATCCACTGCCACCAGAATATAGGTGTTTGAGTATGATGGTGGGAAAGGTCCCATGAAGTCAATGCCCCATACATCAAACAACTCAATCTCCAAGATTCCTTGTTGAGGCATGGCATAACTGTGAGGCAGGTTGCCTGATCTTTGGCAACTATCACAGTTGAGCACAAATGCTCGGGAATCTTTATAGAGAGTAGGCCAGTAGAAGCCACTTTGGAGGACTCTTGTGGCTGTTTGTTCACTTCCAAAATGTCCTCCATACTGTGATCCATGGCAATGCCAAAGGATCTTCTGTGCTTCTTCTTTAGGCACACATCTACGGATTACTCCGTCTGCACATCTCTTAAAGAGATATGGTTCATCCCAAAGATAGTACTTTGCATCTGTGATTAATTTCTTTGATTGCACCTTACTGTACTCTTTGGGTATGAATCTTACTGCCTTGTAGTTTGCAATGTCTGCAAACCATGGCACTTCCTGGACGGCTAGTAGTTGCTCATCCGGAAAGGTTTCAGAAATTTCAGTGAGAGGGGGGGACGCCCCTTCCACTGGTTCTATTCGGGACAGGTGATCTGCTACTTGATTTTCTGTCCCTTTTTTGTCTCTTATTTCTATATCAAACTCTTGCAGAAGCAACACCCATCTAATGAGTCTGGGTTTTGAATCCTGCTTTGTGAGTAGATATTTAAGAGCAGCATGATCAGTGTACACAATCACTTTTGATCCTACTAAGTAGGATCTGAATTTGTCAATGGCGTAAACCACTGCAAGTAGCTCTTTTTCTGTGGTTGTGTAATTCTTCTGTGCATCCTTTAGCACACGGCTGGCATAGTAA
Organism: Arachis hypogaea; assembly: GCF_003086295.3. Taxonomy (NCBI): domain Eukaryota; kingdom Viridiplantae; phylum Streptophyta; class Magnoliopsida; order Fabales; family Fabaceae; genus Arachis; species Arachis hypogaea. The sequence goes on from NC_092040.1 coordinate 38,081,171, forward strand.
ATGACATGCAGAAGCTTGTCATGCCTTTGTCCCAACACTGCACCAATGGCATGGTCACTGGCATCACACATCAGTTCAAATGGTAATGTCCAGTCTGGTGCAGAGATGATTGGTGCTGTAACCAATTTAGCCTTTAGAGTCTCAAATGCCTGCAGACACTCTTCATCAAAGATGAATGGCGTGTCTGCAGCTAGCAGGTTGCTCAGAGGTTTGGCGATTTTTGAAAAATCCTTTATAAACCTCCTATAGAACCCTGCATGTCCCAGAAAGCTTCTGATTGCCTTAACATTAGCAGGTGGTGGTAATTTTTCAATTACTTCTACCTTAGCTTGGTCCACCTCTATCCCCTTGTTCGAAATTTTGTGCCCAAGGACAATTCCTTCAGTCACCATAAAGTGACATTTTTCCCAGTTTAAAACCAGGTTAGTCTCTTGGCATCTTTTCAGAACAAGTGCTAAATGGTTAAGGCAGGAGCTGAATGAGTCTCCAAATACTGAAAAGTCATCCATGAAGACTTCCAGAAATTTTTCCACCATATCAGAGAAAATTGAGAGCATGCACATCTGAAAGGTTGCAGGTGCATTGCACAGGCCAAATGGCATCCTTCTGTATGCAAATACTCCAGATGGACATGTGAAGGCCGTTTTCTCCTGATCCTGGGGATCTACTGCAATTTGATTGTAACCTGAATATCCATCCAGGAAGCAGTAGTATTCATGACCTGCTAGTCTTTCTAGCATCTGGTCTATGAATGGTAAAGGAAAATGATCCTTTCTGGTGGCTGTGTTGAGTCTTCTGTAATCAATGCACATGCGCCACCCTGTAACTGTTCTTGTAGGAACCAGTTCATTTTTTTCATTATGAACCACTGTCATGCCACCCTTCTTAGGGACAACTTGGACAGGGCTCACCCAGGGGCTGTCAGAAATAGGATAAATGATCCCAGCCTCTAGTAATTTAGTGACCTCTTTTTGCACCACTTCTTTCATAGCTGGGTTCAGCCGCCTTTGTGGTTGAACCACTGGCTTGGCGTCATCTTCCAACAAGATTTTGTGCATGCATCTGGCTGGGCTAATACCCTTAAGATCACTAATGGACCACCCAAGAGCTGTCTTGTGTGTCCTTAGCACTTGAATTAGTGCTTCCTCTTCCTGTGGCTCTAAGGTAGAGCTTATAATTACAGGAAAGGTTTCACCTTCTCCCAGAAATGCATATTTCAGGGATGGTGGTAATGGTTTGAGCTCGGGTTTTGGAGGTTTCTCCTCTTCTTGAGGGATTTTCAGAGGTTCTATTATCTTCTCTGATTCCTCCAAATCAGGCTGAACATCTTTAAAGATGTCCTCCAGCTCTGATTCGAGACTCTCAGCCATATTGACCTCTCTTACCAGAGAATCAATAAGATCAACACTCATGCAGTCATTTGGGGTGTCTGGATGTTGCATGGCTTTAACAACATTCAACTTGAACTCCTCCTCATTGACTCTCAAGGTCACTTCCCCTTTTTGGACATCAATGAGGGTTCGGCCAGTTGCTAGGAAAGGTCTTCTTAGAATGAGAGTTGCACTCTTGTGCTCCTCCATTTCCAGCACCACAAAGTCAGTAGGAAAGGCAAATGGCCCAACCTTGACAATCATGTCTTCAATCACGCCTGATGGGTATTTAATGGAGCCATCAGCAAGTTGAAGACATATCCTGGTTGGTTTGATTTCTTCAGTCAAACCAAGCTTTCTGATAGTAGATGCAGGTATTAGGTTGATACTTGCCCCAAGATCGCATAAAGCTTGCTTGGTACAAATACCTTCTAATGTGCATGGTATCATAAAGCTCCCAGGATCTTTAAGCTTCTCAGGTAAGCTTTTCAGAATGACTGCACTGCATTCTTCAGTGAGGTAAACTTTTTCAGTTTCCCTCCAATCCTTCTTATGACTTAAGATCTCTTTCATGAACTTAGCATAAGAGGGTATTTGCTCAAGTGCTTCTGCAAACGGAATCTTTATTTCAAGAGTCCTGAGATAGTCTGCAAAGCGGGCAAATTGCTTATCCTGTTCCGCTTGGCGGAGTTTTTGAGGATAAGGCATTTTGGCTTTGTATTCCTCAACCTTAGTTGCTGCAGTTTTATTACCTACAGAAGTGGGTTGGGAAGCCTTTTTAGAAAGGTCAGCACTTGTATGTGACTGATTCCCTACTGGCATTTGAATGCTAGTGGTGGGAGCTGGAGTGGCGTCAAACGCTACTTCCTTGTTTGTTACTGGCGTTTGAACGCCAGAACCATGCTCCTTTTGGGCGTTCAACGCCAGATCCATGCTTGTTTCTGGCGTTGAACGCCAGGAATAAGCATGGTTTGGGCGTTCAGCGCCAGTTTTATCCCTTTCTGGGCTCTGCTTGTCCTCAGAGGGATTTTTAGTAGCCATTTGTTCATCTCCTGTCTTCTTGCTACTTTGAAGTGAGGTATTTAATGTTTTCCCACTTCTTAATTGAACTGCTTGGCATTCTTCTGTTATTTGTCTTGACAGTTGCTTTTCTGTCTGCTTTAATTGTACTTCCATGTTCCTGTTAGCCATTCTTGTTTCCTGTAATATTTCCTTGAATTCGGCTAGCTGCTGAGTTAGAAAATCTAATTGCTGATTGAATTTATTAGCCTGATCCACCGGACTGAGTTCTGCAGTTACTGTTTTAGCTTCTTCTTTCACGGAAGATTCACTGTTCAGATACAGATGCTGATTTCTGGCAACTGTATCAATAAGCTCTTGAGCTTCTTCAATTGTTTTTCTCATGTGTATAGATCCACCAGCTGAGTGGTCTAGAGAAATCTGAGCTTTTTCTGTAAGCCCATAGTAAAAGATGTCTAATTGCACCCATTCTGAAAACATTTCAGAGGGACATTTTCTTAGCATCTCTCTGTATCTCTCCCAGGCATCATAAAGGGATTCATTATCTCCTTGTTTGAAGCCTTGGATGCTTAGCCTTAGCTGTGTCATCCGTTTGGGAGGGAAATAGTGATTCAGGAATTTTTCTGACAGCTGTTTCCATGTTTTTATGCTGTTCTTAGGCTGGTTGTTTAACCACCTCTTAGCTTGATCTTTCACAGCAAATGGAAACAGTAGTAATCTGTAGACATCCTGATCCACTTCCTTATCATGTACTGTATCAGCAATTTGCAGAAATTGTGCCAGAAACTCTGTAGGTTCTTCATGTGGAAGACCATAATACTGGCAGTTTTGCTGCACCATGATAATGAGCTGAGGATTCAGCTCAAAGCTACTAACTCCAATGGAGGGTATACAAATACTACTCCCATATGAAGCAGTAGTGGGGTTAGCATATGACCCCAGAGTCCTCTTGGACTGATCACTCCCATTTAATTCCATAATGGAATAAAAGAGATGATATGTATGTTGCTATTATCTGTGTTATAATAATGGAATAAATAAAAATAGAATTTGTAAAAATATTTTGAAAGTACTTTGTGAAAATTTTTGAAAAATTTGAAATTGAAATTTGGATTTTATATTAAAAATTTCGAAAAAGTAGTTTTTAAAATTGGTTAGAAAACAAATTTTTTTTTTTGAATTTTGAATTTTATAAAGAAAGAGAAAAACACACAAGAGATACAAGACTTAAAATTTTTAGATCTAGTGCTCCTTATTTTCGAAAATTTTTTTGGAGGGAAAACACCAAGGAACACCAAACTTAAAAATTTTTAAGATCAAGACACAAGAAAAACTCAAGAACACCTTGAAGATTCACAAGAACACCAAGAACAAAAGGAAGAACACCAAACTTAAAATTTTTAGAAAACTTTAAGAAAATTTTCGAAAATTATAAAAGTTAACAATAAAACACCAAACTTGGAGTTTGGCACAGGATTAAATCAAGAAAAATTATTTTTGAAAAAGATTTTCAAAAGTACTGGTGCTCCCTTATCAAGAATATAAGCCAATGCTTTAGCCAATTGGGAATAAATATGACACTTGATGCAGATGTTCTTGAAAAGAAATTATCCTATCAAAATTTAATGACTCTATAACAATAAAAATAAAAATAAAAATAAAAATAAATTATTCCTAATCTAAGAAATAAAATAAGCCTTCAATTGTCCAAACTCAATAATCCCCGGCAACGGCGCCAAAAACTTGGTGGACGAAATTGTGATTCCTATTTTGTGCCTTTTGGCATCATTGTAAAATTATGGAATTTTAGAAATTGGCACTAGTGAACACAACTCCGTTCAACTAACCAGCAAGTGTACTGGGTCGTCCAAGTAATACCTTACGTGAGTAAGGGTCGAATCCACAGAGATTATTGGTTTGAAGCAATCAATATTTATTTTATTAATCTTAGTTAGGATGTCAATAGGATTATTTGGATTAAAAGTGAAATTACTGGAATTGATAAAAGAGGGAACAATGTTACTTTGATATGCAGCACTGGGGAATATGTTGGAGTTTTGGAGATGCTTTGTCCTCTGACTTCAACTCTTCCTTGAGATCCTCTTCTCACACGCAGGTTCCTTCCATGGCAAGCTCTATGTAGGGTGTCACCATTGTCAGTGGCTACTTCCCATCCTCGCAGTGAAAACTATGCTCATGCACTCTGTCACAGTACGGCTAATCACCGGTTGGTTCCCGCTCCTACTGGAATAGAATCACTCTTTTGCGTCTGTCACTAACGCCCAGCAGGTTAAAGTTTGAAGCACGTCACAGTCATTCAATCCCGGAATCCTACTAGGAATACCACAGACAAGGTTTAGACTTTCCGGATTCTCATGAATGCCGCCATCAATCCGGCTTATACCACGAAGATTCTGTTGGGGAATCTAAGAGATATTCATTCAATCTGATGTAGAACGGAGGTGGTTGTCAGGCACACGTTCATGGGTTGAGGAAGGTGATGAGTGTCACGGATCATCACCTTCTCCACAGTTAAGCGCGAATAAACATCTTAGATAAGAACAAGCGTGTTTGAATGGAAAACAAAGGAATTGTATTAAATCATCAAGACGCTGCAGAGCTCCTCACCCCCAACAATGGAGTTTAGAGACTCATGCCGTCACAAAGTATGTAATTCAGATCTAAAAATGTCATGAGGTACAAGATATGTCTGTAAAAGTTGTTTAAATAGTAAACTAATAACCTAGGGTTACAGAAAATGAATAAACTAAGATAATTGGTGCAGAAATCCACTTCTGGGGCCCACTTGGTGTGTGCTGGGGCTGAGACTAAAGCTTTCCATGTGCAAAGGCCTTTCTTGGCGTCAAACTTCAGGTTATGACGTGTTTTGGGCGTTCAACTCCGGATCATGACGTTTTTCTGGCGTTTAACTCCAGACAGCAGCATGAACTTGGCGTTTAACGCCAAGTTACGTCGTCTATCCTCGCTCAAAGTATGGACTATTATACATTGCTGGAAAGCCCTGGATGTCTACTTTCCAACGCCGTTGAGAGCGCGCCAATTGGACTCCTGTAGCTCCAGAAAATCCATTTCGAGTGCAGGGAGGTCAGGATCCAACAGCATCAGCAGTCCTTTTTCAGCCTAAGTCAGATTTTTGCTCAGCTCCCTCAATTTCAGCCAGAAAATACCTGAAATCACAGAAAAACACACAAACTCATAGTAAAGTCCAGAAATATTATTTTTGCCTAAAAACTAATATTATTTTACTAAAAACTAACTGAAACATACTAAAATCTACATGAAATTACCCCCAAAAAGCGTATAAAATATCCGCTCATCACAGTCCTATTTTTCTCCTGTAAAGACATGATTTATCGAGATCTCGTCATTTTCACAATTTTTAGGTACCTGAACATCTTTTGGCATCAAAACTATATCAGAATTTTGGACAACTACAGGTATCTTTATTATGTCATTATCTTTTTTAATAGGAATAGTATTTACCTCTTTTCTTTTTCAAAGATTTTTGTCTTTGGAACCGACAGGCCTACCATGCTTCTGACGTGAATTTGTTTTGGTGGCCATTTGTTTGATTGGGACATCAATTCAGATTAGAGTATTTTCAGCTGGTATATAGGATTTAGTGATCTTTTTCGTATCAGAATATGCATCAGGCAATTCATTTGCTATTCTTTGCAAATGTATAATCTTTTGAACTTCTAGTTCATATTGCCTTGATCGAGGATCTAAACGCATAAAAAATAATGCATTTCAATTAAGTTCCTTTTCAAGAGGCTTATTCTCTCCTCCTAATATTGGAAATTTCGATTCATCAAAATGACAATCTGCAAATTGAGCTTTAAACACATCTCCTGTTTGTATCTCAAGATAACTCGCTATAGAGGAAGAATCATATCCAACATATATTCCTAAGTTTTTTGGGATCCCATTTTGGTGTGAGAAGGTGGTGCAATAGGTATCGCACACCTGAATATCCTCAAATGGAAAATATTTGGCTGCTTGCCAAAAGCTAATTGCAGTGGAGAGAACTGATGATAACTTGTTGGTCTCAAACGAATAAGTGTTGCGGCATGTAAAATAGCATGCCTAGAAATCGAGGTTGGGAGATTTGTTCTCATAAGTAAGAGTCTAGCAATCAATTAGAGGCATTTAATAAGTGATTCTGCTAACCCATTTTGTGTGTGAACATGAGCTACTGGATGTTCAACGCTTATTCCATTAGCCATACAATAAGCATCAAAAGCTTGGGAAGTGAATTCACCAGTATTATCAAGGCGAATTATTTTGATTGGATTTTTTAGAAATTGTACTTTTAATCAAATAATTTGGGCAAGTAATATCGCAAATGTAAAGTTGCGAGAAGACAATACGTACACATGTGACCATCTCGAAGATGCGCCTAAGACTATAAAATATCTAAAAGATCCACATGGTGGATGAATAGATCCACATATATCGCCTTGAATTCTTTCTAGAAATTTAGGAAACTCAAATCCAATCTTTACTAGTGATGGCCTTAAAATTAGTTTTCCCTGAGAACATGCAACACAATAAAATTCACTAGATTTAAAGATCTTCTGGTTCTTTAGTGAATGTCCATAGAAATTTTCAATAATTCTCCGCATCATGGTTGTTTCAGGATGACTCAACTGATCGTGCCAAGTTAAGAATTCATTCGGGCTAGTAAACTTTTGGTTTACAGTGGCATGTGATTCGATTGTACTAATTTCAGTATAATATAACCCAGATGAAAGCGATGGTAACTTTTTTAATATAACATTTTATTTGAATCATGAGTTGTGATATATAAGTATTCATGATTTTTCTCATTCATTGTTTCAATATGATATCCGTTCTGACGAATATCTTTAAAACTCAATAAGTTTCTTAGAGACTTGATAGACAATAGTGCATTATTTATTATAAATTTTGTTCATCTGGAAAACAAAATCATAGCTCTTTCAGAGCCTTCTATCACATTAGCGGAGCCAATAATAGTATTAACATATTCTTCTTTTGGTATAAGATGTGTAAAATATATGTTACTTTTGAGAATGGCATGCGAACTTGCATTATTCGCAGAGGAAAACATCTTTACTATATGTCCTTGTTATTTTTTTTAAAGACAAATAATAATAATAAAATGAGTAAAAGTATATGCACAAGAAAATTATTTTCTTGATTGAAATTGTTTTTCTAAGAAATACTGTACATAGTATCATATACTAAAAACTTTATTATTATTATTATTTTAGAACTTGACATATTTAGTAATTTTGAAATTCATAAACATATATATTTTATTAAATATTATTTATATACATCACACTTGAAATTTAAATACATTGGGAATAAGACTTAAATTTTTTTTTACATTATTTATTTACTTACATAAGTATTGAACCTAAATATCAAACTTTTTCATTATTGATCAAATAACCAATATTTCCTTCAGGATCCTCAAAGAAATCAAATACTTCATGATAAGTGGTGTAATTTTCAGCAACATTCTTTGAAACAAAATTCGTCTCCTTCTCTTTGTCGTCTTTTTTCAATGATGCTTGACAAAGATCAACTAGGTGCTTTGGGGTATGATAGGTACGTGACCAATGGTCCTTTCCACCACAATGAAAATATTTATCCTTTGTTGATTTATTTTGTCCATTATCTCACTTTTGGTGAGATCATTTCTTGTGAACATAATTTTTCTTATTATCAAAACCTTACCATTTACCTCTTCTGGGGTTATGATTTGCCCAATTTACTTCACGAATTGGGGCAGTGCCAGTTGGGCACACTTCATGATTTTTTAAAAGCAATTCATTATTATACTCAGCAACAAAAAGGCAAGAAATTAGCTCAGAATATTTTTTAATTTTTTTCTCGATACTGCTGCTGCAGGAGCACATTCGAGGCATGGAAGGTCGAGAAAGTTTTCTCTAACATGTCATTATCAGTTATCTTTTCCCCACATAATTTCATTCGTGAGGTAATTCGAAACATTGCTGAATTGTATTCATTTATGGATTTAAAATCATGTAGATGTAAGTGCGTCTACTCATATCGAGTTTGAGAAAGTATCACTGTCTTTTGATAATTATACCTTTTTTCAAGGTTTTTCCATAGATCTGCATGATCTTTTAGTGTGAGATATTCATTTTTCAATCCTTCGTAAAGATGACGACGAAGGAAGATTATGGCTTTGGTTTTATCCTTCTGGAATGTATTATTTTCAGTGTTAATGGTATCTCCTAGATCCATTGAATCAAGATGGATTTCGCCATCTAGTATCCATGATAAGTAGTTATTTTCAGATATATCAAGAGCATTAAATTCAAAATGAGAGAGCTTTGACATAATAAAAATTTATTACCTGAGTCTTTTTAAAATTTGATCAGAGTCTTATACGAGTCTTATACTGATAATGTGTTGTAAAATAAATAAATAAAGAAGAAAAAATAAGTATAAAATAAAGAAGTGTAAATAAATAACTCTAGTATTAATATTCACCACAATTAATATTTCAATATAATAGAAATAATTCATATATATATATATAGCATGTAAAGAAAGAGAAAAATACTTTATTATTGTTGTGTGTATTGCTTGAGGTTTAATTTCCTATTTATATACATTACGTTTTCAAATTTTTTTAATGCATTTCATCTTTGAGAACATAAATTGCCTATAATAAATAAACATCTACATCCCCATTCTAATCACAACATTTTGTTATTTTTGTAACAGACCATTAATTATTTTCAGAGATGAGGTTTGAATTTTTTTTTTTGGGATGGTCTGAGGATATGGTTAGGCTCAAGTTGGGTCTTGGCCTTTACTATGGGTAGCAAGCCTTTTTTAACTTCTACATAAAACAATCCAACACCTTCCAAAATCGAAACCCAACGAAATCCAAAAGACAAAAAAAAAAAGGTTGCACACGTTACATAAAAAATACACATAGATACGGTTAAAGAAGTCTTTCTCCACACGATAAAAGCTAAACTAGTGCATGGAAGTCTTTCTCCGCTCGATAAAAACTAAACTAATGCATAGATAATTAGATATAGATCTATTAAAGCTAGTTAATAGGCATACATAATCAAATTTTTCTTTAGAAAAAGTAAATTACAGCTAAGCTAAACACCAACAGATTGTAGAAAAATCCCTCACTGCTTCACATGTACTTGACTTTGGGGTTAATCATTGAGATAAGGTTAGCGGGCTTGAATTGTCACCAACCTAACTAATCTTAAAACAAATTAAATGCGACCGCATCGACGGCAACGACTCTGCCACGTGGCACAACTTTCTTACTGTGTAAACCGCTGTAGTACTTTCTCTCTCCTAATCCTAAAAATAAAAAAAAGGGAAAGAGGTTATTCGAAGTCTTATTTGTATAGCGCGTCGTGAAGCAAAGCGTTGCGTTGCGTTTGTTGAAGGGAATGGAACGGAAGGAGCTGGTTGGGTGTGTCCTCTTGAGCTGCAACGACAGGGTTTCCATCTTCTGAAATTCCGTTACGATTTCGATAAGAGAGAGAAAGAGAGAAAGAGAGAGAGACAGATTCTTTGAAAATGGATGAACCTTTCTTCGATCTGGTTGAGTTCATGAAGAATCCCTCCATAACGGAGACATTCGTCGACATACTGCTATGCGCGGTGCCGATTTGGCTCGCCGTCATGATTGGCCTTGTCATCGGGTGGTCCTGGCGCCCGCGATGGACTGGCCTCGTCTTCCTCGGCCTCCGCAGCAAGTTCCGTTTCCTCTGGACGGCTCCGCCGGGATTCGGTGCCCGCCGACTCTGGTTCGCCTTCACCGCACTTTCCGCCTTCTCCATCTGCCGTACCTATTGGTTCAATCTCAAAGGCAAAGCCAAAGCCAAAGAGCAACAGCAGGAGCAGCATCCTTCCAAATCCGACGACATTGCTGAATCCAATTCCCCCAACCCTGCCAGAGATACTTCGAGGTGCCTCCTCAATTCTCCACCTCTTTTACTTGTTTGTCTATTTTCTACATTGTTTTTTAATTTAATTATTTTATGTCAATGCTGCTTATTTTGATAACTACTGCAAATTCGAAATTCAAGCGCTAGCTCGAGCTTTGATTTATCTGGTTTTGATGATGGTGAATATTAAACTAGGAATGCTTTCGTGAAAAATTGTATTACAAGGAAGGTGCATCGAAGCTCTCTGGTTATATCCATTTAGCAAGGGAGCAAGGTAGGTTAGGGCAAGAGATCCTCTACTAACAAACTGGAACGGGTATTTACGCATTAGGATAAGCCAATTGTTCTAGGGGGTATATTATTACTGTTTTCATGGATTATCCATTGACTAGTTTACTGCTTATTACTGTTTTTTGTTTTTTACATTTAGATTTTCTGCATTTCTAGGGAATAGTGTTAACTGTTAAGAAATTGATTGGTTGCTACACTGAAAACATCGAAGTTTGCAGTGCTTGTGTCTGGCATTTTATTTCCCCCATCGCTCTGTCCGTTAAATTGGGGGATTGTCTTTGTGTCGTATCTCCATCAATGTGACTATCGTCTTCTTTATTTATGGCGTCAGGAATTTCACAAATGCCCTGTAATAATGACCTTAATACTTGCTTGGTTTTAGTTATTGAATGGCTGTTCTACATATTTTAATTTTATTCATACAGGCATCATGAAACATTTAATTCACTTTACAACTTGGTTAATGCACATGAATTAGGTCCAGTGATAAGGCTGATGATAAAGGGCAGGATCTTGTTACACAAGCTGATTTGGAACATTTTCTTCATCTTCTAGAAGGGAATGATGGAGAGATGGACTGGCAAAGTTTTATGGAAAAGACAACACCAACCATGCAATACCAAGCTTGGCGTCATGATCCTGAGGTAGAATCTAGGTTCACTTTTCCGTCTCATGGATATTCTGCCTATATTATTGGTGAATTTAGATTTCATTTCTATCGGTGCCTCTGTTGCCTGCTAGTTGAAAGAGGATTTATCTCGTTAATTTCTGTTCCTTGTTTTAAAACAAACACCATAACCGTACCATCATCTGTTGTGTGGATGATAATAATGATGATCAATACATAATTCTGTTCCATTTTCCATTACGTATTTCTTTCTGATTCTCTAATTCCACAGCAAAAATAAATCAGCATCTGATATTGGATATGCTAACAGAACGGTCCTACAATTTACCGGAGCAGAACTGTCTTTGAAGATGCAACCCCAGAGCTGGTGAGGGATTTTTTCTGGGATGATGACTTTCGTCGTAAATGGGATACTATGCTTGCATACTGCAAAGTATTGGAGGAATGCCCTCATAATGGAACAATGGTTACTCACTGGATTAAAAAGGTATTTGGACTAAAGATCTTAGACTGTTTATGTCAAGCAAATGATGGTATTTGCTTTACTGATACCTTTTTTACCCCTTTCTGGGCCTAGTTCCCATTTTTCTGCAGCGATCGAGAATACGTTATTGCTCGAAGAATATGGCAGGCTGGAAATACATACTATTGTGTGACAAAGGTATGGTTGTGACACTGTTCACCACAATTTCTGGAATCTTTTGGCAGTTTATTTCTGTTTCTTTTACCATAGCTAGTCTCCACCCTACATTTTAGTATATTACAAATGCTTGCAAGATATTATTGTCTGCTATTTCTAATCAAGTTTCAAAGTTTGGGTTGTTGATATGGTTTGAGATACTATTTTGGGATAGTTGAAACTTGAAAGTATTCATGTCTACGCGCAATTGTTCATGAGACTTATCATTTTGATATCTCATGACATTTCTGTGTGTTTTTGGTATTTAATGCCAGAAGTTTTCACGAATTAAGAATTCAATAAAGTTGCAACATTATAAGGTGCAAGAGAGTGGCTTGGGACTTCAGTTTATCAAAAGAAATTTGTCTGGTGTTTCATTGCCTTTGCAGTTTTCATAACAGTTTCTTCCATCAAATGCAAAGACTGATTAATTTTTTCCCCTGCTTTCTGCACAGTGCATATGCTAATTTCATCTCACGACTTACCTAAATTTATATTTGTGCTGATTATTCTGTGTTAGCACAAGGTTTGTTACTCTTTAATCTTCAATGTTTTAGGGAGTGCCCTATGCAAGTTTGCCAAAACGTGACAAGCCCAGACGCGTAGACCTTTATTTTTCTAGTTGGGCAATCAAATCAGGTAAGAATTGTAAAGAAGAATCATTTTTTGATGGTTACTTGTAATTATTGAGAGGTGATGGTTTCAACTGCTGATATCGGACGTTTGACACAGTGGAGTCTCGCAAAGGAGATGGTCAGCTGACTGCATGCGAGGTTACCCTCTTACATTATGAAGACATGGGAATCCCTAAAGATGTTGCAAAGTTGGGAGTCCGTCATGGGATGTGGGGAGCCGTCAAGAAATTGCACTCTGGAATGAGAGCATACCAGAATACTAGGAAAACAGACACTTCTCTGTCAAGATGTGCACTGATGGCAAGTAAAACAACCAAGATATCTTCAGAAACAAACATGCATTGCTCGGTGCCTGCGTCATGCAGAGAAGAGGAAGTGAAGGGTATAATTAATAATGGTAGACAAAAGGGTCATGGTATCGACTGGAAGTGGCTGGCTATAGGTGGGACTGTTGCTCTGGTTTTGGGTGTTCACAATGGTCCAGTTGGCAGAGCTTTGTTGTTGGGTGCAGGGCACAGATTTGCACGGAGATGAATAATCCAGATTCTGGTGGAGCTTCTATTTATCTTCCTTCTGAAGATTAATCACATTATATTTAGACTGGCATATTTATCCTATTATATTAAATGCTAGTTTTGTGGTTATTTTTTGTACCAGTTTCAACCTTGTTAGGTTCATGTGGCTCTAGAGCCTGAGAATGCAAAGCTGCGATAGTATGTCTTGGTTTTATTATTAATTATTATAATTGAAAAAAAAAAAAGAAGATAATCCACTTGAGAGCGTTATTATCAAACTATCAAAGTAGTTGACCCGACCTTTATGTGCTGCCGTGATTGTTTGCATGGTTTATCAAATAATCGAAGTGCTCTCGAACAAATGACGTTTTCGAGATTACTCCCGAGAGAAGGATTTCGAAGTTATGACAAAAAGACAAACAGATATTCTATTTTGGTCAATTAATAGCTGATATTATTTGATTAAGTCATTTTGATCATTAAATTAATTTTATAGTTTAAAAATGATAACAAAATTCTAGTTAAAAAAAAAAAGAAAAGAAAAAATGCATAAAAAGAAGATGAAATATTTAATTGAACTTAATTACAGATTACCTAATATTTCTCTTTTGATCAATCGGTTGAGCTGTTTCTCCAAGTACATTTACTAATAAGAAATTCTGAATAGGATTTAATTAACGCGCCAAAACCCCTGCAGAATACAATGTCGGTGTCTGGGTTATTATGTCTTGTGGTTTTATGTGGAAAAAGAAAGAAGAAAAAAAGACTCGAGGTTGATCTTTTGGGTAAATATATAATTTGATCTTTGCAATTAATACAAGACATTAGATATCATGAAACTACTAATGTCAATAACTTAAATTGATAGGAAAAAATAATATAAATAATTATATCTCTGATATTAAATATTTTTCTTAAGTTATCAATATAGAACATCACTTCAAATTAATTTTTGATTATATTTTAATCTTTTAAGACTTGATTGATTTTATGTGTTTTTTAAAATGCTAAAGTAACATCAAGTCCTAACTTTTCTAGATCCCATTCAATGTTAAACAGCAATAAAAAAAAAAACTGAGAAAAACTAACGTGATATTATATTAACCTTTTTTTTTGAAATTATTTGACGTGTATATTAATTTGCAATAGCCATTGAATTTGACAGTATTTTTATGGATTGAATTAATCTGATGTTAATCTTTAGGAACCGAAATGCATACCTAAACTTCTTAAAATGTATGCACATGCATGCAAACAAAAGGAAGAAATAAAAAGTTAAACCAGAAAAGGTAAATAATTAGGTATTAATCCTTGACAGTTGAGAGAGCCTAAAATTAGTTAAAAACATAATAACAAATGAGACTTCGAATCAAACTGAAGCTCAAACAGAATACCTAACTGTCCTAATTGACTTCGCCATTTCATTAACAACTCACTCACATTTTGTTTTACTAATCATTAGAACCAACGTTCAGAACTACTTTAATAATGCTTTAAAGAATAGAAATTTGGTTCTCGGTGGAATGGAGTGTGCCACGTGGCAGATCCTCAACCTCTTAATTGCAGAAAAGGCAGAGACAGCTTCATGTAACAGTTTTATTATACTTGGACGTCTGGCTGCTAGAGAAAGAACCTTTCCACTCCATTTCTACTGCAACAACCTCATTCTCTCTCCCTCCTCTCTCTCTCTCTCTATGGGTCCTTCTTAGCTTCTTTCGTACTTTGTAGTTTGTACATCCATACAGTTAGGTATTCTTTCCATGATCCACTTTATCTAATTTTCACTCAAACGCACATATATATATATATATATACTTGGTTTTCTCACTGTTTTGATGCCGAGTTATTCTCATGGAGAAACTTTGGATACTGGAAAAGTGTTTTCATTGAATTGGATTTCTGATTCTTCTAACTGAATCAACTTACTTCGGTTTCAGGATTTCAGCACAAGGCTTGGGTGATGGTGACCAAGTTCGTTGTCCGCAAATGGAGCTTTGTGATGAGGAAGAAGGATGTTAGAGATGAACGGCGTTCACAATCTTGCACCTAACAAGTTCACCTTTCGGTATTCACAACCCTTGACATTTAATTTATTTTGATTTGAATGTTTCATAACACTCTATGCTACTTGTTTAGACTCCTAACCTGCTAAGTTCTAACAAAATTTATTGGATTAAACTTCTAAATGTAAAGAATCCAGCCATGCTTGTCCATCAAATCAAAACCAAAAAGAATTCAAATTTTCAGTTAATGGCTTTTGAACCAATTTAAAAATTTCCGTACGAAAAGGGCAAAGGTTCCAAAATGATGCATCTCAAAAATTTGATAAATGAGTAACCATTGATCAGGTCAATTGATTTGGTGCAACTATTTGTGCCTCCACGTTTTTTACATTGTAACATATACCCTGCACTCAGAATTTTTATTTTAAACAAGAAGGTTAATGTTGACTGTAATAATATTTCAGGACCTTTTTGTGAAGATTTTATCCTTCTGGAGATGAATGAAGAAAACGAGAATATAAAACCAAAGACTGATTTAGAACTCTTTCTGAATTATGCTAACCAGTGCGTTTGGAAAAATTTGAAAAATGAATCAGGTGCAGGTGCAAATGCAGCAGGTTCAAGAGTAGACATGACATATGCTGCCACTGACCCTCTATCTGAAATAGTTTGGTCTCCAGAAAACGGTTTATGTCTTAAATGTGCCGATTCAAGCTTTGCCGGTAAAAATAGTTCTCTTTTTCAGGATGTTGGACCGAGCAGTATGGTTATCACTCCACCACAAATTGTAAACACTGATAAGCCGGTTGAAGATATTTCTGTAAAACCTATAGCTATCATATGTACTGCCAAAGGTGATATTGCTGAAACAGATACTCATACTCCCACTATGCATCCAACAAGTTATTCAGGTGTCATGCCAAAGTGTAAAGCCTATGAAGAAAGTGATACAGGTGAAATTAACATCTTCTAATGCATCCTGTTGTTTCATATAGACAGGAAATTTGTTTTATTGTAATATTTGGATTCAAATAGGCCATTCTGAAGGAAACAATAATACATCAGTTATCCTAGTTAGTTGCATAGTTTAATTGGAGATTTCTAATTTGCTTAGCGTCCTATACCAGGCTTGCCGAATGATAAAAACAAGAATATAGTGAATCATGATGAGAACAATGCTTGTGATGAAGCCAACATTGGAGCTGATAAATTATCTGGGATAGAGGGAAACAAATTTTCTGCTATTTCAGGTATTGCTGTCATCACCACTTCTCTAGTTCTGTGGTGAAAAGAATCTAGGCATCTCATGGTTTTGCCTTTGCTTTTTCTAAACTCACATGTTAAAGGAAGAAACATCATTGAAACTTTTTTGTTAAAGAAAAATGTGAGTTCATCGGTCTTAAGCGTATTCTGGTTCCTATTTTCCTAGCAGGTCAGGTTGACCAAAGGCCATTGGATGGTTCATTACCTCAATCAGATGCGGCAAAACTAAGCATGGAGCGAAATCCTTCGCCAAGCAGGTGTTCCCATGGAGACACAGCTAAAGGCTCTGGTGTTCCAGGGACTAATATAGCATCTTCCAGCAGAGGCCCTCTAGAAAAACTGGAATCAACTGCGGAGAATGATTTAAGAACTCTCAGTGGTGCTGCTGCTTGTAAGGGGATTAAAAGGAAATCTCCTGATGCCGAACTGATGCGGCTACATGATAAGACTCTTGCAGTTTTGCAGTCTCCATGTAATAGCAAAATTCATATGACAATAAACAAGGGAAAAGATAAGTCCTTATCGGATGGGGGAGCAAATGTAAGATTATCAATGGAGGATGAGGACAGTCATTCAAGCGTTGAAAGCTGCAACAGCGGTGGTTTTTTCACCAGTTGTAAGAAGAGATGTCACTTTCAACAACAGTTAATGATTGGGAGCAAGAGAGTCAAAAAGCAAATCCAAGAAACTTCTGGTTCTAAGTCCTACGCTAAACAGGATAGCTCATTCATGAACTGGATTTCAAACATGGTGAAAGGATTTTCGCAATCAGTTCAAAATGAATCAAACATTTTGGCACTCACCCTGGCAAATCCAGATCATCAAAATGTAGCACCTGATGAGAGTCTTATTGCAATCAATGCCAATCAAGATCCCAAGCCAAAAAATACTGGATTCAAATCCATTTTTCAGGCCATATATTGTCCAACCTTGAAGAATGAGGTAGGAAAAAGAATGTCTCAAGTGGGTGAGGGTTGTGAAGATTTAGAAACAGGCAACATGATGCATGGAATAGAAGCTACTCCAATAACCTGTTGTGCAGAGAACAACAAGTCTGAAGCATCCAGTGGGAGAGATAATGCCGGTCCATCCTCACAGCCTACAGTTAAGCCTCTAAGTTATTTTCACGGTCATGAAAGCATAAAAAATGACACAATTCAGAACAAAAATTATTCCATCTTGGGCCTTAGCAAAGACAAAGAAGAAATGGTGTCAGATACATCTGCAACAAGACACAACACCAATAACACTGATAATGTGTATTCTAATCCTCTCTCTGAGAGAAAGGGAACAGATAACATCTTCAATAGAAGTGATGCTCTTCGAAGTCTGTGGATAACTCGATTTTCTCCGAAACTTCCAGCCCCCTTGACTACTTCTGAGAGAGGTGGATCGCAAGTCCCATCAACTAATGTCTCAAAGCTTCCCAATTCCGACAAACATATTTCTTATTTAAACAACTGCAAGACTGAAGAGACAAGAGAACATTCTCCTGATAATGCAGAGGCTCGGACTGCTTTTGAGGAAGATAGTGATCATAAATCAAAGCACCAGTTCATCCCTTTTTCATCTTCTTCAGGATTCAGAAATTCAGAACCAATGGCTTCAATGTTTGCAAAGAGATTAGGTGCCATCAAACATATCATACCCACAAAAAGAACAGATAGTACCACACAGGTACATTTCTTTTGTCTGTTTTGTGGGACAAGAGGTCACCAACTTGCTGATTGCTCAGATATTGCTGAAAGTGATGTGGAAGATTTGCAGAAGAATGTAACTTCATATGGAGGATATTCACATAGAGGATTGGAAGAACCTCCTTGTTTGTGCTTTAAGTGTTTTCAGTCCAATCACTGGGCAATTTCATGTCCCACTTCAATTTCAAAAAGAAAACATGTACCGGAAGTTAAAGCCTTGGTCAATGATAGTTTTCCTACTGGCAAGCATGTTAGCTCCAGCAATGAGGGCAGTGCCAGACTCCGACCTGGTGGAGATGACCAAATCTTTTCCAGCCGTCCTATTGATGCTGAAACTGTTCACCAAGGAGAAAGAAGTTTCAATTTGAAGCGGAAATTGAATGAAATTGTCCCCTCCATGATTGGATTCTGTGCTTCACTCGAGAAATACTGTAGTTCAAGTACAGAGGAAAACAAATTCAAAGAAAATCCTATCATCTCTCCACCCAGATTGTCAAAAAGGCAGATTTCAAACATACCAAAAGGAATCTCTGAGGCTGTTAGAAGCCTTCGATTGTCCCGCACCGACATCCTGAAGTAAGTAATGCAAGCCAACTATCCTATGCTAAAGTCATTTTCTGTATTAATACTAGTCATTGTATGGTTTTATGGTTCATGCATGATGCTAAAATGTTAAGGATGCAAGCAACTCTCAACCCCAGTATTGGTGCTTTCTCATTGACAGGGGAAATCTTTGCAAACATGAACAACTATTTTGATCTGGAATTGAAAACCATCGCTTGGAAATATTCATTTGAGAATAATTATAATCCAACACTTAAAGGATATTTGCAATTAATCTTACACCGGCGAAAATGAAGCAAGCTAACTAAATCAGGAAGTTTGTTAACTCAAAACAAAATTTGATAACCGGATCAATCGAATTATTACACATACATCTTATCAACAAAACAGCAACAGAATTACCAGGTACAAAAATGTTGTTATATATCAAAATTATACTTTAGGATGGAACAACAGATGAATTAGAATGCTTATAAATCTCCCTATAGTATATTCTAGTAGCCTCTATATTGGTAGTATTTCTTATAGTAAAGTATTCACTGACAATAAATGGATTAATGAACATAACAGGATTGTCTAAATTATATGCAGAGAGAGAGAGAGAGAGATGCATGTTTGTGATAAGTTTCCACAATTACAGTATCCTGTTGCTACTTATAAGACAAGTGAATCTTTGCAACTTCAATTAACAGAGTGCACTTTTGCATCAGGTGGATAAGCGGTGACCGGGCGATATCAAATCTTGATGGATTTTTCTTGCGGCTGCGGCTTGGGAAGTGGGAAGAAGGGCTAGGAGGAACTGGATACCACGTGGCATCTATAAACGGTATAACTAAAATTCTCTGCATGATTTATGTTTTATGTCATGATTACTACTTACTAGTCTTTGGTTATCTTCTTTTTGGCTTAAAAATCATGGCAGCTGTTTTTACGTTTGTTTTTTGGTTTCTCTTCTTTCTTCTTGTGGTGTATCAACAGAGGGCCATGATCAGAGTTCTGAGCAGAATACAAGAAAGTCTCTCTCAGTGAATGTAGGAGGCATCAAGTGTATGGTTGAAAGTCAGTTCATATCCAATCATGATTTTCTTGAGGTAATAGCAAATCAATCCTTGTACAATTTATTTCCACTGAACAATGACCATAAATCAGTGATTGATGCAACTGTAAAATACATAGTATCTCAGATCTCTATCTCTCTAAGATGATAACTAGTCCACATTGCATCTAGTTCAGTCAGAGGGTTTCATGCTTGTTTATATCTTACCGAGTATTAAACAAAGTTTGCTTTCTGGTATTAATATGGATGAAGACCTATGTCCTACTCTTTTCATTTCATTAATTTTGCATGTGATTGCGATGGCAACTCTTAATATCATGAGCTAGTAATTTTTTCATCTGCTTGAAATTCACGTGATCCTGGTGCTCTTCTTCATTGTAGGAAGAAATCATGGAGTGGTGGTCCACCAAATCTGAAGCTGATACTGGGGTTCCATCTGAAGAAGATCTTATACAAAAGATTGAAAGAAAGAAACTGTTAGGCCTCTAGGCATGATATAGTTATTAGAACAACGCTGAGTATTATTAAGCTTCTCTTTTCTTCATTTTCTTATTCAATTAACTGTATATCAAAAGGAAGTTTAAGTGTTGAAATGTTGCTAAACTATCATTCTTCATCTTATACAAAGTATATCTCAAGAAATGAAATTAATACAAATATACAATTTCTGTATAGCCGGAAAGTGCATCTGTTAGTTGTTCCTTGCATGTATGTGATCATGTGCCTTTTGTTGAACACAGGCATGTGGCACCACTGATTGTACTTAGTGAAAGGATGCCGCACGTTTATACTGTTTCAGTATATTTTATAGTTCATAGTTTTACACATTCCTTTATTTAAGTATTACACCATCTCATCTTATCTTTCATTCTATCCCACTTTTAATATAATGACAGATATATTATTGAGATTATAATAAAATAATTCACATGTTTATTCTAAAATAGACATTTATTTTTATTTTTATTTTATGCGAATCTTACCACAAATATAGCAAGCATGGAGAATTAGAAGTAATGATGGTAACAGAAAGTAGTAATAGTACAAATTTGTAGTCCATGTGCTTAAAGAAACTAACAAATAATTGCTTTAAAGAAGCCATATCAGCAGCTGTCAGCAACTCTGAGGCATTGTTGTGAGACATCTTCATTCTTCACAACCATATCGTTGTTCTCACAATATTTTGTGTCACTGTTGCACGGCAGCTTCTATGTCTTACTTAATTTAAACTACAACAAAAAATTGAGATTTTCAGAAACCCGTTTAATTCTATCATAAACTGATCTGCCCCCTCTTATTCAGGCTTCCTGCATGTAATGATCGCAAACTTAATTAGATCCTTCTTGAATCCTTCTATCATCAATGGCATAGCCAAAGCTCCTTTTATGGTTTTCAATCCTGCTCAAAATAATCCAAGGAAATTCAGCCTAGCAGCAGTATATATTACTCAATGGTAATGGATTTAACGAAAGCATTCTTGAAAAAGAAATAGCAATTTCAGAGGCACAAAAATCCATCTATTTTAGTCTATTTTATTCATTCAACCTCGTTATTCACTTGCCCGAACTTGGAAGACCCTAAAATACCACTAGAGAGAGAGGTGCAACAAATTAATGTCAAATGTAAATTTGATAAAGAGATGCAACATTTTCGACTTTTAATATGGTTCACACTTCACAGAACATGTAGACCAACCAACTCCTAGAAAAACAGATATTCAATTCCTATCATATACCGACAACTTGCGACTATTGTTATATTTATTATTTAATTGAGCATACAGAAAAAACATTTGAATAGCTACATATTTATATACAGAATATAATATAGAGGTTGCTAGCTAACTAAAGAAATAGTATATAATTTTCAAAGATCTAGGTGTAAACAATTACTAATAGCACTTACCACTGCGCAAGAGTGAAGTAAGACCCTTCCATGATAATGCTGACCGTATCACAGCGGGCCAGAATGGAGCAACATAGGGAGACCAATCTTCTGACTTGATGTCCTGCCAAAGCATGGGGATAGGTTAAGTTATTTGAAGATCTCAAAGGGTCCATCTTCAATAATTGGACTTGGCTAAGTAATTCACCTGTAATGATAGGGACTCAAGCAATCTAACATAATCAGCAGTTGAACACCATGCTGGAAGATAGAATGCATCACATATCTTCTTCAAGTGTTTTTCTTCCCATGGCTTTAAGGATTCTTCATCAGGGCCAAGATCTCTGTGGCACCATGTTACTATTATTATGGTGGCACCCGGTGCAGCTACTCTAGCCAACTCACTCACAAACTGCAAGTGGGGAAATCAGAATCAAAAGGGAAGAGAAATAGCATTCAAGTTCATTATTCTCCTATGCAAAAACCATGTTTGCTTTGATGGATATCATTTCACACTAAAATTTGTATGTATATTTCGGTGATTTTATTTTATCTTTATTCAAACAAAATTTATTGTCTCAATTTTGCTTTTGAACATCAATTTTGTTTCAACTTAATATAATACTCCCAAAGTTAAATCAAATATAGAAATAAATAATTAGTTAATGTTTAATTAAGCTTGCCTCAGAGGAGAAGATAAATAAATGAAGTACAACCTTTGCTTTGTCAGGCATGTGTTCTCCACTTTCCATGGACCAAACAAGATCGAATTGCCCATCGGGAAATGGTTGGTCTAAAGCATCTGCCACTTGAAACGAAACCTGTACAAGTAACTCCATTAATATACATCAAAACTTGGATTGAGATTTTCATCTCCAACAAATTTATTGTTCTCAAGTTCTAGAATTAATCTCGTCACACATATTGGTCCTCTCTTTGCTCTTAATAAAACAACAATTAATTCCTTGTCCTCTTCAAAATAACAATGAAACAACCAATTTGATGACTTTCAAAGTAGTAAAACTTTGTTTAAAACTAGTGTTCGATTTGAAATATTTTGAGCTTGTTTGGAAGGTTAGGAATTAGAATTCACTCCAAAGTTGAATTTTTTTTTTATTTCAAAAGAACTAAAATATGAATTATTTGAATTCCTTTGAGAAATTTTTTTTATTTTTTCAATAAATTTTAGCTAATGTGATTAAATATCAATTGTAGTTCCAAAAATTTTGTATGCTTTAGTTATTTCAAAAGACTTAGAAATGAATAGGCACGGAATAGAGATATTTAAACCGCACAAGTAAAACACAGTTACAAATAATGAGAAATTAAAAGTGATGACATTCTACGTAATGTTAGAATTCCATCAAAAAGCTTTTCATTAGTTCAAAATAATCAATATGTAGAATTAAAGCAGGTGATTTTCGAGATTTACGCGGAAACATACACTTTAAATTTGAAGAAAAAAGTATTCACGTGAGAAAAATGCATTGGCTGGTGTATATCATGTATCTGATCATTTACAAATTAAATCAAGAGGAGTTTGATTTTCAAATCAATTCTCACACCTTCAAATTAGCGGTAATGCTAAGGAGATAAAAAAATAGTCAAAATTTATTTTATTTAATATTAATTAATAAATATTAAATAATACAAATTTTGGACTATTTTTTGTTAATTTCTTTTGATTACTAAACATTTCTAAAATTTTAATTCTATTCTATTAAGAGAAAATCTAGGGGGCTAGAACTTTTATCAAAATCTAGCCAACACTTAACCAGCAAAAAGAAAATGAATAATTCTCCACCATTAGATGAAATTTTACACCATTAAAAATACTATTGATGGTTAATTGATAGCTACAACTCACAAAATCTACTAGCCCATAACACTCCTCCAGAATATATTAAAGTAATTTTAAATTAAAGAATTAATTTTTTTTTATATTATATTAAAATAATTTCAAACTATAGAATTGAATTTCAAATAGAAATAAATTGAGTTAATAGTCAAAATCATCCTCAGAAGATACTTCGATCTCCATTTTAGTCCTGGAAGATAAAATTAATCAAATTCTTACCTAAATAAATTTTTTAATCACGTTCTTTAATTTCTTGATACTGCCGTTAACTTGGAACGTGAAGCGACAGCGCAGCATATTAAACGGTGTCGTTTTGCATTCTTCATCCCAAAAATAAATGTTCTCATTCGTTCTTCTTCTCGCACCTCCAGCGAAGCCTCATTGTCGTTTCACAGTGGTCTCGTCACCTCCGTTGTTGCTGGTGGAGGCCACCCCTGCACATGATTCTCATTGCTCGATCGCTCTTTCAATCGTCTTCTCCTTTTCTCACTCACGCATTAGGGAAGAAGGCTGAACCTAGAGGTGGGTTTCTTGACCCAATCGCCTTCTTCTTTATCTATTTTTGTTGTGCTCAAAACCATCATTCATCTACTTCCATGGAACAAAAAATAATCCACACTAAAACAAATCTCACCATTCAAAATTCAAATTAATTTCTCTAATGAAAATAATGAAACTAAAAATCATAGCAAAACAAAAACAAAACTACCAACTTCAAATTAGAAACTAACATAGGTTTGCATGTGAAAAAAATCACAATAAATTCTACAAATAAAATCCCAATTGACCAAGAACCCTTTGTCCTCTTGACAACCCACGGTGGAAAGACCCGCATGAACAGCGGGTGAGAAAGTGAGCCACCCATAAAGAGTCGCAATCTATCCGAAGAAAACAAAGCACCCAAAGAAGAAAATGAAACCCAAAAAGAAAATACGGCTATAGTAGTTCATGTCACAGTAACCACCGCTGCCACCATTATTAGAACATACGCCACCGCCACCGCCTCCGGTTACCTGACCCGTACCCATCTCGCAAAAGGGTCGCCGGAAGAGCTCCAAATTAAGAATTTCGAACCACACAAGATCTTGCAGCGCCACCGCAATGCACTACTTCAGACACAAGTATTTCACGTTGAAAAAGAAAGAAAAAAGAAAGAGATTTTTGGAACGAAACAGAAGGATGACTGTTATGATAGGTGGTGATGGGGAGAAATGGGCTTAATACCTCATCTTGGACATCAAACAGCGTCGTTTCAACTTTTGGAGGCAAAAAGAACAAAACTACGTCGTCTGAGTATATTAAACGTTAGCCACGTCATCAATTGAGATGACGGAATGACAAACTCTATCAACACAATTATTTTTTGGAGATTAATTTGATTAAGTTTATCTTTTTGAGACTAAAATGGAGATTGACGTATTTTTCAAACACGATTTTGGCTATTAACTCAAATTTTTATCTTAACAAAAACAGATTCTTTTTTCGTATTAAATATTTTTCAAACAAACTCTAAATTTAATTGAATGTTTACTGAAATAGTAATAATAGATTAATCAACCTTGTTGGCCAAACCCTGAGCAGCAGCAAGAGCATTAGCCCTTTGAACTTGAACAGGACTGAGAGTAATACCCACGGCTGTAGCTCCAAATTTTTGGGTCAGATACCTTGAACTTCCCCCAATCCCGCATCCAACATCCACTATCTTCTTCGGCCATTTCCTCTCATCCTCTGCTATGTAACACAACACACGCACATCAATCAAAACTCAATTAATTAATTAAATTAATAAACAAATAAAGGAAGTGAGAATTGACCTAGAGGAATAGAAGCAAATCGAAGAGCTTGTTCAATCATTTGAATCTGAGCAGCACGATGATCGGAGAGGGAGACAGTAGAATCGGGAGGGTAAAAGCCATGGTGCATGTGATCTCCCCAAATATCCTCCCAAATAGCAGAGGACTCGTCGTAGAACTCGGCAATACCTTTCTTAAGAACTCCATTCTCGTCAATCACTGTCGAATTCTTCCGCTCCAACTCCATTGCTCTGCCAGAAACAGTTCTGAAGAACGAAAAAGAAGAAAGAGAAGAAGAGAGCGAGAGATGCTTTTGCAGCGGTAGAAAACTGCGATTGCGAATTTGAGTATTAATAGTTTTAAAGGCGACTGTAGCAGTTGCCAATAAAGCCATACCTCCTATAATTTTTATTATTAAATATTATTATTATGCAATTCTTATGCTTTTCTATGGTTCTGACAAGTGATAATCACAGTGGCCACTCTGTTCCATACAGATCTGGACGAATCGATAACGATTCTAGTCCAATACAATGCTTGTCTATGAGCAGTGGGGACTACTGATAATTACTTATCAACAAATACTCTTCATACAATTGAGTGAATTGACTAAACAGTTTATATCTTTTTGATTACAACCTCCAGGGCTCCTACTTAAATCCGCACTCACAATCTACACCACCTAATTGCTATACGTAAAGGGATTTAAATTTTAACTAATTTTAGTTAATAGAGTAATCAACTCACTCGTTCAAGTATTAGAATTTAAATTTTATTTTATATGTAATATTTGTTGATTAACCATAAATTATTAAATTAAATTTAATTTATCAAAAAAAATCAAGCATATGTTAAAATTGAAATTGGAGTAATAAGCAAGCGAAAGTAAGAGCAAAACTTCTTCACCCAGTGATGGGGTTTGACCAGATCAATAAGCGCAGCGTTGACCCAACATCATAGAAATTAGGTAGTATGGTTCGAGAGGCGGAGAGAAGGGGAGGTGGGAACCGGGCAACCTCTTCACGTTGGAAGGATCCGCGGATTTGGACTAGAGAAGAATATCATCGCTTAGAGAGGGACTCTTTTACTATCTTTGTAGATAATCTGCCGGAGGATATCTCTAGGAGGGAACTGTATCAGCTGTTCAACTGGACAGGAAGAATCAATGACGTTTATCTATGTAGAAGACAGAAGAATGCAAAGGCGTACATGTTCGCCTTTGTTCGATATACGACGAAGGGTGGTGCCCTAAAAGCTATAGCTGAAATGCACCAATACAGGCTGCGTGGGAAAACAGTCTCTGTAGGGGAAGCTAAGTTTCGGAGGCAAATGCAGGAGGGGGACCGAAGGGTGCTGGTGGATCAAAGCAGAGGTGTGGAAAGGAGGCTGGAGAGATTTACTAAGCAGGATGAAGTGGTTCAGCAGCCTGTGGAAGGCGGAATGCAGGCAGGGGACCAAGCGCGTATTCACCAAGGTAATGGATGTATGAAACGGCTTGCACTACCTGTACTAGAAGCGAATATGGAATGGTTGGCCAGAAGCCTAGTAGGGTACACACTGAATCCTCTGGACCTCCGATCCTTGAAGAGGGTGATCCAAACAAATGTGCCTCACGTGGAAGATGTTAGGGAGATAGAGAGGACCAAGGTACTGGTAACGTTTGATACGGTGGAGCATTCTGCTGAGGCATATACGTTTAAACTGGATTCAATGTTACAAGTTTTTTATCGAATCCGGCGATGGGAGGAAGCAGAATGCGGCGGGTCTCGTCAGGTATGGTTGGAATGCTACGGAATGCCTATTCATGTATGGTCAGAAGAGGCATTCAAAGCGGTAGGAGGCCTGTGGGGTAACGTTATACATTGTGCTATTCCAACAGGAGCAGGGGCTTCATTTCGGGTAGGACGAGTTCAAGTAGATACATGTGTCTTTGATGAAATTAGAGAATCGGTCAGGCTTGTTATTGGGGAGAAGGAGGTTACAGTATTTGTGCAGGAAATGGGGTGGGTGACTGGTGGGCCGAAGAATTCAGTGGAGGTGAAGCAAGCTTATGAAGGGGTAGTTGATGTTGGTAATGGGGAACATAGCTGGAGAAAGGCGGAGGTGCCGAGGGACCTAGCGGCAGACATGATCACCGGCAATGAGAACGGGGGGGAACATGAGAAGGGCAGGATAGTAAACTCAGAGGTACTATTGAATGATATGAACGTTGACTTTTTGAATTTTAAAAAGATTGTTGAAGTAACAGATTCGGAGGGTAGTACCAACAATAATGGGAAAGGGGATATGCTGAGATTTGGTGAGAGTGAAGAAGGGGATTCTGACAGAACGGTTACGCAGGTTTTTAGTTCGGGGGAAGGAAGGGTTGTTGGTTCAAGCGTTCCTCGTGCTGACCTATTGCAGAAGGATGAGCCAATTAGGCCCAACATAGGACGCATTTTAGGGGGAAGGGACTTGGGTCATGAAACAAAAAGCCCAATGTTAACTAACTAAGGGGAGTGGGGGGAACCGGGTCGGCTGAGGTTGGGCTGCAACATGGTGGACCGGGTTGACATGACCCGTTTGATTCAGGAAACGCCCAAGGGTAGGGTTGCGCGAGAGGCTGTGGCTGCGGGTGGGTGCAAAGGCAAAGCTGTGGTCAATATGGTTTGTGAGGCAGATGCTGAATGGGACCAGCAACCTATGCATGGACGGCTGCCGACGACCTCCGTGGTATGTGAATTGGGGTTGGTAGGCTGTGAACAGGACAGGGCGGTGGGTGTAGTGGCGCGAGCAACCTCTGCTGCGTCGGGGTGCGATGGGGGCGGTGAGGGGACACCCGTTGATCGTGCGAAGGGAGAAGCTGGCCAGACCAGGTCGCCCGTTCAGGGAAGAACGCCGGTGGTTTCGGAGGAAGGCGAGGCGGGGTACAACGGCCCGAACAAGAGGTGCTGCGATTGGGAGCGGGGGTGGAAATCGGAAGAGATAGGGTCAGAAGGTTAGAGAATTGCAATGGTTCAGGAGGCAGGGAGCAGCGTGGCACGGGCAGGGAGGGAAATTTTGCTGATAGTTGGGTGGATGAGGGTGCAAAGCAGCAAATGATCAGGGCAAATGTGGACACCATTGGGAATGATCAAGAGGAAGAGGCGGACGACAAAGGCTTGGTGGGGATTGAGGAACATGTTGAGGAAGGGGCTGGAGCTGAACCTGGCAGTGTGCGGCTAACGGAGGGAAATGATGATCGGATGTCTATGGAAGCACAGACCAAGGAAAATGCGATTACATGGGAACTGGCAGTGGAATCTGGTGCTGTGCTGTTGGACGAGGACGTGGATATCATGGGTATATTGCAAGCTCAGAATGAAGAAATAGCGAGAAAGCGGAAGTTGGCGAAACAAAAAGCAAAGGCAAGAATGAGTCGTCCAAAGAATAAACAGAAGGTGAGCAGTAATTTGTTTAAATGATTGTGAGCTGTTGGAATATTAGGGGTTTGAGGGGGGATGGAAAGATGAGTATGATTAGGACGTTGAAAAAAAAGTATAATTTAGACATGCTAGGTTTGATAGAAACTAAAAGGGAGAATATCTCGAAGTATGATGTTGGAAGGATTTGGGGCCATAGTTCTGTCGGTTGGGAATTTGTGGAATCTGTTGGGGCGGCGGGGGGGCTTCTGTGGATGTGGGATGATAACATGTTTAAGAGAAGGAATTGTTATAAAGGAGATATGTGGTTGTGTATTGAAGGAGTAATAACAAAGAATGACTTTCAGTGTGCTTACTGTTTGGTATACGGGGCACATGAAAGGGAGGCAAAGTGGGTGGTGTGGGAGGAGTTGAGTTATATTGCAGGTTTGTGCCAGGTGCCTTTCTGTTTGTTGGGTGACTTCAATGAGATTTTGCAAGTTGAAGATCGAAGAGGGCTATAGAATTTATCGGTCTCAGCGAAAGAGTTTAAGAGTTGGGTTCAAGACATGCAGTTGGTGGATCTCCCCCTTACGGATAGGAAGTTCACTTGGTTTAGGGGCAAATCTTGTAGCAGAATTGACAGGGTGCTGGTTAATATTGAATGGGTGGAGCAGTTTCCTGACTTAAGGCTGAGAGGGGGTCCAAGGGGCTTGTCCGATCACTGCTCGTTGATTGTGGAGGATACAAAAGTGAGAGGGGGGCCTAGACTATTTAGAAGTCTGGATGCCTGGTTTAGCCATGAGGGCTTTCTAAGGATGGTAAAGAATGAATGGCGGACCTTGGGAGGTGGTCCATTCCTTGATAAACTGAAAGCCTTGACGATACCATTGAGGCAATGGCACAAGGATAATTTCAGAGATATGGATACTAGACTGCAAAAGTTTGAGGAAGAGCTCAGGAAGCTAGATGAGCAGGTTAGTGAGGGGATATATGATGGTACGACGGAGGCTAGAAGAAAGGCGTTGGTGAGATTTTGTGAAAAATGGTACAGTAGGATGGAAACCCATTGGAAGCAGATGTCTCGATCTAAACATGCAAGGGACATGGACAGGAATACCCGGTACTTTCATACTATTGCATCGGCTAGAAGACGGAATAATAGGATTGATGCTCTGATGATTCATGGTCGGCTTGTGAGGAATCAAGGGAGAATAAAGCAAGCAATTAGGGGATTCTACAAGGAGTTGTATTGTCAGGAACATGCTCCGAGTATAGGTATTCGGGATGGGTTGTTGAAGCAAATTGATAGAGCTGAGGCAGAAGCCTTGGAGGTTTTTCCGTTGGCTGAGGAAATTAGGGACGCCGTTTGGGATTGTGAATCGTCTAAGGCCCCAGGTAGTGATGGATACAATATGAACTTCATTAAAAAATGCTGGGATGAGTTGGGTCAAGAGTTCACAGAGGCGGTGATGGATTTCTTCCACAAGGTAAAGTTACCAACAGAGGTGAATATAACATGGGTGACTCTGGCCCCAAAATTCCTGGGTGCTAAGGAGATTAAGGATTTCCGGCCAATAAGTCTGGTGGGTTGTGTGTACAAGGTGATCTCGAAGGTGATGGTGAGAAGAATGAGGACGGTGATGCCGGGTTTGGTGGGTGAGACTCAGACGGCTTTTGTGAAAGGGAGAAAAATTCATGATGGTGCTCTAATAGCCTGTGAGACAGTTAGTTGGCTTAAGGCACGGAGGAGGAAATCGGCGATCATAAAGCTGGATTTTCATAAAGCATATGACAGAGTCAGGTGGAGTTTTGTGGATATAGTGTTACAGAAAATGGGATTTGGCCAACGCTGGAGGAATTGGGTGAAGGAGTGTGTAAGCACGGCCACTATGTCTATTTTGGTGAATGGGGCGCCGTCTAAGCCATTCAACATGGAAAGAGGTCTCAGACAAGGGGATCCCCTTTCTCCATTTCTGTTTGTGTTGGTAGTGGACGTGTTGAATAGGATGGTGGGAGAAGCTGTAAGGAATGGGCGCATTGAACCGCTGTTGGTTGGGGGAGAGCATATCAGTTTGTCGCACCTACAATTTGCGGATGATACGATATTGTTTTGCCCACCAGAGACAGAGACAATTCTTAATTATAAAAGACTGTTGAGGTGTTTTGAGTTGATGTCGGGGCTGAGCATTAATTTCGAGAAGTCAAGTTTGATATCGGTGAACTGTGAGCAGGACTGGATAGATCAGGCCTGTGGATTGCTGGGATGCAAGCAAGCAGTATTACCTGTAAGATATCTCGGGATTTCTTTGGGTGCAAATCCTCGATTGGTGAAGACTTGGAAGCCCATAATTGACAAGGTGGAAGAGAAACTCAGTCTCTGGAAAGCTAAGGTTCTAACTAAAGCGGGTAAGCTTGTTCTTATCAAATCAGTGCTGAATAGCCTTCCTATATACTATCTGAGTCTATACAAGATGCCAAAGGCAGTTGCAGATAAGCTGATCGCTCTGCAAAGGCGATTTATGTGGTGCAAGGAGGATGGCAAGGATGGTATTCCGTTAGTTAAGTGGGAGTTGGTTCAGGCACCGAAAAAGGCCGGGGGCTTAGGTATTGGGGATGCGGTGATCCGGAACACAGCGCTATTATTCAAGTGGTGGTGGCGTTTCTCAAAAGAGAGTGCCCATTATGGAAGAAGATAGTTTGCTCATGCAACAACCTGAACCCTGCTGTAATGCTAGTGAATCAGCAGTTACCAGTGAAAGGAGGGCAATGGAAAGATATATGTCAGTTAAACGTTCAAGAGCAAAGGATAAAAGATAAAATGCTTACTGGCATGGCGATGGAGGTAGGGAATGGGAGGAGTACCCTGTTTTGGGAAGATAACTGGCTACAAGGTGGTCCTTTGAAGGTGACATTTCCAAGACTTTTCTCAATTTCTAATCAGCAAGGATCGAAGGTAGGGGAGTGTGGATTTTGGGATGGACTTGAGTGGATATGGAACTTCCAGTGGCGAAGAGAGTTGTTCCAATGGGAGCTGGAACTTGTCCACCAACTTCATGAGCGGCTTAGGCAGGTGAAATTGTCAGAGGATAAAGATGATAATTTGGTTTGGAAGTTTGATGGTAAAGGGGTATTTTCTACCAAATCTGTTGTGCAGGTACTACAGTCGGAGACTCTGTCGGATGAGATAACGAGCTACAGTTACACAAGTTCTATTTGGAGGGGAGTGGTACCGCCGAGGATTGAGCTTTTTGGGTGGTTTGTACTTATTGGCAGAGTAAATACAAAGGAGAGATTGATTAGACTAGGCGTCCTTAGGCCCAGTGATAATATCTGTGTTCTTTGTAACAAGGAGGTAGAGTCGGTGGAGCATTTATTTCTCAGGTGTGAGATAACATGGAAGGTGTGGTGTAGTTGTTTGAGATATGTTGGGGAGGTGTGGTCTATGCCTGGTACCATAAAGGAACTGTTTGAGCGGTGGGCCGGTAGGCATAAGCGGAAACAGGATCAGAAGAAGTGGCTGCCGGGATTCTTTGCAGTTATTTGGAACATTTGGGTGGAACGCAATGCGCGGATCTTCAATAATCAGAACACAGATGTGGAGTTTGTAATAAGAAAGACGATTCTGAGTTACGACGAATGGACTACGAGTGTTCCGTAGGGGTTGATGGCATCACTGGAAGTTAAAAAGTTCTATGTAATTTTTTAAGTACTTGTTGTTTCTACTGTTGCTCCACTTCAGTGTGTTGAGCTTATTTTCTTTCAAAAAAAAATCAAGCGTATGTTGTGCACTTGTGCTCATTTTTTTTACTCTAGTTTAACGTAGACAAAGATAAACCTACTTGGCTACTCATCTTCGCTACTGGCTTCATTCGGTTTCAACAGTAACTATAGCTAGGCATGAGGCATCGATCGTCTTCACCACAAGTACATGTACATCCTTCTAATATTAATGACATTAAATCATATTGACTTTAGAACTTAAAATTTTGATTGATGAAAGAATGACACTTCTCTTGTTTCAGTGAAATGTTTAAATAATAACAATAATAAAAGTTTACAATAATAAATGCATGTTATTTTAATTTAAGATGGTGTATTTTATATATATATATATATATATATATATATATATATATATATATATATATATATGATAAAATTGTGAAAGAATAGAAAAAGTAAAGATGCAAACTTTTATTGATTGTTGATTGATTTAAATTGAATTGAAGTGTGTTGTAAACTATGAGGGTAAAACTAAATATATATAGAGTATTGTCTTATGAAAGATAAAACAAATAAAGATAAAATAAGAGAATTAAAGATAAGATAATAAAGACTAAAATTGTAATTGAATTTATGTATTTTGTTGGGCTGAATTTGTGGGTCACGAGACTTTTTTATTGTTGTCATGGAGCAGCCCAGAAATCGCTGAGGGCGAAATCTAAGTTTGCAGTGCGTCGCGCATGTCACGTGTACGCGCCAGGTGTGCGTGCGCGCCGATAGACTTTTCGCCAATGTGCGCGTGCGCGTGATGTGCGAGTGCGCGCCCTTAAACGCCAGATCAACTATGTCAAATTGTATATCTTTGCGAAGTCCTGGATGTTAGCTTTTCAACGCAAACCGCCTTATTTGGACCTCTGTAGCTCAAGTTATGATTGATTGAATGCAAAGAGGTCAGACTTGACAGCTTTGCGATTCCTTCCACTTTTACATGCTTCTTTTCCATCAAATCCAGTCAAATGCTACCTAAAATAAACAGAATTGCACAAGACTCAAAGTAGCATCCATAGTGGCTACATCCTAATTAATTCTTGATTAAACTCAACAATTTAAGTGAAAATTCATTAGGAAAAGATAGAAAAGATGATCACACGTCTGAGAGAAGAAAAGTGTTAAATGTTGTTGATTAATTAATGATGATAGAGATCTTAAATCCAGTAGGATTACAAGTAACATGGCTCAGGATTCGGTGGTCCCAGAACGTTTGGACCACTAAGTGGTCCCATAACAAAACATGTTTTTTAAAGTTTTTTAATAATTGCTAAATAGTCCTTTTATAAATTTAATTACAAATTAACCCCATATATTTTATTTAATTATAAAAACTATTTTTTATTTTATAAATAATTATTTTAACCAAAATCTATCATGTTTATTAACAATCAAGAACAAAAAGAATAATGAATTAGATCTTCCATTGATCCTAATAAACTT
The DNA here is from genome assembly GCF_003086295.3 of Arachis hypogaea. NCBI lineage: Eukaryota > Viridiplantae > Streptophyta > Magnoliopsida > Fabales > Fabaceae > Arachis > Arachis hypogaea. Next base: position 38,114,992 of record NC_092040.1, read on the forward strand.
TTTAGCCATTCCAATCGATTAAAATATTACATTCGATCCGGGACGTTCCCGAGGTGTCATTAAATCGTGTTTTGTTGAAAACCAATCGATTGGACTATCAAACCAATCGATTGAATTTTAACTCAATCGATTGGATTTCAGTTTATCATTGAACAATCGATTGTAAATTGCTGGGAAGAATGGTTTTGCATAAATCAATCGATTGGTCATAGTAACCAATCGATTGAACAATGTATTAAATGTGGATTTTATGTAATTCAATCGATTGTTTATGATTTTCAATCGATTGAATTCTTCCAAACAATCGATTGGTATCAATATTCAATCGATTGGTTATGCACGTGACTTCGAATTCAATCGATTGGTTTGAAAATTCAATCGATTGGAAAGTGATCTAAATGTGTTTTTTTCGGCTTCCAATCGGTTGGTATTGTAATCCAATCGATTGAATTCACCAAAATAATATGAATTTACCTAATTCAATGGATTGAAGTGTGCTTGCGCCTATTTCAATCTTGTTATCTTTTTAGAAATTATCTTATTATTCATCTATCTTATCTTTCAAATTCTATCTTCAATTTTTGCGGTCTTATTTTGATGTAGATACTCTAATCTTATCTTTTCCTTAATATTAACAGTATAAATTGGTGAATAATCCATCACTAATTATTCAATCCCACCATTGAAATCCTGTATCATTTTCTTTGATTATACACCATTAATTGTTTTTCTTTGGAACATCCATCTACTCAATATCCAATTTTTTTAAATACATTTTTTATCCGTCTATTTAATATCCAACATTTCTTCATCGTTAATCACCGTTGCAGCAATAAGCAAAGGTCCAATCAAGTTTTTCATTGTAGTGTTCAGAAAATAAACCATCGTTTTGATTACAAAATCGAGGTCAGTGAATAGAATCTCTAATTTTGCAATTATTCGTTTCGATACTTTATTCGTGAAATTGATTGTGTAATGAAAAAATATTTTTTTATCTTTTATTAATTCACAGACATTGAGAAATACTAAAAAGTAAATAGATATTATTTTTTATTATTTAGTAGCTAGCAATCAGGAACGGACCTAGAGGGGGAGTAGTGGCTTGGACACCCCAAAATTTCAAGAAACTATACTCAATCACGTACTCACGTTCTGTAAATTTTGCATTAACCCATGACAGAATGATGTAACTGCTCGTTAAGATATTCTTATTGGATCTAAATTATTGTTAAAAAGATTTTTATTAAGATATGTTTTGAAGGAATAAAAGTATAGAATAGTTCAATAAGGATAATTTTTTTTTAAAAAAAATAAATTTACACTAATAATTTTTCTCTTCAAATTGTTAAGTACTTTTATAATATACTCTAAGTACCTACACAATATATAATATTAATTAGCGTTCAAATTTAAGTTCCAATATTGTTATTAACGAGAGAGGTTTATTAATTGTTAAAAAAATTTACACACAATAATTTTTATATCAATATATCATGATTCATTTTAAAAATAATATTTATTCATCTAAGTCATAGAGTGTCTTAAAAAAGTATATTTAAATAATTTTTTATCTTTTAATTATTTTATATTTTTAGATTGAAAACTTTGTATTTTTTTATTCAAGCTTTATTTTTATATTTTATTTTAATTCTCTTATTCAAAACTATTAATATGAATTTTTATTTTGTAGGATAAATAAAAAGATGAGATTTTTTTAATAAATTAAATTATTGAAAAACTTACTTATTATAAAAGAAGTTAAGTATATTTCTTGATTATATCAATACATATAATTCACTTTTGAATGTAATCAAAATAAATATAAATTTATTCAATTTTTTAAACTTTACATTAATTATTAAAATTATAACATAATGAATGTACTCCTATACAAATTTATTCTTATTTTTGTGTTTTATTTTAATTTTGTTAAACAAAAAATTTTAAATATTATTTACTTTTAATTTTTAACTTTTACCACAAATAAGAATATATGATTAAAGGGGGAGTTAAATAATTTTTTTCATTGGACATTTTTAAGATGTCAGGTATATTTACGGACACTGAGATGAATGAGCAATACCAGGAGGACGATGACTTTAACCAATAAGAAGAGCTAGTAAGTGACCAAGATATGATGGATGAACAGAATGAATTTGAAGAAGACTTCAGAGATGAATTTACTGAGGGAGCATTTTTTTCTAGAATCTGATCAGTCAGAAGATATCCTTGAAGCCGCTTATGCGGTTGACTCCGTGCAAGACATTACAACTTTGAAATTTAGTGAGAATTTTGCGGAGAAAATTGGCAAATACCACTTTTCTACTTTGCAGCTTGCATTTGATTTTTATATGAAGTACTCAAAGTCGAAGGGCTTTAGTGCAAGGAGAGCAAGACCTTCAAGAATAGTACTGGTGAGATTTACAAACAAAAGTTTGTATGTCATAGGCAAGGATTTAGGATGGAGAAATATTACACGATGGAAAAAAGGAAGAAGGAGCCTAGATTAGAAACAAGAACTGGATGTGATGTCCGAATGGATGTTAAATTTGTACCAGAAAGTGGAAGATGGCATACCTTTTATTTCTCTGACGAACACAACCATGATCTATTGGATACACAATTCAGTTTTATGTTGCCTGCCCACAGAAAAATGTCAGAGGCAGATATTATGCAAATGATGAACATACTAAAGTCAGGGATTAGCACTTTACAGATATTTGGTCTTCTAGCTAGTCAAGCAGGCGGGTATGAATTTGTTGGCTATGGTCCCAGAGATATGTACAATGAGATTGCTCGGCAAAGGCGTCAAATTCCTGGTGATGCAGCGCGAGTGTTGAAGAAGTTGGAGGATATGCGATTGAAGGATCCACAATTATATTTCAAGGCATGTCATGATTCAAGAGGTTTGTTACGCAATTTGTTCTGGTCTGATGGGATTAGCCAACTAGACTACCAACTCTTCGGGGATGTTATTGCTTTTGATGCTACGTACAAGAAGAACAAGTATAGTTGTCCATTAGTCATATTCAGTGGGGTTAACCACCACAACCAAACAATTGTTTTTGCAGCTGTGTTAATTGCTGACGAAACTACTGATACATATATTTGGCTCTTGCGTCAGCTCATGTTTGCAATGAGGGGCAAGACCCCGACCTCAATCATAACTGATGGGGCCATGGCGATTAGGAATACAGTGAGAGATGTATTTTCCGAAGTCAGACATAGATTATGCGCTTGGCATCTTATTCGAAATGCAACTAGTAATGTTGGAAATCCATCGTTTACATCGAAATTCAGAAAAATCATGTTGGGAGACTACGAGATTCCCGTGTTTAAGCGTAAGTGGGTTCAGCTTATTGAATAATTTGGCATTGAGGATAAGTCGTGGGTGATCAACATGTACGAAGAGAAGCATATGTGGGCTACTGCATATCTAAGAGGAAAATTCTTTGCTGGCTTTAGAACTACATTAAGATGTGAAGGTTTACACTCAGTTGTGGGAAGGTATATGGGGTCGCGGTATGATTTGACAAGTTTCGTAGAGCATTTTCAAAGGTGTGTTGCACACATGCGATTTAAAGAATTTAATGCTGATTATGAATTTACACGTGGGGTGCCTGTCATGCAAACTTGTATAGAGCTACTAGAGAGATATGCTGCTGAGTTATACACTCATGAGATATTTCTTTTCTTTCGGCCATTTCTTTCTAGAGCTGGATCAATGCGGGTGCTAAACATAGATAATACCGATGATTGCATAAAGTACACCGTGTGTAAGCATGGGAGGCCCAATTTTATGTGGACCGTTGATTTTCGTCAAGAAGAAATGATCTTCATGTGTACCTGTTTAAGAATGGAGTCATTTGGTATTCCCTGCGAACATATTGTGAAAGTTCTGGTTGACAGAGACATCTGTGAGATTCCCCGGTCATTGGTATTGGATAGATGGACAAAAAAGGTTAAATCAGCATTCAATGATCCAAGTGGGTTCACCAGGGATGCTGTTGTTATTAGTTGTCAAAGTGCCTTGGTGGAATTTTCTAAACAATTTGCTGCAGTTGCTGCTAAAGTACCAGAGAGATATGAAGAGACACGTGACCTAATTATGGGATTGTACTCATCTTACAAGGCTGCAGACGAAGGCACTAATCAACCTCAATCAGGTGTAGCTAAAAGTAGCAATCTGTATGTGAATCAAAGCGGTGTAGGCTCAAGACAACCATCTAGGAAGAAGCGCCAACGTTGTAGTGTTTGTCAAATGGAAGGACATAAGAAGACAACATGTCCTTGGCAAAAGGACATTGACAACAACGTTATTGAAGACGAGGCTAATGGTTCGGATGATGGCGACGTATATCCAAAACCGACAGCTGAGTTAGATAGTGATAACTAGCAACCTCCATAAACTTAATTTTTTTGCGTAGAGAACCAGTTTTATATTTGTATTTATTTATTTTTTTGGACTATATTAATTATATTTTATATATTCTATACGGATAGCCTTGCATATGCTTTTTAGATGAAATAATTCTTAAATAACATTCGGTTTGCAAAAAATCGTAAAAAATCGGTCAAACCGACAATGTAAAGGCTCTAGTCTACTATTTAAAACCGTCATCTTGAAAACCGTTTGAATGGTGTGAACCGACCCGTATGACCGGACCGTGATATCCGACCGGTTCTTATAAACGACGCCGGTTTGATTTAAAACAACACCAAAAATGTAACGCGTTAATCCCCCTTCCCCTAACTCCCTCCCCCCTTCGTCCCTCATTATCAGTTCTTTGTTAGTTATCACAGCAAGAACAGCCAATCGGTAATGAAAACGATCCGATCTAGTGCCTAAAACCGTTAAATTGAAAACCATATGAAAACAGCTGAACCGATCGAAAATCGGATGGGTGAACCGAACCGAAAACCAATCGGTTCTTTATAAACGGCGTCGTTTTGATTTTTGCTTTAAAGAAAAAATCAAGAAACCCTCCCAACGTGTTACCCACCCATCACTTCCCCCTAACACCCCCTCCTTCGTGATTCACCTCACTCACTCAGAATAGCTTGGTCAAAACCTAGCTTCTTTAACGTTTCTGCCGCCGCCGTCCGTGGTTGTCGGCGCCTCCACTCCTTCCACCTTCTGCCTGTACCGAACTCGTCTTCTTCTAGCTCGGCACATCATCCCCATCTCCCGTGGCTTCTCTGTTTGAGGATTCAAGCTGCTCGCCATCGTATGGTAAGTCGTCTGTGGTTCGTTTCGCCACTCGCCATCGTCCCTTCGTCGTCCTGCTCTGCGTCAAAGGTTAGTGTCACTGCTTATAGGGTTTTTCAGCTCTTCCTTTCATGCTCTGTTTAGTGAGACTGGTTTCTGAACATGAATGGAAAAATAATCATTGATATCAAGTTGTTAAAATTACTGGTTAAAATGAATTTGTTAGTCTGCTGCTGCTTTTTTTAATTTCTGAGTATGCTGTGTTTAAATTTTCTTTTGATAGATTTATTGATTTTAGGTTAAGGGTGATTATTTGTTGCCGTTTTTTAATTTTGATGCTTATTGTTCTTGATTCCTGGCTCTGTTCAGTCTGTTGTGTTGTTGATAATGGTGTTTTTGATTGTGTGTGTCTTTGAGAGCTGCTCTTGGTGCAATGTTGCCTTGTTGATTTTAGTTATGGTTTTTGATTGGGTTTTTGAATGCTTATTTGTTGCTGTTTTTTAAATTTTATTGATGAAGATCTTGCCAGCAATTGCTCAGACGTGATAATCTTCAATCTTGCCAGCATGCATTATTGGTCCCAAAGGAGGAAGACTATATTGAATGGTTTAAAAATGTTGGCTTCAAAGACGTCAAGCTCAATAGGATATGTCCAAAGTGGTATCGTGGTGTGCGGAGGCATGGTTTGATCATGGGTTGCTCCCTGATTGATGTGAAGCCATTTTGTGGAGACTTTCCCCTCAAGGTAATTCCTAATTTCTTCATCTCCTTTACTTTAATAATGTTTTCTTTAATTTAGTTTGTTATGCAGCTTGGTCCAAAGATAGAGGACGTAAAGAAGCCTGTGAATCCACTTCTGTTTTTTTCTTGACTAATTCTTGGTGCAATTACAGCCACAAAGTCAAAAATGACAATTTCGATGACTGAAGCTAACCCAAGGAAGAAATCTGCTTGAGATATGACAATTCCTAATGACGTTTTCCCAATTTATATTGGCGATGATCGTACAGAGGGGGATGCTTTTAAATATAGTAATTTATTTTTTGTATTATGGTGAATCTGAACATCCTTGCCCAACCAATATGTTCAGGTTGAGCAATTTTTGCGGCGTCTAGTGGAATGGAAAAGATCGAGTGACATACACCAACAAGTGCATAGAGAGATTTATAAGATCGAGTGACATACACCAACAAGTGCATAGAGAGATTTATTCCATGAGTAGTATACTTAATTTATTGTAGATTACCTATTGAGGGAATATGATAGTGATAGGCAGCTCCTCAAAATTTGATGAATGTGGTGTATGAAATATGATGAGCATATTTTGATCCTTGTTGGCACATTTGCATGCGCATGCGGATAGTGTTTTTTTCTTCTAGTCAATATTTAATAGAGGTCAAATAATGATCAAATGAAAACAACAAAATTCTGGTTTTTTTTAATATAAATTAATTATATAAAATAAAATTTAATTTACACGACATAATATTTGTATGCCATTGTTGCTGAAATAATAAATGAAAATAACATTATTGAATCAAAATAATATGGTTTTTTTTAAACTAAAATATCTATATAGTGCATAGAAATAGAGAAAAATTATAAAAGCCACAAAGTTATAATTGAAAAATAACAAAAGAAGTACATCCACCAAACATAACAAATAAATAGGCAATAACTTAAGTATTAAGTTTTATCTAGATTATTTATATAATCTTTATATATCATGGTTTGCGTGTATATTCCAAAACTCATTGGCCGACGATATAATTTGTGACTTCTTGTGGTTGATCCGACTCCGGAGTAAATGCACAGCGGTTATCATGCGAATATCGTGATCCTCAAGCTGCAATCGTTTTATTGTAAATTAGTACAGAAAAATGGAGTCTGTTATTATTTGGGAGGTCTTTTATAAATGCTCACCTTATTGTTACCATTTGGTTTAAACTCAAAAGTCATATCCATCCACTTCAAAACCCAAGTTGCAGAATTCAAGCTTGAACTACATTGAGGTATATCTTCTGGCCTTGTAATTTTGTAGTCACCAAATTGTTTATTATACTCTTGAATGCCATCATCTTTGTAAAACCTCGACTTGATGACTTGCTCCAGTGCGTTTGCCTAATTTCATGTAACTAGATAGAAAAAATTTGAACAAAATATCAGCACATAAGCTTAATAAATTTTTTTCAAATTCTTACTAGTGCCTTGATAACATGTTCACGATAGTGAATTCTGTCATCATTAAAATGGGTGTCCAAGTGATAGATTGTGCGATCGCAGACCGAGATTACCATTAGATACCAGTGGTCACCCTCTTGTATAGAAACATATATCTAGACAATAAAATTTGCCCGTAAGTTATGTTTGTTAATGATGAAAAATGATAAATCCAGCCATGAATATCCAAAAAAAAACCTTACAAATTTTAAATCAAGAGTAGGTTGCATAAATTTATAAATATAGTGTTTCATCTTCTTCTTTAGATCTTTATTGCTGAATACATCCACCTAATTCATTAATGCAAACCAATATAACTGTTAGTACTTGATAAAGATCAGCAGTGCATTTATAACTTATAACCAGTAATACTATCTTGTTAAGGGTTATATAACATACCTTAAATCTCGGTGGAAGTTGCCACGTTGTCTTGAAACTGACATCAGATTGGTCATCAGTGCATCTCAATGCCGCTAATTCAAGAATCTGACCCATAATCCAAATAAAGTACTTGTTTATCAGGAAAATCAAGTGTAAATTAATAAATAGATTATTTGTGTACCTTATCAGTAATGGGTCTGTCAGGTATGAGTTGTTCAAAGTCTAATCTAGTTGCTCTGATTGTATCTGTTACCACAAGTTCTTCCCTGTTTCAGTTAAAAACCAAAAACACATTAGATTGGTCATCATTCATCGGCAACACAGATAAAATCATATTAACTTACGATGGATTGAGCGAGGCTGAAAATGCATATGCACATGCCTTTATCTGATCTTCCAAAAGACGCATGGTTGGAGTTGGCATAAATTTACAATGCATTGACTACGAATATTTGACACAAAAGTATTAGCAATACACAACTATATAGTTAATTAGCAGTACTAGTAAGAGCTAGATAATTAAAGATTGGTTCATAAGTGGTAATTACGTCCGTAATGGAAAAGAAATAAACAGGTCTTCTATAGGCATTTGTGGATTGGCTCAGTGCATAAGATGCCTTAGATTTATTGGATGATTTGGACTCAATCTTTGGCTTTCTAATCCCGCCTGGGGTATTGAACGGTACCTTTTTCTGTGTCCCCATAGTGGTCTTACCCTAAAAAAATATATTCATTAAATTCTTATTATCATTTTAAGAATATAATAGTAAAAAAATGAGTTGTTGTCCATTACTGCACGTGCATTACCTTTGATATATTTTTCTTTTTTGTTGCGGCTCTTACAGTTGGAGATACTGGGTTGTCCATATTGATCTCTATTTTGAAAGCATCATCGTCAATGAAAGACCTCTTGTCCAGTTCGATAAGATCATCCTCATCGTCTGATATAGCAGTATAAATATTTGAGAATGGAAGTGTCTTTTGTGCAGAAAGCTTGGTCAGAGTCTCGAAATCATTCTTTAGACTGAGTTGTGATATCATTGTCTCAATGCAGCTTACAGATTCAAGGATTTTATCAATCTTTTCGTCCCGAGCCATGTTTACAACTCTCATTGACTGCAAACATTTTAGGTAAAATAATGTCATATAAATGTAAAAATACAAAAAGAGTGAGACAAAATTTTTATACTATATAGATTGTATGACATAATATAAATTGCATTACTGGTTGTCAAATTAAATTACCTCCATGCTATGGAGGAGCTCTTCCACTTTACTAGACAATTCTTCACTTTTATTGAGATCCTTGCTTTGAATATTTTCATCATTGAAAACTAGGTCATCCTGTAGAAAGATTATATAAAAGATTAAATAACTCATAATACATTCTACTAAAATTTTAAAACTGATTACGTCTTACCGTAGCACTAGGAATTGTAATTCCAATTTGATCAACAAGATCAACTGTGATAAAATCACAGTCTGTAGCTAGTGACCTATTTTGTGTATTACGTGCATCATTGAGGACTAAATCTTCGTTAGGAGGAATATCCATGATTATTATCAACTGAAAAATATTACTTGAGTATATTTGGTTGAAGGGCAAATACTTAAAATAATTTGTGAACGTATAGAAAATAAGTCGGATTGAGCACATATATATAGACCTAAAAAAAATCTTCAAATTTTAATTCTATCTTTTTTAAATTTTTTTAAATTAAGTGTAACATCTTAAAACTGGTTAACATATCTTATCTTTTAGTTTTATTCATATGATTATATCTTATCCATAATTATCTTTAAGTCGATAAATACTCAAATAATAATAATAATAATAATAATAATAATAATAATAATAATAATAATAATAATAATAATCTTAGACGGATCATATTAATGATTTAAATAAAAAGTTTTAAAATTGGTAGATAGACTATGCGAAATCAAGCCCCCACCAATCGATCGAAGTATACTTAAACACAATGTTCCAATCGATTGTTTTGTTATTTTAATCGATTGGAGTACATATAATTATTGTATCAATCGATTGGTTTTATATGCAATCGATTGAAATTGAATTGATGATAATTCAATCGATTGCATATAAAACCAATCGATTGATACAGTAATTAAGTGCACTCCAATCGATTAAAATAACAAAACAATCAATTGAAATAGTGTTTAGGTGTACTTCAATCGATTTCACTAAGAAAACAATCGATTGAATCCATACAAACACCTGATTGCACCCAGTCTTCAATCGATTGCATTAAAAACCAATCGATTGAAGAAGTAACTAAGTGTAATCCAATCGATTGGTGGATCAAAACAATCGATTGGAACAGTGTTTAAGTGTACTTCAATCGATTGCACTAAGAAAACAATCGATTGAATCTATACAAACACCTGATTGCACCCAGTCTTCAATCGATTGCATTAAAAACCAATCGGTTGAAGAAGTAACTAAGTGTAATCCAATCGATTGGTGGATCAAAACAATCGATTGGAATAGTGTTTAAGTGTACTTCAATCGATTGCACTAAGAAAAAAATCGATTGAATCCATACAAACACATTGTTTTCAAGACCTGATTGTATCTTAAGAATATAGATAAACTTAAAAAATAGTTAGCTAAATTCATTCCATCATCCAAGAAGGTCTTACAATTCAAACAAACCTAGTACCTTTAAGAACTCTATATATGAATTATAAAAATCAAAGCAAGGCATGCTTGTACTTGAATATTGCTATAAAACAATTTCTTCATGGTCCAGGCCTTGGGATGATGCCCCTTGGGTTTGTGATTCCTAGATTTGTGTATAGAAGATCAATTGCTTCTCCTTGACGATTGACAGCTTCAGTTTGCCTGTCTTGACGCTGCCTCATATCAGCAAATTGCTCTTCCATATATACTCTCATGCTTTGCAATTCATCCATCAAATCTCGCATTGTTGGCGAAGGAGGGGTGGTTGGGGAGGTTCCTGTGATTGTGCTTGCACCTCAGGGTCTTGTGGTTCTCCTTGGACCTGAGGTTCTTGGGCATTCGGATCTCTTCCCATCTGTCTTAGTGTGCTGTCATCAATCTTGGCTACATTACTCAAGACGACACTTTTCTCTTCACTCAAGTCAATTCCAAGCCAGGTGAAAATCTTGGTCCAATGGCAGGCATATACTAAACCAACACTTGATTTTCCTTTCTTCATTTCAAGCATATGATGAACCATAAAATAAGGCCAATTTATCTCCTTTCCAGTCACCATAGCCCAAAGCACTATAATATCTTCGTTAAACAAGATTCCATGATTATGTTTTCTTGGAATCAACATGTATGAAAACAAATACATCAATATACGCAGCTCATTACCCAACCACTACAACTTATATTACCTCTAGCATCTATTTGTGGATTCTCATACTGTAGACTCTGCAAACCAACGATCCTATTATATTCACCCCATTCTTCATCTGCCCCAATACCTCCAGTAAATTTTGCCCCATGATAAACTAAATTCCATTGTTCAGCTAGTTCTTGCAGAGTAATTCTATAATGCTGTGACCCTAAATCAAACTCAATCAGTGGCATTACCTCCTCACCCACTTCATCAGGTTTAGGAACAACATAATTTAAAGTACTATAAACAGCCCTAACCAAGTTCGGGTAATAATCAAGCCTAGTTTGTACAAAATCGATTAAGTGCTGTGTTTGTAAAGCATTCCAGACCAAGTTATAATGTCTACCATGAATGAACTCGGCTGTTATGTACCTGGGAGGAACAATTGGCCTTGACTCGAAATTCTCCACATAGTTTTTCAGTGCCCTTTGAGACGGCAGCCACCTTGCCATGTAATGTGATAAAGTAACCAGTCTGGCGGAAGCAGAGCTTTCTCCCTCAACCCTGGCTCTTTTGGTGTTCTTGGTTCTAGCCATTTTGGGGATATTGATTTGGTGGGTTTTGTAAGGAGTTGGATGAGGATTAATAATATGTATGTAGGACGGAGTGGATGTTGGTGAGGTTGGAGAAGAAGAAGAGAGAAGAAGATGAAGCTTTCTGGTTCGGTGAGAGAAGAGAGCGATGCAGAAATGGGGGTTCGAATGTTTTAAAACGTTACTTCTAATTCAATACGCATGGTTTGGGTTTAATATAAAGCGAATTTGAAATTTCAATCGATTGGATTACAATACCAATCGATTGAAATCCGAAAAAAACACATTTAGGTCACTTCCCAATCGATTGAAGTTTCAAACCAATCGATTGAATTAGAAGTAACGTGCAAAGTTCAATCGATTTTTAGCCATTACCAATCGATTGAATATTGAGGCCAATCGATTGTTTGGAAGAATTCAATCGATTGAAAATCATAAACAATCGATTGAATTACACAAATCCAATCGATTGAGTTAAAATTCAATTGATTGGTTTGATAGTCCAATCGATTGGTTTTCAACGAAACACGATTTCATGACTCCTCAGGAACGTCCGGATCGAATGTAATATTTTAATCGATTGGAATGGCCAAAAAATTTATTAGGATCAATGGAAGATCTAATTCGTTATTGTTTTTGCTCTTGATTGTTAATAAACATGATAGATTTTGGTTAAAATAATTATTTATAAAATAAAAAATAGTTTTTATAATTAAATAAAATATATGGAGTTAATTTGTAATTAAATTTAAAAAATGACTATTTAGCAATTATTAAAAAACTTTAAAAAACATGTTTTGTTATGGGACCACTTAGTGGTCCAAACGTTTTGGGACCACCGAATCTTGAGCCAAGTAACGTATAGTGTTGCTGAAAAGGGTAGACAATAGAGTTATGGCTGGTAATAAGTAGTATAGGATAAGATTTTGACTCTATTCTAATTTTATTTGTGAGTTAAAAATTTTATTAAAATTCTACTCTATATTATTTGTAGGTTGAGAATTTTTTTAACTCTAACTTTATCCGTACCCTAAAGTTCTAAATCTTATTCTTCCCTATTTTACCTATAAAAATATCAAATTTTTCAAAATAAATATAAAATTTAATTATTTCTAATTTTATACATATTAATAAAATAAAAAAATTAATGCTCTAAATTATTAAATTAACTAATTAATTTAGTAGTTACCCATTTATTATAAGTCATTATATGAGAGAAGTTGTAAGTTTAACTCTCACCTTATTTTCTGTATACTTAATTTTTATAAAATATGTGTTATATATAGAGTGCAGGTAGAGTAGGATAGAGTACACCCTAAATTCGTATTCTACCTTATCTGCAAGCATACTCAGACCAATGTAATCTCTATCTTATTCGTAACGAGTCGAGTAATCTACCATATTCGAATGGATTACACCGAATTAGATATCTACAAATAAAGTATGAATTACCAATCCTAAATAGTATTTGGCTTTTTTGTTATTGTGTTGAAATCTCTTAATTAATAATTTAGCATATCTTGATGGCCGTTCTTTCATGAAAACACGAAAAAATAACTACAAATAGATTTTTGAAAATTTATATTTAGAATAAATTAAATTTTTTTAAAAATATCAATAATTTTTTTTAAAATAAACGTAAATAAATTAGTTTAAATTAAAATTTTTAATTTTAATTATAAAGATTAATTTAAAAATATTATATTATATTTATTATTTTAAAAAATTTTGTTATATTTTTTTAAATTAATCAATTTAAAATGTACATTTTTTAATTTATTTATTATTTTATTCTAAAATAAATTGAGTCCCACCAAAACGAGTGCACGTTTCTCGTGTGCTATCGTGAACGCCAAATTGAGTCCCACCTACATTGTCTTGCTCTAGGCCTTATAAACACGTGTTGTCCTGTTTCAAATTTGAAGTTACATATAATTTCCCGTCCAAAAAGAAAAGTTACATATAATTTAGGTTAGATTTAGATGAATTGCAAGGTTTTGAGAATTAGATCTGTCAGTTAAATTGTTTTAGTCATTGATTTATTGGTTTAATTGGTTCAATTATAGACACCAAAAAAAATATTAAAACACCAAAAGAAATTAGTTCAATCGATAATTCAATAAAAAAAATGTTTTAAAATAGAATAATAAATAAATTATAAATATATAAGTATTAAGTTGAGGATATAGGGTAGTATGAAGTTTTTTTAATAGTGGTGAATTATTTTTTTAGAATAATAATCAAATACACGTTGCAAAAAATTAGCATCAAAATATTAATGATAATTCAGGTACTCAAACTTTATTTTTTGCAAATAATTCATGTGCTGAAGATGTAAATATATGGTACTTAAATAATGTCTATAGTAATCATATGTTTAATAGAAAGGAATTATTTTTTTATTAGATGATTTAGTTAAACTATTATTGAAATTTGGTAATAGTACGAAGATCCTTATCGAAGAAAAAAGGGCATATATCAATTAGATTAAAAAATGGTTCTCTGAGTTATATTTCTGATATTTTCTATGCTCCTAAACTTGATTACAATTTACTGAGTATAGGACAGTTATCTGAGAAGGGATATAAGATGATAACATATCGTAGATATTACACTGTGTTTGACAACAACGGAATGTTCATAGATAAAACAAAGATGACTTCAAACATAATGTTTTCATTGGAAATTCAACATGTTAATTTCTCTTGCATGAATTCTATAATACTTGATGATAGCTAGTTGTGGCATATGCGGTTTGGGCATTTTTATTTTTCTGGTCTAAACTATCTATCAAGAAAAGACTTGTTTCTGGGCTACCACAAGTTCTATTCCTAATTGTGTTTGTAAGATTCGTCAACTGAAAAAGAAGCACAAAAATCTATTTCCTACAGAAAAGTCATGGAGAGCCAGAAAATTATTTGAAATTGTGCATTCATATCTTTATTCTATTGAAGTTTCAAGTAATAGTAGTAGTAGGTACTTTATCTTTTATTGATGATTTTGGTAGATATACATGAGTATATTTTCAAAAGCAGAAATCAGAAGCATGTGATATCTTCAAGACATTCAAGGTGTTTGTCAAAACAAAGTAACTATAAAATCAAAATTCTCAGGAGAGACAGGGAAATAAAATACCTTGCATGTTCAGAATACTTTAAGCAACACAAAATTCAACACCAACTACCAACCAGATATACTCCTCAACAAAATGGAGTTGCTAAAAGAAAGAATAGAATCATCATGAATATGGTCAGATGCATGCCCAAGTCAAAACAAATGCATAAAGAGTTTTGGGCAGAAGTAGTCGCAACAACAGTTCATATTTTAAACAAGTGTCCAACAAAAGTTGTTCGTGATAAAACTTCAAAGGAAGCTTGGAGTGAAAAACGGCCTTCCATTCATCATTTCAAGTCTTTGGGTGTATCACTTATACCCACGTACTAGATCAATTAAAGAAGTAGTTAGAAGACAAAGGTGAGAAGTGTATCTTTATCGACTATAACACATACTAAAAAACATACAAATTGTACAATCCAGAAATAAAGAAAGTAATCATCAGCAGAGACGTGACATTTGGCGAGAAAGCCATATGAGACTGGGACACAAAGACAGAAAAACAACCGATTGTAATTTTAAATACATGTGATGATGAAGAAGAAAGACAACCAAACACAACCGAACAACCAAAATCATCTAGAATACCTCAAAGAAAGCGGAGACTACCTGCTAAATTAGCAGATTATGAAGTTGGCAATGACAATGATTCATTCAATGAAAAAATCATAAATTTTGCTCTATTTTCAGATTGTGTGAGCCGTTGAACTTTGAAGAAGCCTCTAGAGATAATAATTAGAAAAAAGCAATGGATGAGAAAATTCATGTCATTGAGAAGAATAATGCATGAGAGCTGATAGATTTACTAGCAGATAAGAAGATGATTAGAGTAAAGTGAGTTTACAAAACTAAGTACAAACCCAACGGTGGAGTTGATCGTTTCATGGCAAGATTAGTTGCGAAGGGAGACAAACAAAAGTCATGTATCGATTATTTTGAAGTATTTGTTTCTGTTGTTAGATTAGACATTATTCGTATGATTATTTCACTCTCAGCTAAAAATAAGTGGAAGATACATCAAATAAACGTTAAGTCTGCGTATGATTATTTCACTCTCAGCTCAAAATAAGTGGAATATACATCAAATGGATGTTAAGTCTGTATTTCTAAATGGCACTTTAGAAGAAGAAGTGTACGTTGAGCAACCTATAGGATATGAAGTTCCTGAAGAAGAAGATAAAGTTTACAAGTTGAAGAAAGTTTTGTACGGGTTAAAGCAAGCACCAAGAGTGTGGTACAAGAAGATTAATTTTTATTTTACGCAGAATGATTTCAAAAGATGTCAATTTGAGCATACACTTTATATCAAGTTCATTGAACTTGGAGATATCTTGATCGTGTGTTGTTATGTTCACAATAATTTAATCTTTACTAGCAACAATTTGAAGATAATTACAGAATTCAGGGAGGCTATAATAAAGCACTTTAAAATGATAGATATGGGTTTGATGTCTTATTTTCTTGGCATCGAAGTTCTTCAAAAAGGATGATGAAATTTTCATTTCTCATAAAAAATATGCAAATAATATTTTGAAGAAATTTCAAATGGAACATTCGAAGTCAGTTCCTACTCCAGTTGAAGAGAAGTTTAAGTTATTGAGAGAAGATAAAAGAAGAGCAGTAAATCCTACTTATTAAAAAAGTTTGATTAGAAGTCTGAGATACTTAACTGCAACCAGGCCAGATATTATATTTGGAGTTGGATTGCTTAGCAGATTTATGGAGGAGCCTTGCACTAACCATTTGCAAGTTGCAAAATAAATTCTTCGATATATCAAAGGTACTTTAAATGATGGTATTTATTATAAAAATACTAATGAAGTGAATCTTGTCTGTTACACTGATAGTGATTGGGCTATAGATATTAAAACAAGAAAAAGTATTTTAAGATTTGCATTTCATCTTAGTTCTGGTGTAATTTTATGGTCGTCAAAGAAATAATTAGTAGTCGCTTTCTTTACAGTAGAAGTAAAATATATAGCAACAACAAGTTGTGCAACACAAGCAGTTTGGCTAAGAAAATTTTTTGAAGAATTGAACGACAAATAAAGTACTCTAACAACAATATTTTGTAATAACAAGTAAGCTATTGCACTTTATAAAAATCTAGTATTTCATAGGAGATCAAAGCATATTGATATACAGTTTCACAAAATTAAAGAATTGACAAATAAGAAAAAAATTATGATCAAGTATTGTCCTACTGAAAAAGAAATTGCAGATATATTTACAAAACCGTTGAAGACGGAATTATTTTACAAGTTGAAGAAGATGTTTAGAATAATTAATTTTACAAGTTTAATTTAAGAAAGACAATGTTGATTAAAAATTTTAAATCAACTTGCATAATCCTATATAAATAAGAATCTTCATGAAACATGGTTAAAGAATTGAAAAACAAAGTTTTAATTAAATATCATAATTATCTATTTACTAAAAGTTAATTGCATTGAAAATTTGAAGAATTACCAACAATGTTCTAAGAGCATTTGCCAACTAAGGTATTTGGTAATTAAATGATGACAAAACCAAAGTTTGCAAGCTAAACAAGACGCATTGTTTCCTAATACAAGTTATATCTCAAAGTTTCTAGAAAGTACTAACACTTTGAAAAGTCAAAGCAAGCTCTACAAGCTTCATCAATCACGGCCAATATATACAATTAGTTGTTAAAAATTATTATTTTAATATTAAAATTTATTTATATAAAGACAGATATGCCTCATGTATTTTATCTTAGTCAAATTTCTGGTGGCTATGTCTATGGTAACTAGTGGTGGCTAAAGCTACACTTTTAATTTAAAAGTGTAACTCTTCACAAAGAAAAGCGTCACCTAATGGAAAAAAGTAAATTAGAAGATTTAAGAGAAGAAATAATTAAGTTATCAAAATTAATAGATCAAAAATTAATGATTTTAACTAATGTTAACTGTAACGACACCGAATTCTTAAAATCAATACAAAATGATTTTTCTCAAAATCTTTATTTTACTGTAAGTTTTATTGAAGGACTTCAAAAACCTGAAAAAACTTATTTTTCACACGGAATTTCTAAAAAATGTTACCATGGAAATGATTTCCCACATCTATATCATACTTTTAACCCACAATTAAATTCTATAGTAGATATGCTTGAAGAAATATTAACATCCATAAAATTTCAAAGAAATAAGGAAAAAGAGAATCCCAAGAAAGAAAAATTTCAAAACATAACAGATTTAAAAGTAAAACCACCACTAAAATTATGAATATTGAAGAAAAATTAGAAGAAGTTACAATGCTTTTTAAACAATTAAAAATAGCTCAAGAAAATAATATTATCGAACATGGTTTTCAAATAGAAGAAGAATTAGTAAATTCTGAAAATATAGAAAATGAAGAACACATTCTAGATTATTCAAGTGACGAAGAACCAGCTATTCCAATACAAGTAAAAAATGAAGGTGGAACATCTAAGGATAATCAATCTCAATTTAAATGGGAAACAGGTTTTGATAATTATGCTTTTAAAAAAGGGTTTATAAATAAAGATTCAAAATATACAAAAATACCATCAAAATACGTTCCTAAAATCCAGGAAATGGAAGGAGAAAGAATGCTCAATTTAGACTGCAAAAAGAACGAAAAAGAAATTTTCAAAAATTGGTTGAATTCCTTCTTATTAGAAGCCTTTACTAATCCAAAACTTGGTGAATTGTCTGGAAGGGATATTTGGAATTACATAGGGTTTCATACTAAAGGAACTATAAGAGATTATATGACATCAATAGAAAACCAAATAATAGAAGAATTAGAAACAAAAACAACAGCTTATGATAAGATATTATATATAATGATGATTCTATATAAAGCATTTTTTGGAAAAAATATTATAGATCATAGACAAGAAGTCTATAATAAAGAATATCAAGAAGCAAAAAATCATTTAGCTAATATTCAGATATATGATTTATGTAATGTGGAGTCTTATATATGTGAATATAGAATGCATTATTACAAATTAAAAGAAGAAGATAAAAATCATTATCTTAGTATGTACATAACAAAACTTCCATATCCTGCTAATGAATTTATAATGGGAAGATTTATAAGAGAAATAAATAGAGGAACAATTGAAAATAATTTTGGTGGAGCAACCTCTGCAATAAGAGAGGAAATAAAAGAACGTTGTATGCAAGAAGCAACTCAAAAAAGATTTGCAAATATAATCAGAATTTGCTGTCAGGATAATGAGGAGATACCTCAAAAATATGGTCTTAATAAAAATTTTCAAAGAAAAAGAAAATATCAATTTAGAAAAAAAAATACTATCCAAACTGGAGAAAAAAGAGATATTTTAGAAAAGAAAATAACAATAAAAACAAAAGACAAAGAAATAACTATTGCCCAAATAAAAAAGAAAATTGTAAATGTTGGTATTGCCAAGAAGAAGGACACTACGCAAATGAATGCCCGAAAAAGAAGGATAAAAAGGATCTTACTAAACAAATAGAAATTGCTAAGTCTTGTTTCATGGAACCATTAGAAGAATTTGATGATAACTTAGACTATATTTTTGAATATGTCTCGGAAACAGACTCAGAGACTGAGTAATAATGCTACATTTATTACTATAAAAATAACAGAAAAGTTTATAAATGCTTTCATAGATTCTGGGGCAACACAATGCTTTGCTAGTTCAAATATAAAACTTGATTGGAAAAAATTAAAAAAACCATTAAGAGTTAGAATAGCTGACAAATCAATACATAAAATTGACCAAAAAGCAGAGATGGTTGAAATTTTTATTCAAAATTATAGGTTCATTGTTCCATCTATATATATGTTAGATTCTGGAATGGATTTTATCATAGGAAATAACTTTTTAAAGCTATATCATCCATTCATTCAAGAATTAACATATATAGTTTTAAAAGCTCCACACGATTCTTCAATAAATCAAAAATCAAAACGTATAAAAATACCAACTACTACTATAGATAAGATCTTAAAATTTAAAATATTTTCTATATTAGAAACATGTTATTTAAATCTATACTTTCAGATAAATATTCCAAAAAATAATCTTGAAATAAAGATAGAAGAACTCTTGGATGGAATTTGTGCTGAAAATCCTTTAGATATTAAAAATACAAATAACGAATTAGTAAGTATTAAATTAAAAGATCCCACAAAAGAGATAAATGTTCCAAATAAAATTCCTTATTCTGCGAGAGATAGAGAAGAGTTCTCATTAGAATGTAAAGATCTTTTAGAAAAAAGAATTATAAGATTAAGTAAAAGTCCTCATGCGGCTCCAGCTTTTTACGTTGAAAACAATAATGAAATTAAAAGGGGAAAACGAAGAATGGTAATAAACTATAAGAAAATGAATGAAGCAACTATTGGTGATGCTCATAAACTTCCAAGAAAAGATTCTATTTTAGAAAAAATCAAAGGAGCAACTTGGTTTTCATCTCTTAATGCAAAATCAGGATATTGGCAACTTCGTTTAGACGAAGAAACAAAGAAATTACCTGCTTTTACTTGTCCAACAAAAGAATCAACAAGTGTGTTGCTTTATGAATGGAATGTATTACCATTCGGATTAAAGCAAGCCTCAGGTATTTATCAAAGATTTATGGAAGAAAATCTAAAAGAGTTAAATGAATTTGTTTTAGTATACATTGATGATATACTAATTTTTACAAAACAGGATAAAGAAGATCATCTTCAAAAATTATTAATAATTTTAGAAAGATGCAAGGAAAAATGATTAGTTCTTAGTAAAAAGAAAACAAGAATAGCAAAACAAGAAATAGAGTTCCTTGGATTAATTCTATCCACTCAAGGAAAGCTAAAACTTCAACCAGATGTTCTAGAAAATGTAAATTTATTTCCTAATAAAATAGAAGATAGAAAACAATTACAAAGATTTTTAGGGTGTATAAATTATATTTCTGATCAGGGATTTTTAAAGAATATAACAGAATACACTAAAAGTTTGTTTCCAAAAATAAGTACTAAAAAAGTATGGAAATGGGATGAAAAAGATAGTATACAAATTCAAAGAATTAAAGAATTATGTGAAAAACTTCCAGAACTTTATATTCCAGAAGAAAATGACTACTTAATAGTAGAAACAGATGCTTCAGACATAACCTGGTCAGGATGTCTAAAAGCTAAGAAAGCTATAAAAAGTTTGGAACAAGAAAAAGAATCACTAGATTCTAAATATCCCCCAAAGGAATTACTTTGCAGGTATATTTCAGGGACTTTTACTCCAACAGAACAGAGATATACTACTCATGAAAGGAAAACTCTAGCAGCAATTAAATCTCTTAAGAAATGGAAAATTGATTTACTACCCAAAGAATTTACATTAAGGACAGATTCAAGTTATTTAACAGGTTTCATACGATATAATTTAAAAGTTGATTATAATCATGGACGACTGGTAAGATGGCAATTATTTTTGTTACAATATCCAATAAAAATTGAATATATTAAGGGTGACAAAAATGTTATTGCAGATACATTAACAAGAGAATGGAGTTCGTCTACAACGCATTAAATCAAGAAATTCAAAAATACGAACAAGAACTCGAAAAATGCAAGCATTGTCAGAAAATAAGGACACAGATCCAATCCCTCAAGAAGGCCATCGAAGCAATGAAATCAACACAACAACCAAAACCATCAGAGTTCAGCCAGCTAAGCGTGGTGGACAAATCAGGTGAGGAAAAAATTCCAGAAAATAAAACAATTGCTGAAATTATCAAAAAATCCACCCAAGATAAAAAATATTATGTAATTTATAATGGCCCCATGAAAGGAGTATATGATGCCTGGGAAAAAGCAGCACCATTTACACATTAATCAAGGATAATTCATAAAGGAGGGATTTTAACACTGGAAGAAGCAAAGGAATCCTTCAGAGAATATGAAACTCTTCATCCAGAGCAAACCCTAAAAAGAGCAGATAAAGCTCCAATTCAAACCCAGAGAACAGGGATAATAAGAAACATTCCTACAAGGGCTGAAATCAAGGAAAAGAAAAGGGTCTATAGATCAAATCTCAGAGAAACCCTTAACATAGTCCTGAATTGGACTGAAGAAAAGAGGGCAATCTTGGGATATTATCCTATTGCCAAAGAACAGCTAACAAAGCTGGTTATATTTCCAGAGGCTTCCCCATCTGACACCTATCAGTTTTTCCAATATGGATTAATTGATACAATTTTAATTTTTAATGATTTGAAAATTATTAGTGAGTTTCCTGTAGGATTCGTTGATGCAGTAAAGAGATTTAAAAATATGATTGACAACGTAAATCCAAGGGATATATCCCTAAAATTTACAAACAGTCAACCTATTTTTAATAAAGAAGAAGAATGCTTGGTTCCAGCACATCAAGTAATATTCATGTCCGTCTTCCCAGGAAATTTTCAACCAATTGATCAAGTTCAAGATTTAACAATCTACAGTCATGAAGGTAGACTAGCCAGCACACTAGCAAGGGTCTTCGAAAGAACTCAAAAGATAACAAGGGAATCTCACACAAGAATCAATTATAAAAGCAGAAATACTCTGCTTGTGTCCAGTAAAAGAAATAAAATTGAAGAAAGAGAGATAAGACTCTTAGTGGAATTTGAATCAGCATTCTACAACTTATCTGGACTCTTAGAAAAGCTCCCCGAAGGGATAAAGAGGAATCTCTGCTATTTGATAAAAGACAGAGAAGACCACAAGTGCCAGCTGTGTGTCTCAGAAATATCTGAAGAAAGTAATAATGAAATGGGATCCACCCACATGATAAAAGAAGAAGACAGCGCATCCACCCACATAAAAGAAGAGGACAGCGCATCTGAAGCATCCCTCGACATTATTGCATAATGACGTAAGCGCTTAGGTCATAGAGCACCAACAATGTAGGTGGTGCAAGATAATAAACAATGACGTAAGCAATGACGTCATAAGAAGGGTAAGGATGGGAATTGTCCATCAGACCCAACCATTATAAATAGATTGCTTAGGCAATTGTAGAAGGCATCAGACAGTAGAAAGCAGGAGGCTAAGAGTACTCATATGCTAGGAGAGCAAGGAGGAAGTTGCCAAGGCGATTCTATAGTCTGACGAAGAATTCCCTTAGGAAAAACCAATTCTAAACTCCCCTCTGGAGTTAGTATCTATAATCTCCCCTCTGGAGATAAAAACATCTTATGTAAAATATTCTAAATAAAGGAAGTTTTTCTCCAACAAGGTACGCCTTTATCCTAATCTCTTAGTTATGAATTATTTAGAAAGTTTAGAATTAACGGAAGAATCTGATTATTATAGATTATCTGCCTTATTAGATAATGAAAAACAGGCTGTTCTAAAAACAGAATTAAATCTCAAATCAAATGAAAATTTTAATAAACAAAATCTTTTAAAAGAAGTTTTTAATAGAAAAAATATAATATACTATGGAAAAATTCAACTTGAAGCCCCTATAAAGATAAAATCCGCCAATGGAGAACTTGAAATAGCTTTGATAAATGATGAAGAATTGAGTAAACAGATTGAGAAAATTAAGGATCAACAAAAAAGATCTAAAATTGGATGGATTCATATTAGTATTATACAAGTCTTGATCAAATCTACATATATGAAAGGAATTAATTCACCAATAAGCTTAGCAATCTGTGATAAAAGAATTACTGATGACCCAATAGATCAAATAATTGGAATTGTTCATGGAAACCTGGCAAACGTAAATGTTAAATTCAATGCCCATCTTGGATACGCTATACCTTTATCAACTGAAAATCTTGGAAGATCTATAAGTTTAGCTTATAAATTTCACAGAAAGAATCTAATGGAACAAGATGATGAACCATTCTCAATTACATATGCAATAAATTATGCTTTAACAAATAGCCATCATAGTATAATATTTAAAAACAGAGAAAGGATTTATGTTGATGAATTATTTCAGAAAATTGTAAAAACAGAAATACCAAAATATAAAGCTATTGAAAACCCAATCTTATTACTAAAGGAACCATCAGGAAAATTAGTTTTATCGAATTTTCAAATAAGAGAATCTAAAATTAATAGCCCTTTAAGTTTATCTAAGTTAAAAATTAAAGAAGAAAGTTCTGAAATAAAAGAACTAACAAAAAAGGTCGAAAAATTAAATGAGACCCTAAACACTAAACTATGACAATAAATAAAGAAGAAATATATGTAACTTATCAAGACAAGAAACAAGAGCTCTTTGAAAGAGAAAATCGTTTAAATTATTTACAGTTTTCTGAAATAAATCAAAGAGCATTTGAAGCCCTAAAAATAATCTATGACAAGTTGAAAAAAGAAGTTGAAGAGCTAGAAAAATTAATAGAATCTCTAGAAAATAGTGATGAATCGATGATAGAGTTTGTGGAAATTTTAAATAATGAAGCATAAAAAAATTGAAAAACCAGAAAATAAAATAAAAAGAAATAGAACGAGAAAATTAAAAAGTAAAATAAAGAAGTATAAAAGGGAATTAAATAATCTTCAGATTGAAATTAATGATCTTATAATAAAAAGGATAGAAATAAAAATAAATATAAACAAGTTGAAATTAAACTTAAAAAATTTATAAATGCCTGGAAAACCATATTATGACTTAAAAGAATTAAAGCTGCTGAAAGAAAAAATGAAGAATGAAATTGAAAAATTAAACAGATATTTAGAAACAAGAGAAAGTGTAGAAATAAAAGAAGTTATTGAGGATTTGAGAAATTATATTAAAGAAAAAGACAAACAGATAAAAGATTTTATATACAGTAATCCATGCAAAAAAAAATATTATAAACTAAAACAAGATTAAAAAGTTATAAATCAAAATTATAAATACATTAAAGACTAGAGAAATAGTAGAAATGGTCAATACTTCAGAATTTACAAATTATTCAAAGTTAAAAGTAAAAAAATTTAGTATCAGAGCCAAGTTAACGATTAAGGGTAACACTTTCTCTTTAAACAACACTTTTAGTAATACGCTTTTAAATTGAAAAAAAAAAAAGAGAAGGGAGTCAGATGTTCACATTTAATTGGTAGATTGCTTGTAGTCACCATAGCCATGGTAACATAATGGGTACCACAGAACGCATCTTTTATGTTTCATAACATAATCTTCATTTCTTTATTTTATGAGTGTTAGTAAGTTAGAAAAAAAAATATAATAATATCATTTATGTGAATGAGTAATCTTAAGACCAATACATTGTAGCTATTATACTTACACCTAGACATTTATTTTTATTTTTATTTTATGCGAATCTTATCACAAATATAGCAAGCATGCAGAATTATTAGAAGTAATGATGGTAACAGAAAGTAGTAATAGTACAAATTTGTAGTCCATGTGCTTAAAGAAACTAACAAATAATTGCTTTAAAGAAGCCATATCAGCAGCTGTCAGCAACTCTGAGGCATTGTTGTGAGACATCTTCATTCTTCACAACCATATCGTTGTTCTCACAATATTTTGTGTCACTGTTGCACGGCAGCTTCTATGTCTTACTTAATTTAAACTACAACAAAAAATTGAGATTTTCAGAAACCCGTTTAATTCTATCATAAACTGATCTGCCCCCTCTTATTCAGGCTTCCTGCATGTAATGATCGCAAACTTAATTAGATCCTTCTTGAATCCTTCTATCATCAATGGCATAGCCAAAGCTCCTTTTATGGTTTTCAATCCTGCTCAAAATAATCCAAGGAAATTCAGCCTAGCAGCAGTATATATTACTCAATGGTAATGGATTTAACGAAAGCATTCTTGAAAAAGAAATAGCAATTTCAGAGGCACAAAAATCCATCTATTTTAGTCTATTTTATTCATTCAACCTCGTTATTCACTTGCCCGAACTTGGAAGACCCTAAAATACCACTAGAGAGAGAGGTGCAACAAATTAATGTCAAATGTAAATTTGATAAAGAGATGCAACATTTTCGACTTTTAATATGGTTCACACTTCACAGAACATGTAGACCAACCAACTCCTAGAAAAACAGATATTCAATTCCTATCATATACCGACAACTTGCGACTATTGTTATATTTATTATTTAATTGAGCATACAGAAAAAACATTTGAATAGCTACATATTTATATACAGAATATAATATAGAGGTTGCTAGCTAACTAAAGAAATAGTATATAATTTTCAAAGATCTAGGTGTAAACAATTACTAATAGCACTTACCACTGCGCAAGAGTGAAGTAAGACCCTTCCATGATAATGCTGACCGTATCACAGCGGGCCAGAATGGAGCAACATAGGGAGACCAATCTTCTGACTTGATGTCCTGCCAAAGCATGGGGATAGGTTAAGTTATTTGAAGATCTCAAAGGGTCCATCTTCAATAATTGGACTTGGCTAAGTAATTCACCTGTAATGATAGGGACTCAAGCAATCTAACATAATCAGCAGTTGAACACCATGCTGGAAGATAGAATGCATCACATATCTTCTTCAAGTGTTTTTCTTCCCATGGCTTTAAGGATTCTTCATCAGGGCCAAGATCTCTGTGGCACCATGTTACTATTATTATGGTGGCACCCGGTGCAGCTACTCTAGCCAACTCACTCACAAACTGCAAGTGGGGAAATCAGAATCAAAAGGGAAGAGAAATAGCATTCAAGTTCATTATTCTCCTATGCAAAAACCATGTTTGCTTTGATGGATATCATTTCACACTAAAATTTGTATGTATATTTCGGTGATTTTATTTTATCTTTATTCAAACAAAATTTATTGTCTCAATTTTGCTTTTGAACATCAATTTTGTTTCAACTTAATATAATACTCCCAAAGTTAAATCAAATATAGAAATAAATAATTAGTTAATGTTTAATTAAGCTTGCCTCAGAGGAGAAGATAAATAAATGAAGTACAACCTTTGCTTTGTCAGGCATGTGTTCTCCACTTTCCATGGACCAAACAAGATCGAATTGCCCATCGGGAAATGGTTGGTCTAAAGCATCTGCCACTTGAAACGAAACCTGTACAAGTAACTCCATTAATATACATCAAAACTTGGATTGAGATTTTCATCTCCAACAAATTTATTGTTCTCAAGTTCTAGAATTAATCTCGTCACACATATTGGTCCTCTCTTTGCTCTTAATAAAACAACAATTAATTCCTTGTCCTCTTCAAAATAACAATGAAACAACCAATTTGATGACTTTCAAAGTAGTAAAACTTTGTTTAAAACTAGTGTTCGATTTGAAATATTTTGAGCTTGTTTGGAAGGTTAGGAATTAGAATTCACTCCAAAGTTGAATTTTTTTTTTATTTCAAAAGAACTAAAATATGAATTATTTGAATTCCTTTGAGAAATTTTTTTTATTTTTTCAATAAATTTTAGCTAATGTGATTAAATATCAATTGTAGTTCCAAAAATTTTGTATGCTTTAGTTATTTCAAAAGACTTAGAAATGAATAGGCACAGAATAGAGATATTTAAACCGCACAAGTAAAACACAGTTACAAATAATGAGAAATTAAAAGTGATGGCATTCTATATAATGTTAGAATTCCATCAAAAAGCTTTTTATTAATTCAAAATAATTAATATGTAGAATCAGAACAAGTGATTGCGAGATTCACACAGGAACATACACTTTAAATTTGAAGAAAAGAAGTACTCACAGGAAAAAATACATTGGAGTACTGATGTATATTATGCATTTGATCATTTACAAATCAAACAGTAATAGTAAGGAGATAAAAAAAAATCAAAACATTTTAGTTAATATTCATTAATTTTTACGATAATTTTTGGACTATTTTTTGCTAATTTATTTTGATTACTAAATATTTCTAAAATTTAAATTCTATTCTATTAATATATTAAAATCATTTTAAAATTCAAATTAAAGAATTAATTTTTTTTGTATTATATTAAAATATTTTTTGTATTATATTAAAATAATTTCAAACTATAGAATTGAATTTTAAATAAAAATAAATTTTTATTTTAACAAAAATATTTTTTTGTATTAAATGTTTCAAACAAACTCTAAATCTAATTGAATGTTTACTTAAACAGTAATCATAGATGAATCAACCTTGTTGGCCAAATCCTGAGCAGCAGCAAGAGCATTAGCCCTTTGAGCTTGAACAGGACTGAGAGTAATACCGATGGCAGTAGCTCCAAATTTTTCAGACAGATACCTTGAGCTTCCCCCAATCCCGCATCCAACATCCACTATTTTCTTCGGCCATTTCCTCTCATCCCCTGCTACGTAACCCAACATACGCACATCAATTAAAACTCCATTAATTAATTAAATTAATAAACAAACAAAAGAAGTGAGGATTGACCTAGAGGAATAGAAGCAAATCGAAGAGCTTGTTCGATCATTCGGATCTGAGCAGCACGATGATCGGAGAGGGAGACGGTAGAATCGGGAGGATAAAAGCCATGATGCATGTGGTCTCCCCAAATATCCTCCCAAATAGCAGAGGACTCGTCGTAGAACTCGGCGATACCTTTCTTAAGAACTCCATTCTCGTCAATCACCATCGGATTCTTCTGCTCTAACTCCATTGCTTTGACGGAAACAGTTCTGAAGAACGAAGAAGAAGGAGGAGAGGAAGAGAGCGGGAGATGCCGTTGCGCCGGTAGAAAACTGCGACTGCGAATTTGAGTATTAATAGTTTTAAAGGCGATTGTACTTGTCGCCAATAAAGCCATGCCCCCTGTAATTTTTATTATTAAATATTATTATTACGCCAATTTCTATGCTCTTCTATGACTCTGACAATCACAGTGGGCACTCTGTTTTATATAGGTCTGGAAGAATGGACAACGAATCCAGTCCAATACAATGCTTGTCTACAAGCACTGGGAACACTTAAAAAATTTAGATATAAAAATAAAATGAGAGATATATTTTAATATTATAATTTTTTGATATTTTTTTAAATTATGAGTTTAAAAAATTAAAAAAAATTAGAATACAGGATATAAAAATCAAATTTAAATTAGAATACAGGGTATAAAAATCAGAAAATCTAATTTTTATACTCAAAAATTGAATTTTTGTAACTCTTTAAAATTGGTCCAATTTTTTGTTTTTTAAATTAAATTATTTCATATTTTAAAAAATATCAAAGTAGTTCATAATTTAAAAAGATATCATTATTAATTTAATATTAAAATAAAAAATATGCAAGTGGGGACTACCAATAATTACTTGTCAACAAATATTTTTGTCCTTCAAATTTTTCATACAATTGAGTGAATTCACTTCACATGCTAGATCTTTTCAAATTCAACCTCCACGGCTCCTATTTAAATCCGCACCCTCAACCTACACCACCTAATTACCGTAACTAATAGCGATTTAAGTTTTAACCAATTTTTATTAGTAAAATACTCAATTCACTCGTTCAAATGTTAAAATTTAAATTTTATTTTGTATGCAATATTTTGTTGATTAATAATAAATTATTAAATTAAATTTAAATTTGTAGTAAATTAATTTTTAATTTGTTTAAAAAAAATTAAACGTATGTTGTGTTTATTATGAATGTTCAAATCTAAATCAATATAAATTAAACTATTCATCTAATTTAATTTAAACCGAAAATCGATTAAAACCCGTTAGATTGAAAATAAATATTTTTTTCGATATATATGTAAAATTGGTCATGCACTAATGGAGAGCAACTTAATTAGAATTCAATATATAATGATTGAAGAAGTCATGAAGATGCGTTGAATAATATGCTAAAAAAAAGTGCCAATTACATATCTCACAGAAATTACAATTTATGTACTCTTATGCTCATGCAGAAATTATAACTAGTCAGAAATATCGCAGTTATATTTAGTTATTAGGAAAAAATAAACTTCCATTAGGATTCTATTGTAATTTTCTTAATTATTAGAATTCTCTCTATAAATAAGAGTTTTAGAATTAGCATAAAAAGTCGGAATCATTTGGCAAATACTCTAAGCATCCTAATGCTACCTGACACAAACGGATTTACAGACGAAAAGTAAATATTCCTTCCACCTTTTCTTTCAATTTCTCTTTACATTTATTGTACTTTTTCTTTTCAGTTCTCATTTATGCATTTAACTTTTAAAAAGTCGGAATCATTTAGCAAATACTCTAAGCATCCTAATGCTACCTGACACAAACGGATTTACAGACGAAAAGTAAATATTCCTTCCACCTTTTCTTTCAATTTCTCTTTACTTTTATTGTACTTTTTCTTTTCAGTTCTCATTTATGCATTTAACTTTTGTCTTCAGTTTCTCTTTTTCCTTCATCTTATTCACTTTCTTTTATATCTTTTCCTTTTTTTATCTTAAATTTTCTATTGATTTTATCTTTGGCTTGAGAACTCAAAAAAAAAAAAGTAGATTTCGCTCCCAAACCATTAGATATCAAACCACCATCGATTTGTTAAAAATTGACAAAATAAAATGCCACGCCACGCCGGGTAGGACAAGTTGTATAGAGAAGTATCAACAGAGAGAAAAAAAATTGTTTAATCTTAAAACTATATAAAGTTGATCAAATTTTAGAAAAGAAAATTTTTCTCTATTCAACTTTAAAATTCTGTGAAGTTGGATATTTAAAAAAAATCATGAATAATGATAATGATATTTTCGAATCATCAAATATAACTAACTCTCTTACCACAATGATCCGAGAAAAAATAAAAAAGAGTTACCATAATTTGAAATATATGTTACAAAAATTGGATGAAGTGGTAAAAATAAGCATAGCTAAAAATATTGAAAAAAATGTCCAAAATTCAATAGTTCGACAAACAGCCACTTTGCTTCAGGATGAAAATAATACATGGGAACAACATATGCCTCAAAATATTGAAGGCAATATGATGTGGAAGAAGTTTTTATTCAAACATTGAAGAGGAGTGGTTTTCATATTGAATCTATCAAACAACTTCGTTTTGTTTCACTATTTTCTAATTTTGTTCAAGCACAATTGCCTCAAGCATGAAAAGCTCCCAAGACGCTTTCTATATTTTATGAGAAGGCGATGAATCCATAGTGAAACATGTAGAAAGGTATACTTTTAAAATTGGTCAAATTGCTACTAATGAATATCTTAAATTAAAATTTTTTCCTTCTTCGTTTGCCAAACATGCATTTATATAGTTTTCTACTCTCCTACCAAATTCGTTCTTGGGTCGAATTAGAAACAAAATTTCATGAACAATTTTTTAGAGGAGATATGAAAATTAGTATATATGTGATTTGTGTCAAGTCAAACGATCTTGAAATAAGTTTGTTGACGATTACATAATTCGATTCGAATAAATGAGAAATAAGTGTCCTATTTCTTTACTTGAAAATAAATTTATAAATTTAGTGGCACATGAGTTTTCTATTCGTGAGAAATTAGTTTGTTAAGATTGTTTTAATTTGTATCAACTTGCTGAACGAATAAGACAAATTGAAAAACTAAAAAAGGAAAAAAAGAAGAAAGAAATTTATGAAGATGAGATCGTTGAAAATATTGAATATTATTAAGTATTTATATTTTCTTCTTTCTAGTCGAAAAATAAATAGTTAGGGGCATTTGTTAGATTGAAAATAAATATTTTCTTTGATATTTATGTAAAAATGGCCACCAATTACATATCTCACAGAAATTAAAACTTATGTACTCTGAAACTATAACTTGCGTACTCCCATGCTCATGCAGAGATTACAACAGGTCAAAAGTATTTGTAGTTATATTTAGTTATTAGAAAAAAATAAACTTCTACTAGGGTTCTATCGTAATTTTTTAATTATTAGAATTCTCTCTATAAATAAGAATTTTAGAATTAGAATAAAAAATCGGAATCATTTGGCAAATACTCTAAATACTCTAAATATCCTAAATACGCAAACCAATTTACATACGAAAACCAAATATTCCTTTCACTTTTTTTCAGTTTCTCTTTATTTTTTATTGTACTTTTTCTTTCCAGTTCTCATTTATGCATTTAACTTTTACCTTCAGTTTCTTTTTTTTTCCTTCATCTTATTCAGTTTTCTTTATATCTTTTCCTTCTTTTTATCTTAAATTTTCTATTGATATTATCTTTGGCTTGAGAACCCATAAAAGAAGAGTAGGTTGCGCTGCGACACCATTAGATATTAAACTACCATCGATTTGTTAAAAATAGACAAAATAAAACCGTACCAATTTGGATTTGATTGGATTCTATTTTTTGTATATCGCTGGATTGGATTTTGGATCTACTTTTCATAACCGATCCAATCAAATTCAAACCGTACAATGTATTATAATATTATTATTTTATTATTATATTTATAATTATATTTATAACATGTTCAATTTGTTATATATTTTTATATTATTTATGTACTATTATTATTTAATAAATATTTTATGTTCAAATATCAAAATATGATTTATTTATTTATTTTAACTAACTTATAATTTTATTTTTATTGTTATATTATTGTTGGTTTTTAAAATATTATTAAGACTTATTATATCATTGTTAATTATTTAAAATTTAATGTTAAAATTTGTTATATATATTTAATTTTTTTAATTTATAAAATTGTAAATTCAATCCAATTTAGATCGTTTAAAATTAAATCGGATCGAATTTTTTAAACAAAATTATATAATTCAAACTATATCGTAAATAAAATTAGTGTTTAAATCGAATGATTTTTTGTTTACTTAAAACTAATCCAACCTGCACCACAATCACCTTAGTGCTCATTCTTTCACCGTAGTTTAACGTAGACAAAGACAAACCTACTTGGCTACTCATCTTCTAAGTGTGTAGATTATTTGTCCTATTCAACTTTAGAGTATATATATGTAACATCTCCATTTGTTTTCATTGTTATAATTTGTTTGTCTTCACATTAAAAGAAAGTTATTTACGTCACAGAAAAAGTATTAAATATTAGAGAAAATGACAGCAACATATTTAAATAATGTTATTTTTTTCTATTTTTAAAATTATATTATTCTTTTTTATCAAAATTAAATAATATATATATTTTAATTTATTTGACTAAAATATTTTTTTTAATAATATATATAATTAGAGTGATTATTAGAGTATTTTAACTAAATAAATTAAAATGTATATATTATTTAACTCTTATGAGAAAAAGAAAATACTAACTACTAACCAATTAATTATTTATTCAAAAATAAGCCTAGTAATATGGCCATTAAATTCATGCAGGGATGCTACTGTGTTTGCGTATGCAATTGGAATATCCAACTTAACCAAATCAAAATCAACGTTACATCTTAGCAAAACAACATATCGATTGTGTGTTTTAGGGATGGTGCTGAAACCCTGGCGGCTGAATAATGACATTGTAACGTGGTCCAATACCTAATATCGTAGTATCGTACTGGGCTATGGGCTTAGATACTGGGCTGGTCATCATCTTAACTCAAAAGTAGTTGAGGCTCTATCAATGCAGACAAATCATCGTTATCATTGTATTATGTTTTAATTACTCTATCGGTTCCTATAGTTTCGTGAAATTTTAGTTAGGTTCTATACTTTTATTCCTTTTAACTGAGTCCTTATACCAAATTTTTTTTAATTGAGTTCCTACATTTTTTTTCTTTTATTTGAGTCTCTGTACCAATTTTTTTTAGTTAGGTCTCTATACAATTAAATCAATTACTATTAAGTAGGGGTGTTCAAATCCAAACCGATCTAAATTAAACCGCTCATCCAATACAATTCAAACCAAAAACCGATTAAAACCGCACTAATTCGGATCTGATTAGATTTTATTTTTTACAAACTGCTGGATCGGATCGGATTTCGGATCTACTTTTCATAATCGATCCAATCCAATCCAAACCGCACAATGTGCTATAATATTATTATATATATAATTATACTTATAACATGTTTAATTTATTATACATTTTTATATTATTCATGTATTATTATTATTTAATAAATATTTTATGTTCAAAATATTATTTATTATTTATTTTAACTAAACTATAATTTTATTTCTATTGTTATGCTATCGTTGGCTTTTTAAGATATTTTGAAAACTTGTTATGTCATTATTAATTATTTAAAATTTGATGTTGAGACTTGTTATATGTATTTAATTTTTTAATTTACAAAACCACAAATCCAATACAATCCAAACCGCTTGAAATTGGATCGGATCGAATTTTTTAAAAAACATAATCCAATCCAAACTGCACCGCAAGTAAAATTAGTGTTCAGATCGGATGAGTTTTTTACTCAAAACCGATCCAAACCGCACCGCGAACACCCTTACTATTAAGTGGGACCTAATTAAAAAAAATTAGTGTAGAGACCCAATTAAAAGAAAAAAATAGGAATCTAAATAAAAATTTTGCGAAACTATAGAAACCAACAGAATAATTAATCATTATATTATTCTACAACAAAATTTATTTTGCTGTCAAAATTACTGATATCACACATTTTGACACTCGTATGCATATTTTTCTCTTCTTAATATTTTAAAAAAATATCTCTTTTATAATTATATAAAAATTAACATTTAATAAATATTATACTAATTGTCAATATTCTAATTATATTAATTATCAATCATTATAATATAATTGCGAATCATACATAATTAGCATCTATATAATATTTATATTGACGCCAAACATGATAACATAATACATTCTAGTGTCAAAATATATATATATATATATCTTTTTTCAAATTATTTAAAAAAATATTTTTATAATTATATAAAATCATATTAATTGTCAATCATTTTAATTACTAATTATTATAATATAATTGTAAATTATACATATATGATATTTACATTAGCACAAGGTATGCTGACATAACATATTAACTATTAACATATTTTGCTGTCGATATGCTTGCCTCATGTTCGGTGGTCGGTTGCCGGACAGGTCGGATGGTTATTGGAGGGGGTGAGAACGCCTCAATCGCGGTCGTGCCGGGTTCGGATTCGCCGTGTAGCCGAGCTCTCGTTGTGAAAGGAAAGAGGGGGTGCCACCTGCAAAGACACTCCGACGCTCTAGTCAGCTAGTGTGCAGGCGGGGAGAATGATGGGTGGAAAGGTGACGTACCTTGGGGGAAGGGCAGGTCCTTCCCCATTTATACCGTGTCAGAGGTGGGCCCTTCAAGGACAGGCCCACCTTCCTAGAAGCTTCCTCACAACTGTAGTGGAGAGCTGCCAGGTACGCGTGTCCAGGTCGCGCGGTGAACTGTATGTGCCCGACCGTTCGGGTCGGGTCATCTCTGGGTCGGGTTGACCTGCAAATGGCCTGGTCCAGGCCGTAACAGTGCCCCCACGCGCCAGTGGTAGTCGTGGGAGCTATCAATGGCGTGTTGATTCACG
Source organism: Arachis hypogaea (assembly GCF_003086295.3). Taxonomy (NCBI): domain Eukaryota; kingdom Viridiplantae; phylum Streptophyta; class Magnoliopsida; order Fabales; family Fabaceae; genus Arachis; species Arachis hypogaea. The sequence goes on from NC_092040.1 coordinate 38,150,230, forward strand.
TTTCGTCTGTCCTCGTCAGGTCGGCCACTCGTGGGGGGGGGGGGGGGACGTGCCCCCTATGCGCGCGTCTTTTGGTTGCCCAAACAACCGTTCCGTCGCCTCGTTCTTCGCACTGGGCATTGAATGCCCATAATGGGAAAAAACCCTGTTTGCAAAGACTATTTTGCCCCCAGGTTTTTTCGCGCTTTCTGGGAGGCAGTTTTAAACAGTCGGTTTCATTTCTTTATTTTTTTACACTTCTGCACACTCTCGTTTCTCCTATTTTTCTGTTCCCTTCTTCAAAAAGTTTCAAAGTGTTGTTGCAGTGCCCTCGTGCATCCTCCCTTCATCCTTTTTAGCTTTTTCAACTAATTCAGGTAGTTCTTGGATCCTTCTCTTTTCTGCTTTGTTCTTTCATGCTTGTTGTTTATGCTTGTTTATCATTTTTGCCGTCCTGCTTGATTTTGTTGTGACGTGGCCTTTCGATGTTGGTTAGATGTGTTAGGGGAGGAGTACCATTCTAGGATAGGCTTTGTTTGGGGTTTTTACGTTTTTAATTGTGTTTAGTCTTAGTTGGGGAGTAGTGGGGTTAGTATCTGTATTCGCCCCGAGCACCCGACCTTTTAGACTGACTGGATGGTCCCCCCATGTAGGTATGGCTCGCACGACCTCCCGGGCTTCCCCTTCTCCCGCGGCGTATGATCCCTATGCCTGAGTCATCTCCGACGTAAAGGACTCTCCTAACCAAATGGGCGAGGAAGAGCTCACCGAGTTCCGTCAAGCCGAGTACTTGTGCGGAAGGACCGATGAGGAAGCCAATTATGATGTCTTCGTCCCGGCTCCTCATGAGCGCTTGTATGAGCTTAATTTCAACCATCCCCGAGTCGCCGATTGGATTTGGTTTTATAAATCCATGTTTACCCAAGTCGGGGTTCGTATTCCATTTTCCGCCTTTCAGATGGCGCTTCTAGGTCAGGTTTCCGTGACGCCGTCGCAGTTGCATCCGAACAGCTGGGCTTCGATTCGCTGTTTCGAGATGGTTTGTGAATACCTTGAGCTGCCGGTGTCTGTAGATGTCTTTCTTTTCTTTTTCAATCTTACAAACCCTTCGAAGGAGGGGAAACATAAGAAGGGGTTCATGTCCTTCCGGTCTGCCCAAGGTCAGAGGATTTTTGGTTTGTTTGATGACTCCTATCACGGATTTAAGGATTAACATTTCAAGGTCCGTCCTGTCAAAGGTCGTCATCCCTTTTGGTTGTCGTTGGAAGGGGCACGCCTTATCCCGACCTATTGGAGCTTCGGGGCAGGGTCCAATGCCTTCGTTAAAGTAACTTATAAGGGCATGTCTGCGGTGGATAGAAAGATTGCCGACGTGTTGATGGCAATCTTTGGGGAGGAATCATGTGAATCCTCACCTCCTCATGGGTGATCGGGAGGCCGGTCGCAATTATATTTGTGAGAAGCCTTTGCTTGTCTTGTGTCAGCTTCTTGCTTTCCTTAATAACTCATTGTCACTAACCGACTTCTTTTCCTTTTTACAGTGGGGATGTCTGCCGAGATAACGGGTCTCCCTAACTTGTTCCAAACCTTCCTTTGCGCAAGTGATGATGAGGGAGGTAAGGAAAAATCTGCTGTTCCTCCGGAGGACAAGGCCAATTCCGAGCAAGGGGCTACGGCCGAGAAGACCGGTACCTCGGATCAGGATGCTCTAGTTCACGGCGACAGGGTGGTTCACGCTTCTCCGATCCGTGAAGTGGTCGGTACTGGGGGGTCGACGTCCAACCCTTCTGCCGATGAAGAGGTGGAGGAGGTTCCAAGCTTGAAGAGGAAGAGGAAGATGTCCAACAGTCCTGAGGGGGTCCTTACTGTAATGGAGAAGAACTTTGACGCCGGGAACTTTATTGATTCTCAGCTGATTCCCGGCACTGAAGAGCATTTTCATGAATCATCCCTTGCCGGGCAGGCGAGGTGGATGTACCGTACTCTCTTGCGCGGCGCAATGATAGCTCGAAAAGCCGAGTTCGAACTGTCCGGGATGGAATCTCTTCGCAGGAGGTTGGAATCAGCTGGGAAGGCTAATAATGAGCTTAAAAGCGAAGTTGAGACCCTCCAAGAACAGCTGACCCAATCAAATGAGAAACTTGACGCTGCCGAGAAGAAAGCTACTGCTGCCGAGAAGAAGGCCACTACCGCCGAGAAGAAGTTGGAAGAGTCGGACGCCACGGTTTCACATCTTGTCGAGCGCGAAATGGCTTTAGAGAGTCAGGTCGGCGCGGCACAAAAACGGTTGGCCGAGATCGAGAAGGAGAAGCAAGTTGTGGAGGCTGAATTGGCAGCGTTGAAAACAAAGTATAAGGACGTCATCAAGCAGGGGAAGGGTGCGATCCTGGCAACCGAGGAGACCCTTAAAGCTCAGGTCAAAATTGTTGCCCCCGATTTCGACACGTCGGCGATTAGCGTCTTCAAGGTAATCAAAGACGGCAAAATTGTTGACGTTCCTAAGAAATGAATCCCCTTTTTTTTGTAAAACTTTTAGGTTTAGCCGCTTCGTTTTGCCTTTGTGAACAATTGACTTTTTGGGTCGTTTGCCCGCTTTACCGTAGTTGATACTTTCTTATTCGCCTGGTTGTGTTATCGTTTCTATTAACCATTATTGGTTTATAGCTGTCGTTTATATTAACGGGTCGTGGCTTTTTAGTGTAGCCATTTGCTATTGCGGCAGTTGATGGGCTCCCGGGGTGATCAGTCCCGGGGCCGCGTGTCGTTGTCGAGTTGTAATGAATTCGCTTGTGGAGCGGGTTATCTAGAAAAGGTGAACAAAACAAAAGAGAGAGAATTTGCACAAGTATATCTTATTCGGTAATCGCATAAAAGGCCCATAGGGCATAACTAGTACAAATTCGCGAATTAACTACTTAGCTCGATTGGTCGGCATGTCGCCTCATGCGCTAGAAGTAGAATCTTCTCAAGTTATTCGTGTTCCATGTTCTTGGGACTTCCTTGCCATCGAGCCTTTCTAACTTGAAAGCGCCTTTACCTATCACCTTTTTGATTCTATAGGGGCCTTCCCAGTTTGCCGTCAGCTTGCCTGCTCCTGGGGTCGGTGGGCCGATGTCGTTACGCCTTAGGACGAGATCGTTCGGCTCGAATTCCCTTTTGAGCACTTTGGTGTTGTAGCGTAGGGCCATTCTTTGTGTTAGCGCTGTTTCTGTCAAATGGGCCATTTCTCTGGCTTCATCTATTAGGTCCTTCTCCACGGCTTCCTCTACTCCTTTCAAAAGTAGCCGAGGGCTCGGTTCCCCAATTTCCACGGGTATTACCGCGTCTAATCCGTATGTTAATCGGAAAGGAGTTTCCTTGGTGGAGGACTGTTCAGTTGTTCGGTAAGACCAGAGCACCGAGGCTAGCTCGTCGGCCCAAGCCCCCTTTTTATTATCCAATCGCTTCTTGAGCCCTAGCAGGATAATCTTGTTCGCGGACTCCACTTGTCCGTTTGTTTGGGGGTGCTCTACCGAGGAGAACTTCTATCTTATGCCCAGGCCGGTGAGGAATTCCGTGAACCTCTTGTCGGTAAACTGTGTGCCGTTGTCCGAGATGACAACTTCTGGAATCCCGAATCGCGTTATCACCTGCCTCCACATGAATTTTCTGCAATTGGATGAGGATATGCTAGCCAGCGGCTCGGCCTCTATCCATTTGGTGTAGTAGTCAATGGCGACTATGAGGTACTTGACTTGCCCGGGACCGACTGGGAAAGGCCCCAAGAGATCGACTCCCCATTGCGAGAATGGTCGGGAGGACGTTAACAGGCTTAACTCGGAGGCCGGCGCCCTGTGGAAATTGGTGTTCTCTTGACACTTGACACATTTTTTGACAAACTCCTTGGAGTCTGTCATCATTGACGGCCAATAGTATCCGGCTCGAACTAATTTTCTTGCTAGGGCTTTGCCTCCTATGTGGTGTCCGCAGCAGCCTTCATGGACTTCCCTGAGGACGTAGTCCGTTTGGTCGGGGTGTAAGCACTTCAGTAGGGGCTGGTTGAATCCTTTCTTAAATAGCTGTCCTTGAATGACTGCATATTTAGCTGCTTCCCTTCTTAGTTTCACGGCGTCCTTTTCATCGTCAGGGAGTTTGCCATTTTCTAGGAAGCTGGTGATGGGGTCTAGCCATGAAGAGCCCAGCCTTGACAAATGCAAGGTGACCTTCGGCTCCCTCGTCGTACCCTGGATGAGAGATCGGTTGCCTTCTCCCGGTTTAGTGCTGGCCAATTTTGATAGGTGGTCTGCCCTGTGTTCCTTTCTCTGGGCACGTGGAGGACCGTGACCTCCTCAAATTTTTGGCTTAAGCTCTTGACTTTTTTCAAGTACTTTTGTAATAACGAGTCTTTGGCTTGATAGCTCCCGTTTACCTGGGAGGTGACGACCTGGGAATCGCTACATATTTCCAGCCTTGTTGCTCCGACTTCCGCTGCTAGGGTTAAGCCCCCTATAAAGGCTTCGTATTCTGCCTGGTTGTTCGAAATGGGAAATTCGAACCTGATCGACTGCTCATATACGACTCCAACCGGGCTTTCCAGGATGATCCCGGCGCCCCCAGATGTCTGGTTGGAGGCTCCGTCCACGTGGAGCTTCCACCGTGTGCTCGTTTCTTCGGTCGGATCCCCCGTTACTTCTACTAGAAAATCTGCCATCGCCTGCGCCTTGATGGCTTGCCGGGGCTCGTATCGTATGTCGTATTGGGAAAGTTCAATGGACCAAGTCATCATCCTTCCCGCCAAGTCGGGTTTTTGAAGTACTTGCCGGATTCCCTGGTCCGTTCTTACGACAACCTGGTGACCTTGGAAGTATTGCTTTAACCTCCGTGAGGAGGTCAAGAGTGCTAGAGCTAGCTTTTCCAGTTTGCTGTACCTTAATTCTGCCCCTTGCAGGGCTCTGCTTACGAAATAGACTGGTTATTGAGCCCTCCCTTCTTCTCGCACCAGAACTGTGGCCAGGGCTTCTCCCGTTATGGCGAGGTACAGGTATAACGGCTCTCCGTCCTTTGGCTTCCCGAGAACAGGGGGTGCCGCCAGGATTTCCTTGAAGTGCCGAAAAGCCTCCTCGCATGCGGGTGTCCACTCGAACGCTATCCCTTTTTTCATGAGGTTAAAGAACGGTAAGGCCTTTGTTGCCGATGCTCCGAGAAACCGGGATAATGAGGTCAGCCGCCCCGCCAACCTTTGGACGTCCTTGATACAACCTGGGCTCTTCATCTGGAGTATCGCTTGGCATTTCTCCGGGTTGGCTTCTACCCTTCTCTGAGTTATCATGAATCCCAGGAACTTTCCAGCTTCCATGGCGAAGACACATTTGAGGGGATTCAGCCTCATGCCGTGTTGTCGGAGAGACGCAAATACATTTGCCAGATCATTCAGGAGGTCGTCGGGTCGCATTGTTTTCGCGAGGATGTCGTCCACATAGACTTCAACTGTCTTGCCTATGAGGTCGTGGAATATCTTGTTCATCAGCCTTTGGTATGTTGCCCTTGCATTTTTTTAGGCCAAATGGCATCACTTTATAGCAGAAGGTTCCCCCCGGCGTTATGAACGTCGTCTTGTCTTCGTCTGGACAGTGCATCAGTATCTGGTTGTAACCGGAGTAGGCGTCCATGAAGCTTAGATAACGGTAGCCCGCCGCAGCATCGACGATTGCGTCTATGTTGGGGAGGGGGAAGCAATCCTTAGGGCATGCTTTGTTAAGGTCAGAGTAGTCTACGCACATTCTCCACTTGCCGTTGTGTTTTTTTCACTAAAACTACATTCGAAAGCCACGTCGAGTAGTCTACTTCTCGTATAAAACCTGCTTCTAGGAGGCTGGCCGTCTGCCTGGCCACCTCCTCTGTTCTCTCCGTCGACATCTTTCTCCTCCGTTGGGCTACCGGGCGTGCTTCCGGCTTGACGGCCAGATGGTGTGACATAATTTTTGGGTCTATGCCCGGCATGTCGGCCGGTGTCCAGGCGAACAAATCCCTATTGACCCTTATCATTTCGACCAAGGGCTCCTTCAACTCATGCGGGAGGTTCCTGTTGATGAACGTGAATTTTTCCTCCGTGTCGCCGATGATGCATTTTTCCAGGTCCCCTTCTGGTTCTGGTCTGGGTTTGTCGTCTACTCTGGCATCCAGGTCGGCTAGGAACACGCCGAACGCCTCTTTGGATTTCTTCCTTAGGGAGAGGCTGGCATTGTCGCAAGCGACTGCTGTTTCAAGGTCTCCTCTTATGGACCCTATAGATTCGTCATCGGTAACGAACTTCATGACTAGCAGCTTCGTGTTGATTATCGCTTCAACATCGTTGATCGTCTTCCTTCCCAAGATGATATTATAGGCGGTGGAGTCTCGGAGGATCACAAACTCGGCCATCACCGATCTTTGGCCTTGAGTCTGTCCCACTGAGACCGGCAGGGATATTCTTCCATCTGGTTTGATGAAGTGGTCGCCCAATCCGATGACCCCGTGCTGGTGAGTCGTCAGATCGGCGTCCCTTAGTCCCAGTGCATCAAATACGTTACGGAACATGATGTTCGAGTCAGCCCCTGTGTCGACAAGGATGCGTTTGACGAGACCGGTTCCCACTCTGGCTGTGATGACCATGGGTGGGTTTTCCGGGACGTCGTCGAACCATTGGTCTTCCGGGCCGAAAGAAATGGATGGAAGCTTCTTAGGGTTTCGTACCAACGAGGAGGAGACCGCCAGGACCTTAGCATCCTTCTTGTGCGCCGATCGGGATTTTGGTGCGGCGTTTTTGGCCGTCACCACGTTTATCACAGTGAGGCCGTGATCTCTGTTTTCTGGCTCTTGTCGCCTCTTTGCCGAACGGGTTTTGCCTTCTTCGTCTTGGTCGTGATAACGCCTCCTCGGCTCCCTGATAAGATGGGAGAATGCTGCTAGCTTACCTTCCCTTATCGCTTGTTCTAGTGCATCCTTCAGGTCAAAGCAGTCCTGTGTTTGGTGACCGTAGCCTTTGTGGTAGTCACAGTAGAGGTTCTTGTTTCCTCCCGTGCGGTCCTTGAGTGGTCGGGGCTTCGGCAGGATTCCTTTCTCGGCTATTTGCTGATAAACTTCCATGATGGGAAGAGTGAGCGGGGTGTAGTTGGTGAATTTCCCGACCTGGGGGAACGGCCTCGGTGCCTTGCTTGGCGCCTCTTCCCTGGTTTGTTCCTTCAGTCTCTCTCCGTTACCTTGTTGCCGAGGTTGGCTGTAGCCGGACTGCCGTTTATTGGCAGCAACGACTCGGCTGACTTCCTCGTCGTTTATATACTCTTTGGCTACCGTCTGGATCTCCTGCATCGTCCAAACTGGTTTTGTGGTAAGGTGTTTTCGAAAGTTCTCGTTGAGGAGGCCGTTCGTCAGGCAAAGGCTGGCCACCGAATCGGTTAGGTCGTCGATTTCCAAGCATTCGTCGTTGAACCGATCCAGGTATTTTCTGGTCGGCTCTCCTTGTCTTTGGGTTATCCCCAGAAGGTTGATCGGGTGCTTTGCCTTTGCTATTCGTGTTGTGAACTGGGCCAAGAATGCACGGCTGATGTCCGAAAACCCGTAGATGGATCCTTGCAGGAGGCCGTTAAACCATCTGATCGCGGGTCTCGCTAGGGTTACCGGGAAGGCTCGACACCTCACCTCGTCCCCTACTCCCTCTAGATTCATCCTTGCTTCGAAGGCCGTGAGGTGTTCTAGAGGGTCTTGAGTTCCATCGTACCTCATGTCCGTTGGTTTGTCGAAGTGCTTCGGCAACCGGACTTCGAGGATGGATCGGTGGAATGGGGTGGCGCCCATTATCACGGGTTGTTGTGTCCTCTCGGACCTCCCTTCCCCGTCTCCGCGATCTCGTGCCGTGCGGCGCGTTTCCCTGCCTCGGGAGTAGATGATCGTGTCATTTCGTCTTCTCGGGATCGGGGATTCTTCACGGGTGCTCTCCGCTTCCGTTCGGGATGCGGAGGCGCGTCGCAGACGGCTTCGGTGGGAGTCTCTCTCTTGGCTTTCAGGGGATGGGGTGTAGCTGGGATCGGTGGTTCGTCCGTCACGCTCCTGGTCGGCCAGTTGTCGCTCCAGGTTCTGGACCCTGTGACGTAGCTCCTGCATTATTATGGCGCTGTCGCCGCCCGTTCCCCCGAAGGGTCGCGTCCTCGTGTGCTGTTCAGTGTGTTGTCAGGGAGACTTTCGCCGTCCTCTCAGTGAGGCGACAGAGGCCGCCCCTTCTGCTCCGGCTCCTCGGCCTTGGTCTCCGGGACCCAGCACAACGTCCATTAAGGCAGTCCCCACAGACGGCGCCAATGTTCGGTGGTCGGTTGCCGGACAGGTCGGATTCGCCGTGTAGCCGAGCTCTCGTTGTGAAAGGAAAGAGGGGGTGCCACCTGCAAAGACACTCCGACGCTCTAGTCAGCTAGTGTGCAGGCGGGGAGAATGATGGGTGAAAAGGTGACGTACCTTGGGGGAAGGGCATGTCCTTCCCCATTTATACCGTGTCAGAGGTGGGCCCTTCAAGGACAGGCCCACCTTCCTAGAAGCTTCCTCACAGCTGTAGTGGAGAGCTGCCAGGTACGCATGTCCGGGTCACGCGGTGAACCGTATGTGCCCGACCGTTCGGGTCGGGTCATCTCTGGGTCGGGTTGACCCGCAAATGGCCTGGTCCAGGCCGTAACACCTCTCACTTCTATTTCTTACTTTTGAAAAGTATCAATTTCAAATAATTATATTTGTTAGCATTTAATAATTAATTATAGTAAGATTTGTCAATAATAATATTATATTTTTTTAATAATTGTAATATTTCTTTCATATATCTCCATGAATATTATATATAGAGTGTTTTATTTACCATTTATGAGTGTAAATTCTAGAGCCAAAATTTTTTGTTTTATTTTTTAATTTTCTTTTTTTATTTATTTCAATAATAATAATAATAATGCATTCTTTGTTTTTTTTATCGAAATTAATCTTTTTAAGGTATAAATTATAATTTTATCATTCTTTTATAAAGCCGACTTTATTTTTATTCCTTTAATTATATAATGAGTGTTCTTACTCAATTTATTTTATTTTGTCCTTACAACAAAATTGTCTTTTACTGCAATCATTTATAATACCTTGTATATAGGGGTGGCAATTGGTAGGGTAGGGTAGGGTTTGGAATCAACCCTAACCCTACCCGCGGGTTGAGAGTATCTCAATCCTAACCCTACCCGCTCTTAACCCGCGGGTATCCGACCCTACCCACGAGTTACAAAAAAAGATGCAATATTATTAGATAACTTGATGATAATTTAAAATAGAACTGACTTTTATGTAAAAAAAGTTTATTAAATTATCAATTAATGATCATCTTTTAATAACTAAGGATCTTTTGCATTTAGTGAGAGATCTTTGGTTCAACATCCACTTAGAACATATTTTTATATAAGTATATAACATATACATATATAGGGTACAGGTTGGTCGGGTAGGATTGAGGCTCAACCCACACCCTACCCGACCCACATGAAAATCCTACCCGCACCCTACCCTACCCGCTGCGGATCGGGTTGGCAACCCTACCCGACCGGGTGGGATCGGGTTGGGTACCCACAGGTAGGGTACATATTGCCACCCCTACTTGTATACATCATGTTTCATATTAGAGTTATTTTGTTGATTCGGGTGCTAATTATATGGATATAAGAGTTTTGTTCAGCAGAGAAAGTGAACTTTATTTTGCTAAAGGATGATTAGATCTTCTTATATACTATAACCAACTTAATAGAATGTGAGTGAAGTTATCTTCCGTAGGAAAGCTGAATTTATTATTTTTACTTTGCCACATTATATGTATAGCTTATTGATGAGCGAATAATTTATACGTTTTTTGGCATTATTTTTATATAATTTTTAGTATGTTTTATTTACTTTTTAGTATATTTTTATTAGTTTTTATGCAAAAATCACACTTCTAGACTTTACTATGAGTTTGTGTGTTTTTCTGTAATTTCAGGTATTTTCTGGCTGAAATTGAGGGACCTGAGCAAAAGTCTGATTCAGAGGTTGAGAAAGGACTGCATATGCTGTTGGATTCTGACCCTCCTTCACTCGAAGTGAATTTTCTGGAGCTACAAAAACCCAATTGGCACGCTCTCAATTGCGTTGGAAAGTAGACATCTTGGACTTTCCAGCAATGTATAATAGTCCATACTTTGCCTGAGATTTGATGGTCCAAACTGGCGTCCAAACGCCCACTAGAGACCCTTTTCTGGTGTAAAACGCCAGAACTGGCACCAAAACTGGAGTTAAACGCCCAAATTGGCATCCAAGCTGGAGTTTAACTCCAAGAATGGCCTATGCACGTGAAAGCTTCAAAGCTCAACCTAAACACACATCAAGTGGGCCCTGGAAGTGGATGGAGCACCAAGAGCACTCCATTATCCTCCATGAAATTAGAGAGGACCAAAGAGCCATGAGGGAGGAGCAACAAAGGCAAGGAAGAGATATTGAGGAGTTCAAGCACTCCATAGGATCTTCAAGAGGAAGAACTAGCTGCCGTCACTAAGGTGGACCCGTTCTTTAATTTCCTTGTTCTTATTTTTCTGTTTTTCGGTTTTTATGCTTTATGTTTTGTCTATATTTGTATTTTCATTACATGATCATTAGTGTTTAGTGTCTATGTCTTAAAGCTATGAATGTTCCATGAATCTTTCACCTTTTTTAAATGAAAAATATTTCTATTTGCAAAAGAACAAGAAGTACATGAATTTTGAATTTTATCTTGAAATTAGTTTAATTATTTTGATGTGGTGGCAATACTTTTTGTTTTCTGAATGAATGCTTGAACAGTGCATATTTTTTATAGTGAAGTTTATGAGTGTTAAAATTATTGGCTCTTGAAAGAATGATGAAAAAAGATAAATGTTATTGATAATCTGAAAAATCATAAAATTAATTCTTGAAGCAAGAAAAAGCAGTGAAAAACACAAAGCTTGCGAAAAAAATGGCAAAAAAGAAAGAAAAAGAAAGAAAAAGAAAAAGCAAGCAGAAAAAGCCAATAGCTCTTTAAACCAAAAGGCAAGAGCAAAAAAAAGCCAATAACCCTTTAAACTAAAAGGTAAGGGTAAAAAGGATCCAAGACTTTGAGCATTAATGGATAGGAGGGCCCAAAGGAATAAAATCCTAGTCTAAGCGGCTAAATCAAGCTGTCCCTAACCATGTGCGTGTGTCATGAAGGTCCAAGTGAAAAGCTTGAGACTGAGTGGTTAAAGTCGTGATCCAAAGCAAAAAGAGTGTGCTTAAGAACTCTGGGAACCTCTAACTGGGGACTCTAGCAAAGCTGAGTCACAATCTGAAAAGGTTCACCCAGTTATGTGTCTGTCGTATTTATGTATCCGGTGGTAATACTGGAAAACAAAATGCTTAGGGTCACGGCCAAGACTCATAAAGTAGTTGTGTTCAAGAATCAACATACTAAACTAGGAGAATCAATAACACTATCTGAATTCTGAGTTACTTTGGATGCCAATCATTCTGAACTTCAAAGGATAAAGTGAGATGCCAAAACTGTTCAGAAGCAAAAAGCTACTAGTCCCGCTCATCTAATTAGAACTAAGCTTCATTGATATTTTGAAATTTATTGTATATTCTCTTCTTTTTATCCTATTTTGTTTTTGGTTACTTGGGGACAAGCAACAATTTAAGTTTGGTATTATGATGAGCGGATAATTTATACGCTTTTTGGCATTATTTTTACATAGTTTTTAGTATGTTTTAGTTACTTTTTAGTATATTTTTATTAGTTTTTATGCAAAAATCACATTTCTGGACTTTACTATGAGTTTGTGTATTTTTCTGTAATTTCAGGTATTTTCTGGCTGAAATTGAGGGACTTGAGCAAAAGTATGATTCAGAGGCTGAGAAAGGACTACAGATGCTGTTGGATTCTGACTCTCCTGCACTCTAAGTGGATTTTTTGGAGCTACAGAAGCCCAATTGGTGCGCTCTCAATTGCGTTGGAAAGTGGACATCTTGGGCTTTTCAGCAATGTATAATAGTCTATACTTTGCCCGATATTTGACGGCCCAAACTGGCGTCCAAATGCCCACCAGAGACCTTTTTCTGGCGTAAAACGCCAGAACTGGCACCAGAACTAGAGTTAAACGCCCAAACTGGCATCCAAGCTGGCGTTTAACTCCAAGAATGGCCTATGCATGTGAAAGCTTCAAAGCTCAGCCCAAACACACACCAAGTGGGTCCCAGAAGTGGATTTCTGCACTATCTGCACTTAGTTACTTATTTTTCTGTAATTCCTAGTAACTAGTTTAGTATAAATAGCACTTTTGACTATTGTATTTCATCTTTTGATCAACTTTTGATCTTTTGATCACTTTGAGGGAAGCTGGCCATTCGGCCATGCCTAGACCTTTCTCTCTTATGTATTTTTCAATGGTGGAGTTTCTACACCTCACATATTAAGGTGCGGAGCTCTGCTATTCTTCATGAATTAATGCAAGTGCTATTATTTTTCTTTCAATTCACGCCTACTTCTTCTTCAAGCTATACTCTCGTACTTAATTCAGTTAAGTCAGAATGAAGGGGTGACCTCTGACAAGCACCCATTATCTTCGCTACTCGCTTAGCCAAGATCCGCGTGCTTGACAACCACAAGCGGTCTATATGATGTTCAACGTAGTCATTGGACGACAGCTGGAGTATAATCTCTTGGGTCTCTGATCCACGGATTTGACTTGCCTCTCCTGACAACAGATCATTCGAGTCTGTGAGGTTAGAACCTTCGTGGTATAGGCTAGAACCAATTGGCAGCATTCCTGAGATCTGGAAAGTCTAAAACTTGTCTGTGGTATTCCGAGTAGGATCGGGGAAGGGATGACTATGATGAGTTTCAAACTTGCGAATGTCGGGCACAGTGACAGTGTGCAAAAGGATAGAGAGATCCTATTCCGATACAAGTGAGAACCGACAGATGATTAGCCGTGTGGAAACGTACCTGGACCATTTTCACTGAGAGGACGGATGGTAGCCATTGACAATGGTGATCCACCAACATACAGCTTGCCATGGAAGGGAGCACGCATGATTGGATGAAGACAATAGGAAAGCAAAGGTTCAGAAGCAACAAAGCATCTCCAAACGCTTATCTGAAATTTCCACCAATGGATTACATAAGTATCTTTATTGTATTTTATGTTTTATTTATCTTTTAATTATCAAAACCTCATAACCATTTGAATCCGCTTGACTGAGATTTACAGGATGACCATAGCTTGCTTCAAGCCAACAATATCTGTGGGATCGACCATTACTCGCGTAAGGTTTTATTACTTGGATGACCCAATGCACTTGTTGGTTAGTTGTGCGGAGTTGCAAAAGTGTGATTGCAATTTCGTGCACCACTTATTTAAGTATTTAACAAGAGGATGATCTGAATTTGAATTAATTCTATATATTCAATATGGTCAAACTATTTTCATTAGTTGTCATTATGAAAATTATTCTAATGTATATCTGTAAGAATTGGAGTTTTTCACGCAAAACCGTTTTAATAAAATAATTTTAGTGCCCGAAACAGATTCAAAATTTAGAAGTTTTAATTTGAAAATATAAAGGTGAAATTTGGTTTCAATGAATTTTTCTGAGTCAGAAAATGCATTTTCTGCGAAAGACTGAGAACCGGCAGCTGAACCGGTTGAACCAGTTTAAGCTTGTCCAGTACTGTGTTTTGAGAAAAATAAGATTTTGAAAAATTGATTTATTGTTTAAAAAAGATAAAAAAAATTTAGAAATCGAAAACTGAGCGCTAATCTTAAAGGTTTTGGCCCAAAGTGGGCCAAATAGACCAAAAGCACTTAGCGGATTGGACCGAGCCCAAGTGGTCCCAAGTCCAACACATAAGTGCCCTAAATAAGAGGCATTTAGCCTCATTTTTCAGAAAGAAAGAGAGAGGGGCAATGAGAAGAGAGAAGAGAGGAAGAAGAGAGTGCACTATTCACCTCCACCTTTCGGGAGCCATATCTTGAGATACGGAGCTCCGATTGACGAGCCGTTTGCGACCACGCGAAGCTCTTGACGAGCTTTTTGTTTCTATCTATGCTTTTCGGGTAAGAGCTTGCAACACAAGCACCAGTTTCCTGCCCTAACTTTCTGCGTGTTTTTGGGTTTGGTTTTTGAACAAGTTTTGTGGTTTGGTTGTTTAGGTGATCGCTAGTAGCGGGTAATTATTGGAAATTGCCCCAATCCTCTTTGAACAAGGTAAGTTTCTCATAAACTCTTGTAGTGTGGTATGTTGTGGTTTCTAGGTTTTTATTTTTGTATATATGTGATGTTAGATTGAGTTTTGGTATTGTTGGAGTTGGTTGAGGCTTTGGATCGAGCTTGGTGGCTTCATTTTGGTGTTTGGTGCGTTTGTGAATCGGTCAAGGTATGGTTTCAATTTCCTTTATGTAATATGTAATATTTTTGGACACTTAGGCTAGTTGACCCTAAGATAGAATTGAATGATATTGGTGTATGAATAATTATATGTGAATTGATGTCAATTATTAGTTGTATTGGATTATTGTGATTGATGATGATTATCAGGAATTGTTGGTGTTAATGAGTATTGATGATTAATGTTGTTGATGAGAATTGATAGAGAAGTAGTGGTGTTGTGTGGAATGAATCGGAATAATAATAATGATTATATGATTTGATGATGATTGTTGAGATTTATTGTTGTTGAGGGTTTGTTGATATGGTTGATGATTGATGATGTATATTGATATTGTTGGTAAATTGAAGGTGAGTATTGAGATTATTGATAAATGATGTGATTTATGATGAGTTGATGATTTTTGAAATATGTTGATGAATCATGATGTTGAAATTGGTAAAGTTAGTGTGAGAGATTGAAATTGAGATGAAATGAGATTGATTTTGGTGTTTGGTATTGATTGAATTATGATTGATGAAAGTGTTGGTGGAGGATTAATTTTAGTGTTATATGATTGATGTTTGAAGTTGAGAATAATGTAATGGGTGGAAAATTTGGTATGAATAGTAGAAAGTGACAAATAGGGTGAGTTATGATGGAAATTGGAGTTTGGGATGGTTTGAATTGGTTTTGGTTGAGTATCGCAAGGAATTGAGAGCTTTGTGAACTCTTGGTAAACGTTAGTTTTTTATGAACTTTGTCCAATCATAACTTATGTCTCAATTTTCGAAATTGATTGAAATTTGTTTGAAATTAAAGCTTATTGAAAACTCTTCAAATCGATATAAATTTTGTAAAATTTGGGTTTTTGTAGAGGGAGTTATGATCATTCAAAGTTTGGTGTTAAAATCAGACATTCTGCAAAGTTGCAGAATTTTGTGATTTCTGTGCGCACGCACACCTTTGCGAAATTTTTAACCTGTGCGCACGCACAGACCTCTATGTACGCACACGCAGAGGCAGGCAATCTATTTACAGTGCTAGCACAGCTTGTGCGCGCACATACCCAATGAGGACTTGCAACCTGCGCGTACGCACAGCCCTGTGCACACGCACACGTTGGGAAGGGCCGTCTATTGAGGGCGCTAGCACAACTTGTGCAAGCGAGCAGACTTGTGAACTAATGAGTTTGGAATGGAATTAAGAACTGATGATGATTATTATGAGCTTGATGGATATGGAAGGAAAATGTGCAGGGCCTATAACGCTGACGTAGCAGATTTCTCTGCTGCATGAGTAGATGTTGTTGAAAATGATTTGAGATGAGAAATGGTAATGTCTAGTGATGATTTGAGGACGAAGAAGTTATTGGATTGTTGATAGTGTGCGGAGCCTATATCTCCGGCGTGGCAGATTATTCTACTGCATGACCAATTGTTATTGAAAGTGTGCAGAGCCTATATCTCCAGCGTGGCAGATTGTTCTGCTGCATGACCAGTCGTTATTGAGAGTGTGCGGGGCCTATATCTCTAGCGTAGCAGATTGTTCTGCTACATGATTTGTTGTGGTTGGTTCCTTCTCTACTGTAGGAAGTGTGCGGGACCTATATCCCTGGCGTAGCAGATTCACTGCTGCATGAGTTTGTAGGGCACTATATATCTGGCGTGGCAGAAAAGGCTACATCCAGGAGGATGTGTCGGGTTGGCATTTACGAACTGACAAGTGATATCACGAGCCAATAGGATAGGCATTCATCATATGCATCTTCTATATGCTTGTTTGCTTTGATTACTTGAGTTTGTCCAATTGTATAATATGCATACTTGCTTCTTGAATGACTTGTTATATATGATTACTACCTGTGTATTACTTGCTTACATTATTTGTGATTGTCTGGTGTTGAGGAGGTTAGGTAGATGGTGGCGATGGGATCGCATGGAAGTTAGGTTGGCGATGGGATCGCATGGAGGTTAGATTAGCGAAGGCTGTAGAATTCCCTTAAATTTAGATAACCCTGTTTTATGGTTTAAGTTCTTTATTTATTTATTTTTGTTATATGCTTGAATATTCGTATGTGATGTGAAGTTCTAGGATTGCCTTCGGCGTCCCGGAGCCTTACATCTTACATCATTGGGCACTGTTACCTTACTGAGAACCTCTGGTTCTCATTCTATACTTTGTTGTTGTTTTTCAGATGCAGGTTGTAATTTACCTCGGTGAAATTACGGACATGGTGGCAGAGCGGAGTATGGTTTCTTCCTGGTTTATCTCTGTTTTATTTTGTCGTAGTACTTTCTCTCACCCTTTTGTTTTAGACTTTATGGCCTTAGAGGCTTACATGAGAGATAGGTTGTATAAGCTGTTTTATTCTCAAAGATTCTGTATTTTTCTGTTTGGGCTAGTCGGCCTAAACTCCGTAGGCAGTGACTAGTCTTCTTTTGTATAGTATATATATATTTACTTTGTTGATCTATTAATTAACACCTTGTATTTGATGAGCTTTATTGCAAGGTTACATATATTATGTTTTGTATCCTTTCGCGCCAAATGCGTTTAGTTACCGTGTGCGAACGATTCACGTATGTAACTCCGCATTATGCGACTTTGAACTTTAATCTTTCATCGGGCTTCTAGAATATATATATATATATATATATATATATATATATATATATATATATATATATATATAAGTCTTAGGATTGTCGTACTCTTTGATTAACCTTTGCTTTACAGCTAGAGGTAAGGGTTAGGGTAATTAGGGTGTTACAATATGCATCTAAGTTCTAGAATTGAATACCATATATATCATTTAAATAATTTAATTTTAATATTAGAATTTAATTAGTTAGTTTCAAAAGAATTAAAAATTGATATCACTTTATTAGTTAATTCTATTTAATTTAGATATGTAATATTTAATTTATTAATTTTATTTTTTATTATTTATGAATTTGTTTTATCAGTAATATATCCAAGTCACTTGGTAAAAAATGTTACTAATATGATAGTGTGTCATATAATTTTGATATATTTTTAAAATAATTAAAAATTAATTTATTTAAAATATTAATAGTATTTTTTTTCAATAATAATAAATACATATACAATATTGTTAAAATTAGGGATAAGTATTGTTTTGGTCCCTCACGTTGAGGGTCGGAATCGAAACCGTCCCCAACGTAATTTCCAATTTAGAATCATACTTAAAGTTTTTTTTCGTATTAAAATTGTCCTTTTAATTTTTTTGAACAAAAATACCCTCAACACTACCAACACAATTACCTCTCCCACCACCAACACCAATACCAACACCACCACCACAACCAGCACCACAACTAGCACCACCACCACAACCAGCACCACCAGCACTACCACCACCACCACCACCACCACCACTACCACCAAACAATAGCAACAACATCAAACAACACCAAACCACACCAAACCAAGAAACAGAAACAAAAAACAAGACCACCACCAACACCAATATCACCACCACCACTACCAAGAACACCAAACAACAGCAACAACACCAAACAACACCAAACCAAGAAGCAAAAACAGAAAACAAGAAAACAGAAAGCAAGAAAGCAGAATGGTGAGGCGGAGGCGGCGAGGCAGAGGTGACGAGGCGGCGAGGCAGAGGCGACGAGGTAGAGGCGTCGAGGCGGCGAGGCAGAGGCAGACGAGGCAGAGGCGGCTCCAAGCTTCGCCGCCGCCGCCGTCCCCCTCCCCCTCTGATCTCCCCTTCCCCCCACCCCCATCCTGACCCCGCATCCTTCCCCCTCCCCCTCTGATCTCCCCCACCCCCACCCCACCCCGGCTTCTTCCACTTCCCCTTCTCCCTCTTTTCGCTGCTGGCGCCGTCCCCCCTCCCCCTTTCCCTTCCCTCTTTCCCTCCTCCCCCTTCGAATACCCTTTTCTTCCTCCCCCCAACGCATTTCCCCCACCCCGAACCCGCGTCCCCTTCATTTTCTTCCTCTTCTTCTCCGACTTCTTCCACTTCCCCTCCTCCCTCTCTTCGCCGCCAGCGCCGTCCCCCCTCCCCGCTTCCCCCTTTTCCTTCCCCCCTTCCCCCTATCCCTCCCCCCTTCGAATACCTTTTTCTTCCCCCTCCCCCCAACGCGTTTTCTTTTATTTTTTAATTTTATAATTTTTTTATTATAGGGGTAGTTTAGGAATAAATTAAAAAATTTTATTAGAAAGGATTATTTTAAATTTAAATACGACTTTAAGGATGATTTTAAATCAAAATATACACTAAGGACGAGTTCGATTCCGACCCTCAATGTGAGGGACCAAAACAATACTTATCCCTTAAAATTATTATATCATTAATTAATAATTTATTTGTTAATCTGAAAAGTAGTTAAATACATATATTCTAATTAACGGATAATTACATTAGTCTATTAAATTAAATTTTGAAAATAAAATAATATTTTAAATTTTTTATTATTAAAAATCTCATGATTAATTAGTTTGTTTTAGATAAGTTATTTTGAGATTTTGTTTTTTAATATATTGGATATGATTTTATTTTGAATTTTTTTTATTATATCAGTAATTAATTTCTTTCCTAATCTTAAAAGTATTATACTTACGGAAAGAACGCAGATATTAATATACGATCATAAAAAGAATAATATTTATATATTATTAAAGTTAAAATCTGTATATTAATATTTTGAATCTATATATATATATATATATATATATATATATATATATATATATATATATATATATATGTGATAAATCGAATTTAGTAAGTTCGATTTATCTACGTGCATTACCTATACGGGTAGAATAATTTTTAAATTTTATAAAATTATTAACAATAATTATGAAAAATGCTTACAATAACAATTTTTAAAATTTTATAAAATTATTTAATTTAATATTGTTATTAAAATTTTAGTTGGCTTCCTTACAAAATGAATAATTATAAATAAAATTTTTTAAAAATTATAACAATATAGTACAAAATAAACGAATGATTTAGTATGGTACAACTAACTTAAATAATTTTATAAATTTTAAAACTTTTTTAGAAAATGTTATGAGTACTATAAAAATTCTTCTAATAAACCGGTTTACATAAATTGACTTACAAATTTTTATAGCACTCATACTATCTCCTAAAGAATTTTTAAATTTTATAAAATTATTTACAATAAGAGAATATATATAACATTATAATCATTATAATAACAAGGTTTAAACCTACTTTGTTATGGAGTACATCTAAGTCTTTTTATAAACTAAGTCTAATTAAGTTAGATAATAAAACTTGGAATATAATGCTATTCATAGCTAATTTTTATTGATGTTAGACCAACTTGGTTGGACATGGTTAACAAAAAGACTTAGATGTGTTGCATTATTCTGTTATTATATTAGGTTAGATAAATATTAACTATTTAAATGAATAATTCGATATTTAGAAGTCAAACATTAGAATAATTTTTGAAAAGTATTTTTCATATCATAAATTCATAATTATATAATTATGAGAAGGATTTATTTTTTAAATCACAATTTTAAATTAATTGACTTCTAATATTATTAGATGGTCCTGTCCCTTGCAACGCTTCTCATGTTTGGAAGAGTATCTCAAAGGCTTTTGGTGCTTGTAAACCCCGGTTAAATTAGTAGATAATTAGTCAATAAATTAATTTTTAATAAGGAAGATTAGAAATGTGAATATTATATTAAATTAGGATAGAGCTCATCGAAACGAGAATTTTGACACCAATTTCGAAGAAAACGGTCCAAGATTGGACCGAACAGACCGAACCGGTTAAACCGGGCCGAACCGGTTAAACCAGGCTGTGGGCCCAATTAGTCCAACAATTAAAAAGAGCCACGGGCTCTTATTCTCTTCATTTCCCTCAACGATGCAGCAGCCTCCCAGGGAAGAGAAGAAGAGAAATTCGTTTACGGTGAATTCAATTTCCCGTAACTTCCTCGTTTGAGCTCCGATCGCCGCACCGTTTGTGGCCACGCGTTCACCGCGTTGAGCTCTACATTTCTACCGGAACAATTTCATAGGTAACTTGATATTCCACTTCAGTCTCTCTTTTCCCCCAATTTTTGAGTTTTGAGAAAGGGTGTTGAATTTCTTTGATTTTTGATGTTTTAGGATCCAATTAGCTTGAGAAAAACGTTCACTCTTGCTTATGTGAAGTTTGGGTAAGGTGAGGATACGATAATTATATTTTATTTTCATTAAATTTGAGCTTTGAGTATTAAATTGGGTATATATGTGTTATGAATGTGTATTAGGTCGAAAATAGATAATTGGAGCTTGAAATTGTGAATACTGGAACTTGGAGGAAGCGGATTAGTTGAGGTTTTGAGGGCTGTGTTCTTTTAGGAAAATTTTCTTGGAATAATACTTGGGAATCGGCTAAGGTATGGTTTAGGTTTCTTGCATTTAATATATAATGTTCTGTGAAAACTTAGGCTAGATGACCATAGGATAAGTTGGAATGCGGGTGTATGTTTAATGTTTAGTAATTTTTCGATGAATATATTTGGTTGAAGTTTATTGGATAATTAGTTATTAATTTTGGATGGTGAATGTTATTATTGATGAACATGGTTAGTTGGGTGCTTGTTGATTAATTAATAATTTGGTGAATTATTGATTTGAGGTATCTTGTGTTAGAAGCCTAGGATTAGTGAACTATGATCCTTAATTGAATTTTTGGTTGTTGGATTCGAATATTGTATGAGTTTAATTGTTGATCTGAGGTAGATTTATTGTGGTGATTGTTATGATGAAAAGGAAGGGTATGTTGAATTGAAAAGAATGCAGGTTTGGACCCGAAAAGGGTGGCAAAATCCGAGTTTTAGAGGAGATGCTGCCGAAATTTTATAGAAATTAGAGATTTTGTTTATATGATTATCTAAAAAGATTTAGATTCAAAGGGTATATGGTTTGATTTAGAGTTATTAAGAAAATGAGCATGTTTTAAGTTTGATTCATTTAGAAAAGAATGAATTATGTTTTGAATTGGAACTATTGATGGACGGAATGGGAGGTGCGATAGTGAAGGATAAGGATTGAATATGATTGATGTATGATGATGAATGAAATGCGATTGAGAATGATGTTGATGTTGATGAATTATAATTGAATTATTTATATGGCTTATGAATTTGAATAATCTGAGATACGAGATTCCCTGGATTAAGTGCCGTGGCTTGCCACCACGTGTACCAGGTTGAAAACTCGATACTCTGTTGACCCTACGACGTAAGTGTGTGACCGGGCACTATATAAATTCCCGAGAATGTTACCCCCATTGAGTATTATTGATTATTTGAGAAAAAACTATGCATAGACTCTTGGGGATGCACGTCGGGGGACAGTCTAAGTACAATTCAGACTTGTCGGGTTGGCTGGATAACCGACAGATGAGCCTCATCAGCCATAGGACAGGCATGCATCATATGCATATTACTTGAATTACTTGCTTGTGTATTAACTGGGTGTGCTTAAATGTACTTGCCATGTTAAATGTATATTTGTTATTTGCCGTACTTGTAAACTTCTTGTGTTTGCCTTTGTCTGTTTAGTTGTCTGTGAAAATACATGATGGAGTTGGAGGTAAGGAGGAAAGGCAGAATGGGATTTAGATTTAAGGTTAAGTTAAGTTAGGTTTAAATATCCTTAGTAAACCACCTTTTATGGCTTCTATTTAATACTTTAAGCTCTATAATCTGAGTGTCGGCGTTCTAGGATTGCCTCTGGCATTCCCAGGACCTTATATATTATGTGTGTGGCACCTTTACCATACTGAGAACCTCCGGTTCTCATTCCATACTATGTTGTTGTTTTTCAGATGCAGGTCGAGAGGCATCTCGTTAGGCATCTGGACCCTTGAAGCGGAGTGGTTACAGGGTTATTTTGTTATGCTATGATGTGTATATATATACTTGGTTTTCTCTCCGCATAACTTGTTCTCTTGATCCTCCTAGAGGTTTATGGAGAGGTAGGATTGTGTATATGTACTTTTGGGTTATGGATATGTATGTATATATATGTAAATATTCTCCGGCCAGTCTTGACTTCGCAGGCTGAGTTAGGAGCTTGTTATTTTGTATCTTTGGCACTCTATTCCTACTTCTGTTATCATATGTTTAATAGTTATGGTTTCCTTAGCACGCAGGTTAACCCGTTCCTTGAGCGTTGCGCTTTTATTTTGTGATTTTGTTTCCTCTTTTCTTCACGGCTCCTAGCATATTATAATTCTTCTGCTATTATAAATATATATTTTATTTTAGAGGTCGTAATACCACACCACCTCTGTTTTACGGCTTAAGCGTAAAGCTTAGCGTGGTAGGGTGTTACATTATGGTATCAGAGCAGTTCGTTCCTATAGAGCCTGAAAGACGGACTGATTGTACTTCTGTGCATTCTCTGTATATGTGTTTATGTGCTATTAGGATATCTAACTGATATATATGGCATAAACGTTTGTGAGCATGCATTTGGAACTTAAAGCATTAGACCTGTGATATTGAGACTGATCAACTTAATATCACTTGTTTGGTGTATATAGGGACCAGATGTCAACTCGCGGACACGGTCGCGGGCGAGGTAGAGGTAGGACAGGCACCGTTACTCCTACCCCCATAGGGACGGATCCAGTAGACTTTATGGCTGCCCTGGGAAATATGGCTGCAGCTATGCAGGCGACAGCTGAGGCACTGGGTAATCAGATAAATCAGGGCTATCATGGAAATAATAATGATGAGGATGGTCCTATGACACTTGCTACATTTCTAAAAGTTCATCCTCCAACCTTCAGGGGAACCTCAAATCCCACTGATGCAGATAATTGGATTCAGGCTATGGAAAGGGCGTTACAGGCACAACAGGTTCCTGAAGAGCAATGGGTTGAATTTGGAACCTATCAGTTGCAAGGTGAAGCTCAGTATTGGTGGCAGGGGACACGACGTATCCTGCAGCCTGATGGTGCTGCGATTCCTTGGGAGGTTTTTCGGACAGAGTTCTATAAGAAATACTTTCCTAATTCAGTCAGAAATGCCAAGGAACTTGAATTAATGCAGTTAAAACAAGGACAGATGACTGTTGCTGAGTATACTAGTAAGTTTGAGGAGTTGTGTCGCTTTTCTCGTATCTGTCAAGGTGCGCCTGAAGATTTTGCTGAATGGAAGTGTATTAAATATGAAGGAGGTCTTCGGAGTGATATTCTGAGCTTCGTTGCCCCAATGGAGATCAGGGTGTTTTCTGAATTGGTGAATAAGAGTAGGGTGGCTGAGGATTGTGTGAGGAAGGCAGCAGTAGAGAAAGGAAGTTTGAGGGTGCCTTTTCAGAGACCTTCAGAAAGGAACTTTTCTCTGAGAGGTAGGAATTTCAAGCGTGGAGGCTCTATTCCGCAGCAGACTCAGGGTCAAGGTAATTACAGAAGGCTGAATACCAATGTTAATCAGGGAAGAAGATTTGGGAAGCAGCCACAGTAGGATCTGAATTGTCAGAGGTGCGGAAAGTATCATCCTGGAGTTCCGTGCAGATTCGGACTTGGAGTATGCTATTCTTGTGGACAGCCCGGGCATATGGCCACCAATTGTCCGGAGAAGAAGAAGTATGAGACTGGTAGGGTGCAGCAGCCAGGGAGAGTATACACCACTTCTACCATAGGTGCTGAGGGATCTGAGACACTGATTAGAGGTAATTGTGAAATGGCTGGTAAAATCTTAAATGCTTTATTTGATTCAGGAGCAAATCATTCATTTATTGCATTTGAAAAGGCCCATGAATTAGGATTGAGAATGGTGGTTTTAGGTTATGAT
This sequence comes from Arachis hypogaea, assembly GCF_003086295.3. Taxonomy (NCBI): domain Eukaryota; kingdom Viridiplantae; phylum Streptophyta; class Magnoliopsida; order Fabales; family Fabaceae; genus Arachis; species Arachis hypogaea. The sequence goes on from NC_092040.1 coordinate 38,174,465, forward strand.
TTGAAAGTATATAATGCTACTCATGAAGCTATGGTGACTAGGATAGGATGTCCACAAGTTTCCTTTCGAGTACAACAGCGTGAATTTGTGCATGATTTGATTTGTTTGCCTATGACTGGTCTTGATCTCATTTTGGGATTGGATTGGTTATCCAAGAATCATGTTTTGCTTGATTGTTCTGAGAAGTCAGTACAGTTTATGCCGGAAGGGTCAGAAGCACCGGTTGTGGTGAATAGTTACTATTTAAATTCTATGATAGTAACCTGTTCTGGAACTGAATGTCAGGGTATTATGTTATTAACTGCGGGAGTGTCAGGTGATGATCAGAGTTTAGAGCAAATTCCGATTGTATGTGAATTTCCAGATGTGTTTCCGGATGATATTAATGAATTCCCACCTAACCGAGAGGTTGAATTTGCAATTGAGTTGGTACTTGGATTCGGTCCAATTTCAATTACTCCTTATAGGATGTCACCTTTAGAAATGGCTGAACTGAAAGCTCAGCTGGAAGATTTGTTGGGTAAGCATTTCATCCGACCAAGTGTTTCTCCGTGGGGAGCACCAGTGTTACTAGTAAAGAAGAAGGATGGGAGTATGCGTTTGTGTGTCGACTATCAGCAGTTGAATAAGATCACTGTGAAGAATAAATATCCGTTGCCTAGAATCGATGATCTAATGGATCAATTACAGGGAGCCGGTGTGTTTTCTAAGATTGATCTGCGATCCGGATATCATCAGATAAGGGTTAGAGATGAGGATATTCCGAAGACTGCTTTCAGGACGCGTTATGGTCATTATGAATATACAGTAATGTCTTTTGGGTTAACTAATGCCCCGGCAGTATTTATGGATTATATGAACAGGATTTTCCGACCGTATCTGGATAAGTTTGTTATTGTCTTCATTGATGACATTCTTGTTTATTCTAAGACTGAAGAGGAACATGCTGAACACTTGCGAACTGTGCTGCAAATTTTGAGAGACAGAAAGTTATATGCTAAGTTATCTAAATGTGAGTTCTGGAAGAGTGAAGTGAAGTTTCTCGGCCACGTGGTGAGTAAGCAAGGAATAGCTGTGGATCCTACTAAGGTGGAGGCAGTGATGAATTGGGAGCGACCAACTTCAGTGACAGAGATTAGGAGTTTCTTAGGTTTGGCGGGGTATTATCGCAGATTCATTAAGGGATTTTCACAGCTCGCCTTACCTTTAACTAAGTTGACTAGGAAGGATACGCCTTTTATCTGGACTCCGGAGTGTGAAGAAAGTTTCCAAGCATTGAAGCACAGGTTGACTACTGCACCTGTATTGGTATTACCTGAACCAAGTGAACCGTTTGAAGTGTATTGTGATGCATCTCTGAAAGGTTTAGGGTGCGTTCTAATGCAGCACCAGAATGTTGTGGCATACGCCTCACGGCAGTTAAGGCCGCATGAAATGAACTATCCGACACACGATTTGGAACTTGCTGCTGTTGTGTTTGCTTTAAAGATTTGGAGGCATTATCTCTATGGTGTTAAGTTTCATGTTTTCTCAGACCATAAGAGTTTGAAGTATCTTTTTGAGCAGAAAGAGTTGAATATGCGTCAGAGGAGATGGATGGAGCTTCTAAAAGATTATGATTTTGAATTGAATTATCATCCAGGAAAAGCGAACGTTGTGGCGGACGCTTTGAGTCGGAAGTCTTTATATGCAGCTTGGATGATGCTACGGGAGGAAGAATTACTAAGGGCATTTCAAGGTTTGAATTTGGGAATTAGAGAAGAATATGGAATCCTGTGTTTGAGTCAGTTGCAGATTTCAAGTGATTTTAAATTAGAACTTCTGAAGGCCCATCGAGATAGTGAAGCGTTACGTAAGGTATTACCAGCAGTTGAACAGGGAAAACAGTGGAGAGTGTCAGAAGGTCAGGATGGTTTATGGAGGTTTAAGAACCGAATTATTGTGCCTAATGTTGGAGACCTGCGACAAAGTATCTTGAAGGAAGCTCATAAGAGTGGGTTCTCAATTCATCCAGGGAGTACTAAAATGTATCAGGATCTGAAAGCGATGTTCTGGTGGCCAGGGATGAAGAATGATGTGGCATTGCATGTATCTAAATGTTTAACGTGTCAGAAGGTTAAGATTGAGCATCAGAGACCATCAGGAACCCTTCAGTCTTTGGAGATTCCACAGTGGAAATGGGAGAGTATCGCAATGGATTTTTGTGATAGGTTTGCCTAAAACCCGATCTGGTTGTGACGCTATTTGGGTGGTTGTGGATCGACTAACAAAATCAGCTCACTTTCTTCCTATCCGAATAAGTTGCACAATGGAGGAATTGGCTCGAATGTATATTAAAGAGATTGTCAGGTTGCATGGCGTGCCTTCTACTATCATATCTGATAGAGATCCTCGTTTCACATCAAGGTTCTGGGAAGCTTTTCAGCGTGCATTTGGGACTCAGTTAAGCTTGAGTACTGCGTATCACCCTCAGACAGATGGTCAGTCAGAAAGAACTATTCAGACCTTGGAGGATATGTTAAGGGCTTGTGTTTTAGACCAGCCGACGAGCTGGGATCGGTATATGCCAATAATAGAATTTGCTTATAATAATAGCTATCATGCGAGCATCGGAATGGCTCCATATGAGGCTCTGTATGGCAGAAAATGTCAGTCTCCACTATGTTGGTATGAAACTGGAGAAAGAAGTTTATTAGGGCCTGAAATGATAGCTGAAACAACTGAACTGATAAAGAAGATTCGTAGTCGAATGCTTATAGCCCAAAGCCGCCAGAAGAGCTATGCTGATCAGAGGCGAAAGCCTTTGGAGTTTGAAGAAGGAGAACATGTCTTTTTGAAAGTTACACCAACCACTGGAGTGGGAAGAGCTATTAAGACTAAGAAACTGAATCCCCGTTATATTGGACCCTTTGAGATTCTGAAGAGGATTGGGCCAGTGGCTTATAGAATTGCCTTACCGCCATATCTTTCGAATTTGCATGACGTGTTTCATGTGTCTCAGCTTAGGAAGTACACCCCTGACACAAGTCATGTTCTAGAACCAGAACCAATCCAAGTGAGAGAAGATCTAACACTCCCAGTAATTCCGGTGAGGATTGATGACACCAGTGTTAAACGATTACGAGGAAGGGAAGTATCATTGGTAAAAGTGGCTTGGAGTCGAGCTGGTATCGAGGAACATACCTGGGAGCTCGAATCAGATATGCGAAAGGACTATCCACATCTCTTTTCAGGTAACTAGATTTGAATTTTGAGGGCAAAATTCTTTATTAGGTGGGTAGGATGTAAACCCCGGTTAAATTAGTAGATAATTAGTCAATAAATTAATTTTTAATAAGGAAGATTAGAAATGTGAATATTATATTAAATTAGGATAGAGCTCATCGAAACGAGAATTTTGACACCAATTTCGAAGAAAACGGTCCAAGATTGGATCGAACAGACCGAACCGGTTAAACCGGGCCGAACCGGTTAAACCGGGCTGTGGGCCCAATTAGTCCAACAATTAAAAAGAGCCACGGGCTCTTATTCTCTTCATTTCCCTCAACGATGCAGCAGCCTCCCAGGGAAGAGAAGAAGAGAAATTCGTTTACGGTGAATTCAATTTCCCGTAACTTCCTCGTTTGAGCTCCGATCGCCGCACCGTTTGTGGCCACGCGTTCACCGCGTTGAGCTCTACATTTCTACCGGAACAATTTCATAGGTAACTTGATATTCCACTTCAGTCTCTCTTTTCCCCCAATTTTTGAGTTTTGAGAAAGGGTGTTGAATTTCTTTGATTTTTGATGTTTTAGGATCCAATTAGCTTGAGAAAAACGTTCACTCTTGCTTATGTGAAGCTTGGGTAAGGTGAGGATACGATAATTATATTTTATTTTCATTAAATTTGAGCTTTGAGTATTAAATTGGGTATATATGTGTTATGAATGTGTATTAGGTCGAAAATAGATAATTGGAGCTTGAAATTGTGAATACTGGAACTTGGAGGAAGCGGATTAGTTGAGGTTTTGAGGGCTGTGTTCTTTTAGGAAAATTTTCTTGGAATAATACTTGGGAATCGGCTAAGGTATGGTTTAGATTTCTTGCATTTAATATATAATGTTCTGTGAAAACTTAGGCTAGATGACCATAGGATAAGTTGGAATGCGGGTGTATGTTTAATGTTTAGTAATTTTTCGATGAATATATTTGGTTGAAGTTTATTGGATAATTAGTTATTAATTTTGGATGGTGAATGTTATTATTGATGAACATGGTTAGTTGGGTGCTTGTTGATTAATTAATAATTTGGTGAATTATTGATTTGAGGTATCTTGTGTTAGAAGCCTAGGATTAGTGAACTATGATCCTTAATTGAATTTTTGGTTGTTGGATTCGAATATTGTATGAGTTTAATTGTTGATCTGAGGTAGATTTATTGTGGTGATTGTTATGATGATAAGGAAGGGTATGTTGAATTGAAAAGAATGCAGGTTTGGACCCGAAAAGGGTGGCAAAATCCGAGTTTTAGAGGAGATGCTGCCGAAATTTTATAGAAATTAGAGATTTTGTTTATATGATTATCTAAAAAGATTTAGATTCAAAGGGTATATGGTTTGATTTAGAGTTATTAAGAAAATGAGCATGTTTTAAGTTTGATTCATTTAGAAAAGAATGAATTATGTTTTGAATTGGAACTATTGATGGACGGAATGGGAGGTGCGATAGTGAAGGATAAGGATTGAATATGATTGATGTATGATGATGAATGAAATGCGATTGAGAATGATGTTGATGTTGATGAATTATAATTGAATTATTTATATGGCTTATGAATTTGAATAATCTGAGATACGAGATTCCCTGGATTAAGTGCCGTGGCTTGCCACCACGTGTACCAGGTTGAAAACTCGATACTCTGTTGACCCTACGACGTAAGTGTGTGACCGGGCACTATATAAATTCCCGAGAATGTTACCCCCATTGAGTATTATTGATTATTTGAGAAAAAACTATGCATAGACTCTTGGGGATGCACGTCGGGGGACAGTCTAAGTACAATTCAGACTTGTCGGGTTGGCTGGATAACCGACAGATGAGCCTCATCAGCCATAGGACAGGCATGCATCATATGCATATTACTTGAATTACTTGCTTGTGTATTAACTGGGTGTGCTTAAATGTACTTGCCATGTTAAATGTATATTTGTTATTTGCCGTACTTGTAAACTTCTTGTGTTTGCCTTTGTCTGTTTAGTTGTCTGTGAAAATACATGATGGAGTTGGAGGTAAGGAGGAAAGGCAGAATGGGATTTAGATTTAAGGTTAAGTTAAGTTAGGTTTAAATATCCTTAGTAAACCACCTTTTAAATATCCTTAGATTTAGATTTGAGCGTGATAATTGGTTGTGGGTATGGCGACTGCATATTCTTGAGAAGTACAAGTTCTTGATTTGGCTCACTCTTCATAACGTTATTCCTACGGTAGAGTTTCGTTTGGGTCGTGTCTTAGCTTTATCTAGCACCTATCATCGGTGTAAGAATGATTCTGAATAAATTCTTTGTTGTCTTCGGGAGTGCTCTAGTGCCAAGGAGGTTTGGAACTTTTTAGGCCTATATTCAGATAACTCGAATTTATGTGATTGGCTCTATAGAGGTGCAAGGAGTGGAGATATTTTTCTTTTCTTTTTAACCATCTGGTGGATTTGGAGAAGCATGAATCATGACTTATTTAATATAGATGTCTCTTGGAGTGATAGTAAAGTGGTGAGTTTGATTCGTAGTTCAATAAGGGAGTTCCACAGTATTTTTGCTATGCATAAATCTTTGTCTCCTCCTTCACTTTGTTTGTATTGGGTTCCACCTCCAGTTCATTCTATTAAATTGAATTGTGATGCTAATTGTTTTGCTCCTTTTGGCTATGCTGGTTTTGGTTGTATCATTCGTAATTTTGATGGATGTTGGTTGAAAGGTTGCACCGGAAAAGTCGAAGTGTATAGCGTTCTTTTTGTTGAATTGTATGTGATTTGGAGAGGTTTACTTCTAGCTTGGGATAGTGAATTTTGTGAGGTTATTTGTAAAACAGACTGTTTAGAAGCTCTTTCCTTGGTAAACCAAAGAATGCTTGGTAAGGATATTCCGGAATGGGATTTGGCAAAGTATATACAGGAGGTTATGAATTGGAATTGGAGAGTCTATTCTTTTAATTCGGAGAAATGCAAATAGTGTTGCAGATTGTATGGCTAAAGCAGTTGCTTCTGGCGCGGACATTCACTTGAATTGGACTCAACCGTGAAGTGGGCTTCAACATCTAATAGATTTAGATATGAACCTAACCAATTAATTTGGTTTTGTCTCTGTTTGTTTGCTTTCTTTTCTATTTAGTCACAAAAAAATAAGGTAGTTTCGATTTATATTGTTAATGTATTCAAGTAAATCGATCCTAATAGCTTCGATTTACTTGCCACTACGCTCCTCTCTTGGTAAATTGAAGCTAGTTCATTCGATTTACATAGTTTTAATATAAATTTGGACATCCATATAGCACTTTTGCTTTTAGGACAATCACATAATATTAGAGAGTGATTGATTTAGTGGTGTCAATTACCCTAACTTTCAAATTGAATTTTGAGAATAAAATAATATTTAAAATTTGTTATTGTTATAAATTTTGTGATTAGTTTATTTAAAGTAGATACTTCGAGATTTTATTTTATGATATATTGGGTATGATTTTATTTTTGATATTTTTTATTATATCATTAATGAATAATTTCTTTCATAAATCTTAAAAGCATTATACTTATAGAAGGAACGTACACATTAATATATGATTATGAGTTAGAAAATATTTATATAGTTTTTTTTTGTGAGCATAGGGTGAGAGACCCGAAAGAAAACCTAAAAGAAAAAAACAAAGATAAAATAGTATTATCTCAACCTATAAGAGCCAACATGATCAAACAGCAAAACTTGAGTAGTATCAGATAGGGCCATCTCAAAGAGATGAAGACCATCAAGAAGTTCATGACCTTTCTTGGCTAGATGGTTAGCCATAAAATTGGCTTCACAAAACACATGCGTCCAAACAATATGGTTAATACGACCAACAAGAATTCTTATCTCTTCCAACAAAGTTGCACGCGTGTGAAGGGGAGGAAAACTTTTTTTATGAAATTAATTGCAGTCCATGAATCCGACTCAATAATGAGGTTCATTAAACCATTCTAAGCTACAATATGTAAACCTTTTACAATACCCCATAATTCTGCATGCATGACAGAATAATCTCCTAGACAGAAAGAAAAACTCTTGATATAATGTCCTAAATTATCGCAAAAGATGCCACCGCATGCTACACTCCTTCTGTGGTTAAGGAAGGATCCATCAACAATGAGTTTGATAAACCCTTCAGAAAGGGCATACAAGTGAATCAAGAAGCCACTAGCAACAGGGGTTCTGTTATGGCAAAGAGTGGAAGATAGAGCTCCAATGATCTCCAGACTTCTAGTTTTGATAAAGGCTTCCACATTTGTAGGATTAGTGAGGTTCCCTTCAAAGACACGCTTGTTCCGAAAGTACCAGAGTGAGGAGGTAGTCACACAAAAAAATCAGCCAATCCCTAACAGGTTTTGTAAGAGTCAATCTCTTTTGTTCAAGCTAAAGAAATTATCAATACTACTTGAAGGTTTGATTTAGTTCCAAATAGAAACTGCAAAGGATTGTCTCAAAAGATACGGATGGAGGATTCATCAGCATTATTGTACTTGACACACTAGGGATCTAGGGTCAAATGCCTTCTTTTCCTCTCTAAATTGGTAAGAAAGGCATTGTAAACAGCCAGCCAAAGAAAGGATCTGATTCTCTTTGGTCATTTCTAGCTCCAAACAAGATTAGAAACTTTGTCCACTGTGCCGATTTGAGGTTAAAACAACCGTCTTGAGATGGCTCCCAAGTAATATGGTTAGGTTCCTTCCATGATGATGGCGGTGCAAGAGCAGCAATTTTGTCCCTCACTTGATTAGGGATGCAATCCTTCAATTTCTCGAGGTCCCATGATCCTAAAATAGCAAGGACCTTATTTAGGCTAATATCCAAATTTGCATTGTTACTTACATGACCAAATTGATGGTCTAAGTTTCCTATATTGGAAATCCAATTATGCTCCCGAAATCTAATGTGAGATCCATCTCTAATTCGCCAAATCGAATTGTCCTTGACATTATTCCACGAAGAACAAATCCCTTACCATAGATTGGAGTCACTTCTCTTCCTAGCAATAGTAGGAATAATGTCATCTCCACATCTATACTTAGCTCTCAACACCTTGGCCCAAAGCGCGTCCTTCTTCTCAATAAATCCCTGACTAAGCTTCATCATGTAAGCATAGTTTAATTCTCAAGCGTGGCAAATTCCCATCCCACCATTTCTCTTAGGTTCACTAATAATCCTCCAGTTCACTAGATGGACTTTCTTATTCTGATTAGAATCTCCCCAACAAAGTTCCTACATTTACAATCAATAATATCACAGCTAGCAACAGGTAATATAGCGGTTTGTGTTCGTACCCTGGGTCGAACTGTCCGACCCGGGATGTTTAAAAGACAAGTCAACCGACCTCTTCAGGTCAGGGCTATCCGACCTCTTCTCAAAGAGCTCGGCCAAATCGCCATAAGAGGCCCAAGCAGGCCCAAACGAAGGGACACAGCCCAAATCTAAAGGTGGCAAAGCCTAAAGAAAGATAAGGCGGTTCCCCTTAAAAATAAGATGACTTCACTCAAAGATAAGATAAGATAACTATCTTATCTCTAGAAAGGTCACTCCACACTATTATAAATACACCGGAGCACCCAGGTATTACTCATACTCTGATTCTATTAAAAACCTGCTTAATACCCTTGCTAAATTAAGCATCAAAGTCCCTTGCAGGTACCACCACCCTCCGGTGACAAAGGATCAGTGCCACCACCAAGTCCAACAAGTCAGACACGGCGGCTCCAGCCATGTCGGCTCTACAGCGCCAACTGCTACAGAAGATCTCGTCCGAGATTGACCTACAGTTTCAGGTAACCCTCAGAACATTGGCGCTATTGCCGGGGACCTGAAAGTCATCCCATCATCATGGCGGACAACCTGGACAATGACCACAACTCTGATGTGGAAAACAGAATACCATATAAGAACGTGAAGGCTATACTAAACAATACTTCCTAACCTAACAAAGACAAGGACTCCCCAAGCACGGGACCTATGGAAGAACTTTAGGATCGCCTAAAACAACTCGAAAAGAGGTCGAATATCAGCGGGAAGCCAAGAAAGACCTACGAAGGGAAGTTAGGAGATGTCGCGAATTAGAAGACAAGCTCCAAAAGCTCGAAGCTGATCTCAAAACTAAAATTACTCGATCCAGTCACAAGGATAATTCCCGCAAGGACTAAGACCCATTCACCAAAGAGATCATGAAGGCCAAAATCCCAAAAAACTTCAAACCTCCCGATATGAATTTATATGATGACACATCAGATCCCAGCCATCATCTCAGCAACTCCCGAAGCAGAATGTATCTCACCGAAGCCTCAGACGCAACTCGGTGCAAAGCTTTCCCGACCACCTTAACAAAGGCAGCAATTAAATGGTTCGACAGTCTGCCCCCCAGGTCCATCTCAAGCTTTGATGACTTAGTCAAAAAAATTCTAGCCAGATTCTCCATCCATAAGGACAAAACTAAACACGCCCCAAGTCTACTAGGGATCAAGCAAGGAGATCGAGAAAATCTTCGTAGCTACATGGAAAGATTCAACAAAGCATGTCTGGACATTCAGAGTCTGCCAACAGAAGCAGCCATTATGGGTCTCATCAATGGCCTACAAGAGAGACCTTTTAGTCAATCCATATAAAAAAAATCCCACATCTCTGAATGAAGTACAAGAACGAGCAGAAAAATACATCAACATGGAGAAAAACTCTTGACTAGGAGAAATCCCGAAATCCGGATTCTCCAACTCCTCCCGAGATAAAGACAAAGATTCGAAGAAAAAAAATGATCCGCATGGAGAGAAGATTAAGAAATACCACAATTACACCCCTCTCCGGGTGTCTCTTGTGAAAGTTTACCGAGAAGTATGCCACACGGAGAAGATTCCACCACCCTATCCACTTAAAAGCAAAAAGGGAGGAGGAAATCAAACAGAATATTGCGAATACCATCGAATCTATGGACATGCCACCAATGAGTGCTTCGACTTGAAGAATGTCATAGAGAAATTGGTAAGAGAAGGGAGACTAGATCGGTACCTAGCCAGTAAGACAAATGAGTCCAGAAAGAGAAGAAGAGACGAAGAGGTTGGCCGAACAGAATGACCACCTCGTACCCCAGAGAGGCATGTTCACATGATACATGGGGGATTCCCGGGAGAGGAGTCTCCAAATCATCTCGCAAAAAACATCTGAAGGAGATATATCATGTCAAAGGAGTAGAAGGAGCACCCGAACTCCCCACTATCACCTTCACTAAAGAAGACGCAGCTGGTGTCATCTCAAGACATTACGATCCCATGGTCATCACTATCATATTAGCCAACACTAATCTCCACCGCACGTTGATAGACCAGGGAAGCTCGGCGGATATTCTGTTCAAAATGGCCTTCAACAAACTCAGCCTAGAGGAAAAAGAGCTCAAAGCATATCCAAACAGCCTATTCGAGCTGGGAGACACTCCAATCCAACCACTTGGATATATCTCCTTGCACACCACCTTTGGAAAAGGGAATCGGTCAAGGACACTCAACATAGACTACATCGTGGTCGATGTAGGTACAGCCTACAATGCCCTGATAGGTCGAAAACGCTAAATCAGCTTGGCGCAGTAATCTCGACTCCACATCTATGCATGAAGTTCTCGACCACAGAAGGAATCGCAATAGTAAGAGCAGACCAAAAAATAGCGTGCCGCTGCTACAACGAAAGTCTGAACCTCAGAGGAAAAGGAAAAGAAATCCACGCCATTGAGCTCGGGAGAGTTCGAGGATAGGAATAACTTCGTCCACAACCTGAAGGCGAAACAAAAAAAGTTCAAATCGGAGATACTCCAGATAAAACAACCAATATTGGCACAATCCTAAAATTGGACGAAAAGGAGTCCCTCATACAGTTCTTACAAAGTAATGTCGACCTCTTTGCATGGAAGGTCGCAAACATGCTGGGCATAGACCCTAAGTTAATATGCCACAAGCTGGCAGTCTACCCAAGATCTCGGCCAGTACAACAGAAACGTAGAAAGCTCGAACCAGAACGATCCCAAGCTGTAGAAGAGCAGGTGCAAGCTCTACTGGAGGCAAGATTCATAAGAAAAGTCAAGTACCCACTATGGCTAGCTAACGTCGTCTTGGTGAAAAAATCAAATGGGAAGTGACGCATGTGCACCGACTACACTGATCTCAACAAAGCCTACCCAAAAGATCCTTATCCACTCTCAAGTATCGACGCTCTGGTGGATGCCTCCTCCGAATACAAATACCTTTCATTTATGGACGCCTATTCGGGATACAATCAAATCCCAATGTACCCACCTGATCAAGAAAAAACCTCATTCTTAACCCTGAAAGCAAACTACTGCTACATCGTCATACCATTCGGACTTAAAAACCCAGGAGCCACTTATCAAAGATTAATGAATAAGGTCTTCGCAGACCATATCGGGAAAGTCATAGAAGTCTACGTGGACTACATGTTAATAAAGACACAAAGTGAATAGTCGTTACTGTCCGACCTCACCCAAGTATTCGACACCATAAGAAGGCATGGCATGCGACTTAACCCTGTAAAATGCACCTTTGCAGTAGAAGCTGGCAAATTCTTGGATTTTATGCTCACACAAAGAGGAATCGAGGCAAATTTGGATAAATGCCGGGCCATACTCGACATGAAGAGCCCAACTAGTGTCAAAGAGGTACAACAACTCAATGGAAGATTGGCAGCCTTATCTAGATTTTAGCTGGATTGGCAATAAGATCTATCCCCTTCTACGCCTCTCTAAGGAAGGGAAAGAGGTTTGAATGGACGACAGAGTGCAAGCAGGCCTTCCAAGATTTCAAAAGATTATTGGGACAACCACCTATTCTAACTCGGCCACGGGAAGGAGAACCACTTATATTATACCTCGCAATAGGAAATCAGGCAGTAACCTCAGCATTGGTACGAGAAGACGACAGTGGACAACAACCCATATACTTCATCAGCAAAGCACTACAGGGGGTCCGAATTGAACTATCAAAAAATAGAAAAATTTGCCTATGCACTCATACTAACATCTCGACGACTTCGCCCATATTTCCAAGTCCACAATATCAGGGTTCGGACCAACCAGCCCATAAAAGGCATTCTACAAAAAATGGATTTAGTAGGAAGAATCTTGCAATGGGTAGTCGAATTATCCAAATTCGACCTTTAATATGAAACTTGGACAATCATCAAATCACATTACCTGGCCGACTTCATTGCAGAGTTTATGGACACCCCAGAAATCCCTATAAAGTGGAATCTCTACGTAGACGGTTCCTCAAACAAAACTGGAAGTGGCGCAGGCGTGATAATAGAAAGCAATTAGGGAACCCAAATTGAACTTTCTCTCAAAATCGGGTTTCCTTCCTCGAACAACTAAGCCGAATATGAGGCACTACTAGCTGGTATGAAGCTGGCTAAAGAGGTATGAGCTTAAAAGCTTGTCATCTTCAGTGACTCACAGGTAATCACCTCACAAATAGCAGGGAGCTATCAAGCCAAGGATCCCACTATGAAAAAGTACTTGGACAAAACCAAAGAACATGTCGGACAACTCGGGAAATATGAGGTCCGTCATATACCACGAGAACAGAATGATCGAGCTGATGCACTCTCAAAACTAGCCAGCACCAAACCAAGGGGCAACAACAGAAACCTCATCCAGGAAATACTGCAGAGCCCGTCAATCTTGGAAGAAGAAAAGGTCCTAGCCATAATAGGGCAGGACCAAGGGTGGATGACTCCCATAATCAGTTACCTCAAGACAGAGATACTTCCTACAGATACAAAGGAAGCAAAAAGGTTAAAATTGGAGGCACAATATTACACCATCATCAATAATACTTTATACAAGAGAGGGATTTCAATACCACTTTTAAAATGTGTGCCGACTTCCAACACAAAAGAAGTATTAGAAGAAGTACACAACGGCATCTGTGGCAACCATCTCAGAGCACAGGCTCTTACCAAAAAAGTACTTCGGGCCGGATTCTATTGGCCAACTCTACAAAAAGAAGCAACAGAATTCGTAAAGACATGTCCACCATGTCAGAAACATTTCAAGTTTCACATCGCCCCACCAGAAGAGCTTATCAGCGTAACCTCACCCTGGCCATTTGCAAAATAGGGCCTTGACCTTCTCGGTCCCTTCCCACAAGGATCCGGGCAAGTCAAATTTCTCATCGTGGGGGTAGACTATTTCACAAAATGGATTGAGGCAGAACCCTAGTTAACGCCACTGCCCAAAGAAGTCGGACATTCCTATATAGAAACATCGTCACAAGGTTTGGTATCACATAATCCATCACCACAGACAATGACACTCAATTTACAGATGCAGGCTTCAGGAAATTGGTGGCCTATCTGAACATAAAATACCAGTTCACATTCGTAGAACACTCCCAGACCAACGGACAAGTAGAAGCTGCTAACAAGGTCATATTAGCCAGGATAAAATGGAGATTACAGGATGCAAAGGGAGCCTGGGATGAAGAGCTCCCGCAAGTCCTATGGGCATATCGGACAACTCTGCACTCTACCACAAGGGAATCATCTTTCCGATTAGCTTATGGAATGGAGGCAATGATCCTAGTAGAAGTCGAAGAAAGATCGCCCAGAGTGATCCACTACAGCGAAGAGGCCAACTCCCAATTTCAAAGGGAAGAACTTGACTTACTTCTGAAAATCCGAGAAAGAGCTCGGATCAGGGAAGAGGCATTAAAACGACTAATGGCCTCAAGATATAACCAAAAGGTAGTGCCACGAGGTTTCACTGAAAATGACCTCGTTTTAATCCAAAATGACATCGGAACAGCTCGACCTGGAGAAAGAAAGCTGGCAGCAAACTGGAAAGGACCCTACCGACTCATAGAAGTACTTGAAAATGGCTACTACAGACTGTCCGAACTCGAAGGGTGAGAGCTACCAAGGTCATGGCATGCCTGCAACCTAAGAAGATTCTTTACAAATCCTATTTATTAAGACGCATTAATCTGAAATGCAAAAATTTATCACCCGATTATAAAGCTACAGATCGGCAAAAATGAAAATCAAATTCACTGCTCGATCACGATAAAGACCAACAAAGATGAAAACCGAATTCATCAAAGGTCGACCAAGCGAGGATCAAACCCGATTTCTACAAAATTGGCAAAGATGAAAGCGACAAAACAGATTAAATGCAAGAAGTTATCGAAAGTAACCCATAGGAAAGGACCTGACGAGGTCTTAATAAAAATGGGTTGCTAAAAAATAACTTAAAAGACGGACCGACATGAAGAAGTCAGACCCGTCGATCATAACAAAGTTATAAAAAATAAATCCCTAGAAATAGGCATGGCCATCCCTAAAAAAGAGGATTACTAGAAATAACTTAGAAGGGACCGACATGATCAAGTCTGCCTCCCATAAAAAAGTTATAAAAAGTAATCCATAAAAAAGAGACCTGACAAAGGTCCAAATGAAATGGATTACTAGAAATAACTTAGAAGGGACCGACATGATGAAGTCAGCCTCCCATCAACTACAAAAAAAAGTTATAAAAGGTAATCCATAAGAAGGGACCTAATAAAGGTCCAAATAATATGGACTATTAGAAATAAACTTCAGGACGAGATGAAGAGGTCAGCCGATAGAGGGCATGCAAGTTGGACCCAGAAATTCACGACCTCAATAGAATCAAGCTACAAGTATGAAAGTACGAAGGCAATCAAAGAGGTCAGACAACAAGGTTCCAACACTCCCAAGAACCTAGAAGGTGTCAGATAGGCGCAGACAAGCATATTACGAAAGAAACAAATTATAATAATAACAAGACTCACGAGGCCACCTAAAGTCGACCCCAAAAGTCTGAGAAAAGACTTTGTTTTTTTCTTCCAAAATAAAGTTGCTAACAGAAAAGCAACTATAAGTGTCCAGCAGATAGAAACAACAAAATAAAAAGAGATTAAGGCTTACAGACCAGGCTATACACATCAAGATTCATAAACAAAAACTACAATAGATTCAAAGATTCTCCAGTGGCAGCATCTCGTGGTGAAGGAGGACGAGTCTGAAGAGGGACGGCATCAACAGTCCCATCAGGATGGTTCAGAATCTGAACATCAGGATTCGACTCGAGATAACCGACCTCAGCTGCCTGAGTTGAAGAGGGCGGCACAACGGAGGCTTTGGTAGTAGGAACAGGAGGAGGGTCGACTTCATCATCATCAGGGTCATCTGGGACAATCTTACCATCTTTTACAATGTTGTCCAAGCTGAAAAGAGTAAGGTCAAGATCGGGCGCAAGAACTCTAACTTGGTCCCTTAGATTCTCATAAGCAGCATTTACGCTACCCACAAGATGACCCTAGAGCTCAGCATAATCAGCTCGGGCAGACTCCAACTTCTCCTTAAGACCCATCATCTCCCTGTAAGTCATAACATAGCTATCCTTATGCTTCAAAGCCATATCTTCAGACAACCTAGAAAAAGCTGCCAAAGCAACAGCCCGAGTCTTCTCCACCTACAACTCTTTCTCTAACTTGGCCACCTTCACCTCAAGCTCCTCCTTCAAGCCTTTAATCCGATCAAATTCCAACTTGGCCTCCTCCATAAAGGCCTTTGTAGAATGAATAGGAAGATCTTGAGCAGTCTGGTATAAAGATGCTCCCATGTTTGCCAGTTTAACGCCACTCTGACTGATAAAATCCAAATGATGAAGAATGGATACATCATCAGTAGGCATGACACCATAAGGAGCAATTTGTTGATCAACAAACCCGACAGCATCAATATCGGAGCCATCCAGGTTAAAGGGCTCAACAGTCCTCGGTCTTTTTGAAGGAGGAACGGCAATAGGAGAAGCGACAGCAGCAAAAGCATGGGGAGGATCAATTAAGTGAATCCGAGGAGTAGGGATCATCTTCCTCATCCCAGAAGAGCTTGATATTGGCTGTTTTGGAGGAACGTGAGAGGATCCTTCCCCAACCGCCTTGGCTGAGATGTTCTGGGCAGCTGTAGCCTTCCTCGCCTTTTTTAAGGCTTTCATGGAATCATTGGTCTTGGCCATCTCTGAAAAAACAAATCAAAACAAGTTACAAAATGGAGGAAAAGAAGTAAAAACAAACAAAACATAACAAAAGAAGTCGGTCACTACCCAGTTTGGCTCGGATAAGAGAAGGGTCTCCCAAAAATCGCTTTGTGTCAAGATGGGGAGGTTCCGCCCAAATATCCTCCAACACAGTTACAAAGGCCTTCTCGACCTCATCAAGCATCTCCCATGAATATCGAGACACTACAACATTCTTTTGCCAACACAAAGGGAAGGCAGGTTCACCATTCACCTCTAAGAAAAAAAGGTTGAGCTCCCTCAATAGCTCGAACCTTGAAAAAGTAGTTCTTAAAGTCCCTAAAAGACTCATCATACATGGAAAGAACTTTGTGCCCTTGCGCAGACCTGAAAGAAACCCAAGAAGCTTTCTTTTTGGTAGTTTCAGACTTGGTCAGAACAAAGAGATATAGAAAGAGAGTTTGAGAAGGTGTGACATTTAACTCTTGGCAAAGTAATTGAAAGATCTTGATAAAATCCCAGGGGTTTGGATGGAGCTTGGATGGAGCTACATTACAAGACCACAACAAGTCGGTCTCAAATGAGGTAAAAGGGAAAGTAATGTTGAGATGGCTGAAAAAATAGTCATAGGCATAGAAGAAGGGACGTTCTCCTTGGTTCAGAGAAGGAAAGCAAACCCTTTCATCAATACCAGGTGCTACAAGCTCATAATCTTTCTCGGCACAGGATTCGGTGATCCAGGAATCTTTGGACCACTAAGTGGTCCAAGTAGAAAATATGTTTTTAGAGTTTTTTTATCAATTGCTACGTAGTCCTTGAACTAATTTTAATTACAAATCAACTCCATATATTTTATTTAATTATAAAAATAGTTTTTTATTTTATAAATTATTATTTTATCAATTATCTATTATATTTATTAACAATCAAATACAAAAATAACAACCAATTATATCCTCCATTCATCCTAATAATTCCAATTGATTAAAAAATTAACTTTGATCTCGTTACGTTCGTCCATGGCTTCCAAATCGTGTTTTCTTGAAATTCAATCGATTGGTTTACACTATATCACAAAACAATCGATTGAAAGTTGTAAGGTAGAATGGTAAAAAGCTTATACCAATCGATTGTTTATACTTTCCAATCGAATGAATGCCTCAAAACAATCGATTGAATTCACGAAAACAACATGGATTTGCCAAATACAATCGATTGAAAAGTGATGACATTGAAGTTTTAGCCAAATTCAATCAATTGGTAATGTAATCCAATCGATTGGAAGGTGATGAAGTTGAATGTTTTGCCAATTTCAATCGATTGGTAATGGTACATAAAATTAATTTATAGATTGGTAATTTATAAAATTAATTTTGCCGATCAATAGTACATTTTGCTTTTATTCAAGTAAGGCAGAATAAAAAATACAAAAAGTATATGATATTGATAAGGTAGCAGCGTATCAAGTAGTAAGTATGCTTAATTTATTTATTTATGTTATGCACAAATTTAGTTTCGTTAAAATATTAGTAATCAGTGCTCTAATTTTTGTAAATATGTTTTGGGATAAGTGTTTGCAATTAGTTAAATGTTAGAACATATTGAGTAAATTCTTTTAATATATTTAGAGTTAATATAAAACTGAGGGTAAAAAACGTATTTAAGCCAAGGAGAGAAGTTTATTACGTATATAAGCCAAACAAGAATTTGATACAAGAATTCACCAAAGCACACTTTAATGTAATTCAAAACAACTTTATTCGAATTACATTCCTTAATAATTCGAATTAATACAGCTCCAATTATTCCCAACCATTGCATACAAGTAATTCGAATCAACTTAGAACGAATTATAAAAGCATAATTCGAATATCAATTCGAATTAGTAGGAACACGTGAGTAGGAGGAAGTTCGAATCAAATTGATTCGAATTACTCACATTTCAAATCAAATGGTAATTCGAATTACACATTGTACAATAAGATACTAGAAAAAATACTATATAATATAAAAAAATATACTAAAAGAAGTATAAAACAAAATTATAGTAAATTAATTTTAGTATAAAATTATTAAATATAAATTAATTTTAACTCCTATTAGTACATTGAATTAAAAATAACATATAAAAATGTACTTGTATTTATTAAATTTTAATAACATATAAAAATTTAATGACTTTTTAAATATTTTTTTATAATAGGAGTACATTTTTATATACTTTAAATACTTTATATAAAAATGTACTTATATTTATCATACAAAAATAAAGTGTTGTGCTAATATAATAACATTATAATATTTTAAATCAATTTTTTTTTAGGATTTTAGATTCAAAGCAGCACATGAAAAAGCATTATTGATATTTTAAAGCTAACTTAATTAAAAAAGATAGAACTGTATTTTTTAGAATTTTATGTACATAATTAGGCTAATTTTTTTTTAATATTGATCAAAGATGTGTGTTACACTATGTTATTTGGTTTCAACTAAGTTTTACTCTACTATAAATTTTTTTTTTACTTTTCATAAGACACAAATCTAAAGAATTTTATAAATTAATTTAAAAGAAAATATCATTGACGTTTTATAAATTTTATGTACCATTACCAATCGATTGAAATTGGCAAAACATTCAACTTCATCACCTTCCAATCGATTGGATTACATTACCAATCGATTGAATTTGGCTAAAACTTCAATGTCATCACTTTCCAATCGATTGTATTTGGCAAATCCATGTTGTTTTCGTGAATTCAATCGATTGAGTAACAACAACAATCGATTGTTTTGAGGCATTCATTCGATTGGAAAGTATAAACAATCGATTGGTATAAGCTTTTTACCATTCTACCTTACAACTTTCAATCGATTGTTTTGTGATATAGTGTAAACCAATCGATTGAGTTATCATTCAATCGATTGTCTTGAAAAACCAATCGATTGAATTTCAAGGAAACACGATTTGGAAGTCATGGACGAACATAACGAGATCAAAGTTAATTTTTTAATCAATTGGAATTATTAGGATGAATGGAGGATATAATTGGTTGTTATTTTTGTATTTGATTGTTAATAAATATAATTGATAATTGATAAAATAATAATTTATAAAATAAAAAACTATTTTTATAATTAAATAAAATATATGGGGTTGATTTGTAATTAAAATTAGTTCAAAAACTACGTAGCAATTGATAAAAAAACTCTAAAAATATGTCTTCTATTTGGACCACTAAGTGGTCCAAAGGTTCCTAGACCACCGAATCCTGTGCCATCTTTCTCCTGGGCACGACTACTACAAATCCTATGACGTTTTCTCAGTTCTGCATAAAATTCAGCATTTACCACAGAGACACACATCAACACGAGGGAGTTCAGCCAGTCGGACATACCCTCAGAAATCTTGGAAGACGTCTCAACAATATTTTTGCGAAAAGACATGGCCAACTAGCCCTACAGCAAGAAAAAGAAAATGGATTACTAACCAAAATAGCTCGGGCGACATGAAAACATCTCAGACAAACATGACTTCGAGCAACACAAACAGTAAAAGGATAGCCCCAATAGACACACCAAAGTCCAGGGGCATCCTTTGGAGGCAGGGACAAAAGTAAGGACTCAGGAAAAAGTTTACAAGGCTACACCCCAACAAAACTCTCAGCAAAGAAAAACAATCCTCCTCCAACCAAGTAACGACGAGAAAAAAATAAAAATAAATCACCAGAAAATCGTTATCATCCAAAGAAAAACTACCAACATGGCAAGAGTCATCAAAAGGAGCAATCTTTCGAAAAAGCAAAGACTCAATAACAACATACATTTCAAATATTAAGATACTCCTAGAGCAGTAACAAGAAGATGCACCACCATACAAAAAGGTTCAAACTTTTCAAGTAAGATCAAAACTTTACCAAGAATGGAACAATGTAAGCACGAAGGAAGAACGACGAAAGAAGTAAAAGAAAGAAGAACCAACCTGAAACAGGAGGAAGTGCCGATAAAGTTGAAAGCGAAGAGACAAAAATCCAAAATGCCTTTCGAGCAAAGGAAGCCCCAGCAATCACCAATGACGCTACGAAGGGAAGCGTGAAAAAGGTTCAAGTAAAGACAGAAAGAACGAAAGAAAAAAGGGGAAATTACAGCAAACAAAGAGAAACAGAAAGGAGAAAGCTTTGGGTGTAATTCAAAATGAAATAAAAAAAGGGGGAAAAGCAACAAAGGGAAGAATTAATGGGTAATTAAACCCTCGCACGTTCCCAAGGCAGAAAGACGCGCATTTCAAAAGAACAAAGGAACGCCTGTTTCAAAAAGAAAAATTATTAAAAGAAAGAAAATGTTCCGCATTCAAAGGAAAACTCTACAAATAAGGAATTGATAAATGCTCGAGTTCATCTTCACTAGAGAAGGATCGAAGTCCTAAAACTAAGGACTCGACCTCAAAAGGAAGACCACGCTCGAGCAGGGGCACTGTTCATACCCTGGGTCGAACTGTCCGACCCGAGATGTTTAAACGACAAGTCAACCGACCTCTTCAGGTCAGGGCTATCCGACCTCTTCTCAAAGAGCTCGGTCAAATCGCCATAAGAGGCCCAAGCAGGCCCAAACGAAGGGACACAGCCAAAATCTAAAGGCGGCAAAGCCTAAAGAAAGATAAGGCGGTTCCCCTCAAAGATAAGATAAGATAACTATCTTATCTCCAGAAAGGTCACTCCACACTATTATAAATACACTGGAGCATCCAGGTATAACTCATACTCTGATTCTATTAAAAACCTGCTTAATACCCTTACTAACTTAAGCATCGGAGTCCCTTGCAGGTACCACCACCCTCCGGTGACAAAGGATCAGTGCCACCACCAAGTCCAACAAGTCAGACACGGCGGCTCCAGCCACATCGCCTCTACAGTGTCGACTGCTACAGAAGATCTCGTCTGAGATCGACCCACAATTTCAAGTAACCCTCGAAACAGTTTGCATAATATAAGAAGAAATAGAAGAAATGACAGATCTTACTAGGGTCCTTCTCCCTGCCAACGACAAGGATGACACTTTCCAGTTATTTAATCTCGCATTAAGCTTTGCTTTACTCTATTTGTAAGTCACCTTAGTGGCTTTGGAATGGAGGAGAAGGGCACCAAGATACTTTCCAAGATCCTCAGTTCTTGCAAATTGAAGTTTATCACTGATCTCGACTCTCAAGTTGTGGCCCACATTTTTAAAGAAGAAAACGTGGATTTTCTCTTTACTAACTTTCTGCCCAAAGCTACTACAGAAGGTCTTCAACACTTTGTTGATAATCACCACCTGATTGGTACTTGGAGTTAAACCCCAAAATGGTCCCTGAGATTGGCGTTTTGCACTGAAATCGTCCCTGAGATTCCAATTGCACCAATTACGTCCCTGAGATTGAAAAAAATGCACCATAGTAGTCCCTGACCCATTTTCCATTAACGACGTGATGACATGGCATGATGACGTGGACTGTAAGTGACACGTGTCACTTCATGATTTGACCACGTGTAATGGTAGGATGATGTGGTGACCAGTGACACGTGGCATGCTGACGTGGATAGTTGTGCCACGTGTCACAATGTTATTTGGCCACGTGTCCAGTTGTGCCACGTGTTGCAACAATATTCGTCCACGTGTCATCCATTATGCCATCGTTGTATATGCACCAAATTAGTCCCTCACTTTGCATTAAGTGACTCATTTTAGTCCCTGAAATTGAATGTCGTGCACCAAACTAGTCCCTTCACCAATTTTTTCTCATTTTTTTCTATAAATTCAAAATTCTCAATATTTTTGAATGCATTAATTTCAATTCTATTTTTTCACACGTTCTTCAAATAAAAATATTTTTATAAAATGTTTTTTCTCTTGCGAATACCCTATTCGCCGACTTGGAGTTAACGTGAAGGCTTTTCAAGCTTCCCTCATTATCATCTCCGACCTCTTTCGTCTAAACTGCAGAAATCAAAAGTGGTAGTCAGGGTGGTTAAAGTGCCTTCAATCTAGCTCATTTATACATAACGAAAATGTGTATTTCATAAGAAAAAAATATTTATTTTAATTATTAATTTCTTGTTAAAAACACATGTTTTTTTATGAAAAAAATGTGTATAATCAATCATATAATTATTTTTTTATAATAACATACTTATATATTACAAAATTTACCAATATTAAATTATTAAAAAATTATATAATTAAAACTAAAATCTTAAATTTTTTTATAAAAGCACTTGTATTTAAACGATATATGAAAAAATAGAATTGAAATTAGTGTATCCAAGATATTAAAATTTTAAATTTAAAAAAAATGAGAAAATTTGGTGAAAGGACTAGTTTGGTGCACGACATTCAATTTCAGGGACTAAAATGAGTCACTTAATGCAAAGTGGGGGACTAATTTGGTGCATATACAACGATGGCATAATGGATGACACGTGGACGAATACTGTTGCGACACGTGGCACAACTGGACACGTGGCCAAATAACATTGTGACACGTGGCACAACTATCCACGTCAGCATGCCACGTGTCACTGGTCACCACATCATCCTACCATTACACGTGGTCAAATCATGAAGTGACACGTGTCACTTACAGTCCACGTCATCATGCCATGTCATCACATCGTTAATGGAAAATGGGTCAGGGACTACTATGGTGCATTTTTTCAATCTCAGGGACGTAACTAGTGCAATTGGAATCTCAGGGACGATTTCAGTGCAAAACGCCAATCTCAGGGACCATTTTGGAGTTTAACTCTGGTACTTGCCTCCACAAAGAGAATAAGATCATCCGCAAAACAAGGTGAGAAAGGAGAGGTGCTTCTTTATTGAGCGGATAGGTTTTCAGAAACCATGATCGACATTGGCTTGGATCAAATGGGACAATCTCTGCATATATAGACGAAAAGATAAGAGGAGATGGGATCTCCTTGCCGAATGCCTCTAGAAGGGAGAAACTCATCTTGTATGTCATTATTCCAAAGAACTCTCATCTTAGAGGTAAAGATGCAGGAGTAAACAATATTAATAAAATAATCTGGAAGGTCGATTTCCTTGAGAGTGACCTTGATAAAATCCCACTTAAACTTGTCATAAGCCTTCTCTAAGTCAATCTTGATAGCATCCAACCCTTAGCACCTTTCCTTAATCTCATAGAATGAATAACTTCCTGTGTAATAATTATGTTATCAGAGCTTTGTCGCCCAGGAATGAAACTACACTGATTGGGGCTAACAAGCTTATTCATCACTCTCTTTAAACAATTAGCCAGGACTTCAGTGATTGCCTTATAAAAGACATTGCAAAAGCTGATGGGGCACATTTGCTTGAGGTTAGTAACTGGTTCAACTTTTGGAATAAGCGTGATCAGGTCTCATTAATATTTCTCAGCTAAAAAAGGTCAGCCGAGATATTAGCAATGAGGTTGCAAAGATCCTATCCAACTTTGTCCGATTGATTCTGATAAAGAATAGCTTGTAACCCATTAACACTTGGGGCTTTGAGACTGTCCGTATTGAAGATAGCATCCTTAAACTCCTCATGATTTATAGAACTCCCAATCATAGTTAATTCATCAAAACTAATATTAGAAAAAGAGTTACCAAGAATGTACTATTGATCAGGTATATTGACATAAAAAAAATTGGAATAGAAAGAAGTTGCCAAATTCTCCAAAACTTGTCTGTCCGAAATCCAAACACCATTATCATCCTGGAAGGCCTCGATCTTGTTTCTCCTCCTTCTAACCATCGTTGTACCATGAAAATATTTGGTATTTTTGTCTCCAAATTTAATCTATTTACACTGAGACTTTTGGAACCGAAGAACTTCCTCTTGCTTGAGAATATTTTCATATTCTTTCTATATAGAGATATGAAGATTCCAAAGGAAAGGATTGTTACAGAGATTCATGCTAGCTGTAATCCCATGTAGCATTCTAATGAGCTTGTTTTTCTTTTTATTATTGAATCCGAAGACATTTGCATTCCAAGATTTGAGGAAATCTGTGAAATTGTTAATGTAATCAGTCTAAGAATCCTGTTTATTCCAGCAGCTATTTACAACATTAGTAAAATCAGGATGTTACAACCGTGCAGCAAAGAACCAAAAAGGTCGTTTCCCTCTATTAACTGGAGCAGTAGAATTTAAGAACAAACAAAGAGGGGAATGATCAGACTTAAACATGGGAAGATGTTTGATTTTAGAATCAGAAAAAGCCACTTGTCACTCCATATTACAAAGATATCTATCTAATCTTTCCATCAGATCCCTTCTCTTCCAGGTAAAGGAGCATCTAATATACCCAAGATCTAACATAACCAGAATCAAAGACACAAGCCAAGAATTCATTGCACGCACCCCTGCTATAATTTGAAATGCCCCCTGAACGTTCATGGTTATGTAAAATCACATTAAAATCACTCAGAAGACATCAAAGATGGTTAATCTCACTGCTAAGATCACGGATGTTGTCCCAAATGCTCTTTCTATTAATCCTTTGGGGGGCTACGATAGACAGCAGACAAATACCAGTGTCTTTCCAACTTATTGAGTCCCACATGCACTGAATACCCCCAGATTGGCCACGAGCATCCACGATAAAGCTACTATCAAAACCCATATTCTCCCAGACAACTTCCCCCTAGCACCACTTATATGAGTTTATAATAAAATCGAAAGACCTGCATTATATTATTTCTTCAGATATCTAATAAGGTTGGTAAACGTTCTCTCACCAGCCCCACAATAATTTCAAAGTAATAATATTCATGGATAACAAAATGACAGAGGGATGTGGCTCAAAGACCAAAATCAAACCTGCATGAAGCCATTCGCTCCCGAGTCAGGTATTCCAGATGCAATGTTGTCATCATCCTCCATGGCCGAGTCACGGGGTCTTTCTAGGGGATTTCCGTCAATTTTATTTTTCTATTTCACACCCTAACCTGAGGGGAGCGCACCGGGAGAGATTAAGGAAATTGTTTGTATTAATATGGCTATCCAAGATAGCGTTAGATGATTTAGAGGCTTCGAAACTCGTCCTCTCACTCTGTTGGAACCTTTTTCATATATTCATAAACCTCACACTCCATATCATCTCTGCTTTGAAGAACAATAGCACCATGCTCAGGTTGGAGAACATGTGGGGGCAACCATGGGGCCTTTCTTCTTCTCAGTAGCCTTCGATTGGGCTTTTAGGGCCTTATCAGACTTCCTTGGCCCATTTTGATGGGGATGGCTCTTATTAGCTTTTTGTAAATTTTTTCCAGTACCAAGCTTGAGAACCCTCACTTGGGTTTTCCTACTTGGTCCATCTTTGTTTTGTACTGAGGCCTATTCCAGCCCAGATTGTATGGTATCATTTTGCATCACCTCTTCACGTGGAGCATTCTCAGTATCATCATCACTCTCATCTTCATAAATGATATTGTATCTTGATCTTTCCTCCAGGATTTGATTGCTCGTCACCTTCAGACCGTCCTTTGCCAGTTTAACATCTTTTCCAAAATGAGTGCCTCTACTCTGGATAGTATATTTGTCAAGTTTCTTCCTATTATATCACTTAACCATCATCCAACGACTAAATGCCCGGGGGGGGGGGGGGGGGGGGGGGGTCTTGATTGCTTCGTGATTCACGCGAAGGATTAGAAATTTTATTATTCCCTTCGTTATTATCATTAACTACAGGGTATCCACACCTTCCAGTTCACCGTCACCCCCAGCCGCCACCATCTCTTGGCCGTCATCTTCCACCTGGTTTTCCTCATTGCATTGCTCCGATCGATGACCTACAAGCCACAATTAACGCATATGAAGTGCAGGTTTTTATATTCCACGTTAAGAGCATTATCCAACATTGAGATTCTTGGAACAAGCTTCTTTGAAAGATCAATCTCCATACAAATTTTAGCAAAGTTTTCATGAGAGTGAATAGACGTAGTTTTATCAATTTTTAGCATGGTTCCAATAGCTGAGCCAACTCTTCACAGAAATGTTTAATTATAGAGCTTAATAGGTGGGTTAGGAAGACGAATCCACACAGTAATCTTCTTGACCTTATCTTGTGACTAAAGGAAGAAGGGATGTCATCTTTGAATAATCAAATAATGTCCGACCACCATTCAAGGTCCTCCCATGAGTGCATGAGCATAGTCCTCTTTATCCGAAAAATGAACCAAAAAATAGTCACGATCCATATCAATAACATGAATACTACCTTTCTTATCCTAATCTCTATGAAGGCATTGTTCCATGAAGCCAAGATGAACATGTTTTCCCATAACTTTTATTATGAGGGCTGCATGCCCGGCTTGCACCATTCGTCTAATTCCTGGACAGGAGTCAAACGGCTTGTCCTCACTCTCTTTTTCACTATCATCTTGATAACAACAGTCCTTTGGGTTTGGTTCATCCTCATAAATATCCTGATGAGATGATTTATCTTCCTCTAAAATGGACTCAGGCACTACAAGGAGAGAGTCCTTGTAAGATATCTATCTTTGGGCTGATTGAGATCCATCACTGGGTCGATTGAGATCCATTTCCTCTTAGGTTTTTATTTTTTATTTTTTATTTTTTGTGCTTCTAAGAACTAAGTCTTCTTCTTGAGGTGAAACCATAGTAGAGCTATCGCTAGACATGGATCACGAGTCAGAAAGGAATTGCTTTAGTGCCTGTGTATTTTTATATTAGTAGTTATAATGCGTGTAATAATGCTTTAAATCAATTAATGGTAGGAATGTATTTGAATATATTATTTGGAGAAATATAATATTCTAATTTATTACTAATTACACTAAATATAAATTATACTACAACCATATATAATTATTTGTTATTAAATTAGAAAATTAAATTATTATATTATTAATTAATGATTTTTTAAATTAATCTTAAAAGTAATTAAATGTATAGACTCACCTTAAAGGATAAATATATTAATCTCATGATTATTTTATTTTAGATATTTATTTTGAGATTTTATTTCGTGAAGTATTAGGTATGATTTTATTATGATGGTCTTTTTTTCTCTACCTTTCGCATGGGTATTTTGGGAGAATACAACTATTACAAAAAAAATAAATATTTTCAAAATTTATTTTATACAAAATCTCAAATAGAATAACTTCTCAATAAGGGTACAAATAATAAAAGAAAATATGATAGAATAATTATTGAATAGAACATATATTAGTTGAATTGCTATAATTTGGATAAAGTTTTGTAACACATATAAGTCATTAAAGATACAATTAATATATTACTATTATTATTGTTATTATGAATTTTTTTATTTTATATAAATTAATATATGCATGATTAATTTCGTTTAAAAACATTTCAAACATAAATATAAAAAAATAAATATTTTTGTATATCGCACGGGTATATACATTAGTTAAAATTTAAAGGCAAATTCTTAAATAAAACTCAAATTCGCGACGAATTAGTTTTTAATTTGCCAGATTACAAGATATCATAGGAAACACATAAAAAAAAAAAAAAAAAACTTGTAGTCTCTTAGCTCAAAAAGTTACAGTACCGTGTGATATCAATAACATGCTTTTGCTTTACTTCTGTACCTCACTTTGTCCACGTGATCATTGCTGTAAATAATAGTGATGTGATCCTTTATAGATAAAATTAGTCAATAGTACACAATTTGTTAGCAATAGATAACACACCCAATTGAACCATCATCCAAACTTAGTACTATCTTAATAGAATGGAATTGAATTGAATCCATCTCTTTCCCAGGTCAGGCATCAAAACAAGGCCAATGAGTTGATACCAATCAAGATTTGGAATTTTATTTAATGGGTAGTTTGATAGAATGATAGTTCATGAGCTTATATATACTATTCCTTGCATGATTCATGCGATCTGTTAGATAAGGGTAACTTAATTAGTACAGGTACATTTCACAATTTGGATTCCATTGAATTGAACTAGACAGTGAATTAGACTTAAACGGACTCGACTTAAATTACTTAAAATTTAGTAATCTCCAGATATAAGTTATTGAAAACAATGAGCTGCAATATAGTTGAAGAAAATTATTACAAAATCAGTTGTTTCCAGTTTCCACACTTTTTTTAGTGTGTGTGTGGGGGACTACTCTCAGTCTCTTAGATGTGAGTGTTATTGCCTGACATCATCATTAAAAAAAGAAACAATCAACTATACAGTTGACAGTAATAGTTAGAAGAATTAGGAATTTCTAAACAATTAACAGCAAATCAAACTGGAACAATAGTACGACTAACAATAGTGAAAAGGTTCATTAAAATACTCATTACATAGTGAATCAGTAGTGATACTTATATCTCTGAAAGAGCCATCAAAGGTCATCATCATCAAACAAATAAAAAATTGAAATACCCCATGAAAAGCATTTACTCTGAAATGCCAACTTAAATGTAGTGTAATACAATAAAGAATACTTAACTAGAAGACAACATATTATGGACTAGCAGTGGTTATACTCCTACTCTCTTAAGATTTTTGCATAAAGGAATTTGACATAAAAGAATAATACACAAGCGACAACTGAATCTTAACAAATGACATATGCATTCTATTATATCATCACCAAGGTTCAACCAAATCTAATTGGTATTCTCTTTCTTGGCTTCCTTGAGGTACTCTTCCATTTCATTCAGCCATAGATCAGCAAATTCACAATGCTTCCATGCTTCAAACCATGGCCCTCCACGAGTGTAATGGATTGCCTTTGGCTTAGTGGTTGCATCATTCTCAACAACCTTGTTATGCCCTTCAAGAAAGTTCCAAACAAATGGGATTGAACCAATTTCATCATCCTCAAGCCACTGAAACCTGTGAAGGTAAGCACCAGTCTGTGAATTAACAGTTTCAGGAGTTAGAACACTGTTCTTGGGATGGCCACAATTGTATAACACCATTGAAGACCAATTCTTCCTTGGATACACAGTTTGCACTGCCCCATCCATCTTTGTGGTCTCTTTTG
This sequence comes from Arachis hypogaea, assembly GCF_003086295.3. Lineage (NCBI taxonomy): Eukaryota > Viridiplantae > Streptophyta > Magnoliopsida > Fabales > Fabaceae > Arachis > Arachis hypogaea. The sequence goes on from NC_092040.1 coordinate 38,203,779, forward strand.
GAGTATAATCATGCTGAACACACATGATGGCATACTTATCCTGAATCAAGTCCCTTAATTCCTTAATATCTGTTAAGTAGAGGAAATCACAATCCACAAACATGGCCCAACCTTGATAATTGGCCAAACAAGGAGTCAAGAATCTTGAAAAGGAGAACTCTGTGCTCTCAAATTGGCCTCTCTCACGCCAATACAAGCCACTCTTTCTCAGATCTGATTGCTTAATTGGGATGATCTCAACGGGGATTGAAGACCTTTTCAAGATTGAGTGGCGGCATACCTGATAGGCAATGTCTTCTTTTGGATCATACCCTACAAAGATCTTGAAGGGCTTCTCCTTCTCATCAGAAGCACCATTTGCTGGGTGAATCTTGCCATTACTCAAACTCATCTCTCACCAAATGATCAATGGATTTCCCTGTCCACACCGCAACACAATTTAATCACAATCAAAACATCAAACACATGGGCTGCACAGAAGAACAGAGAACAAAAACAAATCCAAAATCCAACATTTTTTAAAACCCAATTGCTATAATAATGTCAAGTAAGCTAGTCAATTACCCAGCATTCCCTTATATCATTACAAATCCTTATTTAAAAAAAATATCCAAACTTGAATGCAGCATGAGAAAAAGGGAAATCAAATCAAATCCGAAAAGAAATGGAAAGAGAGAGTACCAGGAAGTAGCAGACAAGTGTTGTTGGACTCGGATGGAGAAATGGGTCTTGAGGAATCGGTTGTTTGAATGGGAAGAGAGTCAAAGATCGAGCGTTAGAGCGAGGATTAAGCAGTGACGCACATGAACACCGACAGGGTTGGGGTGCTAATATATAGAGAAAGGAAGAACAAGAGAAAAAGAAGGGAGCAAGATTCCAACTTGATGAGAGAAAGAGACGCAATTTTGTGCGTTGGATTGAGATGACGCGTGTTGATGCCAGAGCTGCATAACACGTTAATTAGTGATTACTGTGGAATTAGATTCACCCAATTCAGCGATCCCAAATCCACTGATTTGCCGCCACCTCTGTTCTTTCTTTTGCTTCCTAAGTTAGCAACCCAAATCTAGGGATTCAAATCAATGGATTACATTATTTGTGTAATTTCTTTTCTTCACCTGCATTGCTAGAAATTTGTTACATGCATTTCAATTAGGTGTGGATATTTTTATACGAAAATATTATCAACGTGTTAATACGTGTTATATTAAACAATTTAATTAAATATATTAAATTATTAAAAAAAATAAATAAATTTTAATCTTTTGATATACAGATATTTAAGTTTTCAAAAATTCGAAAATATATTTAAGTATTTAAGTTTTTCAAAATCCAACGAAAAAATTAAACATGACTCCCGTTGTACTGACCTAATTGATATTATAGATGCACGTGTAAGAGAGTTTTTAAAATTGGATAAGTTAGATTTAGGAATCTTTGAAGAAGTCATGAATTTAAATATATTTTTAAATCTAACTCAACTGATTAAACCATATATGCCTCTTAATATGCTGTTGTTGCACCCGGGTTCAAACTTTGGTGAGTGCATTTTGGGAATAGAGACAGAAATAGAAATTTTAGTATCAGTCTCTGAACTAACAAATACTACCAAAAAATTAAAAATTGATTTATCCTTTTTTAAATTATTTAATATTTTTTAACTCTTATTTTTATATAAAAATATTTTTATGTGAGTAATTACTTTATATATGATGATACATATGGTAGGTTCAATTATACATTGTATTTGTTAAAATAAATTTATTTGTAAGTATAAATATGAGTATATGACCATTTAAGTGACTATAAGAAATTCTTTTAATTAAGACAATCACCATAATAAACATTTTAGTGATGGATCACAATCCATAAGTTATTTTTCAGTTATATTCAATACATTTGTAACGTATTTATTACAAAAAAATATTAAAAACTTCAAAAAAAAAATTCGTTGCATTACTAGTCATAACTTTAACAAATCATAATCATAAGTTAAATCTTAAAATCAGACATTTGACTGTTGATGTGGCATCTTTTTTATATTCATGTTTTTAATATATGTGTTATTTGACTATTAGTATTTTGAATTGAATCACTTTTATTCAGCGTTCTATGTTATTTAGATTTATTATATATTTTTTTTTCAATATTAAAAAAAACTATATATTATCAATCCATGTGGTATTGAATATTATGGTTCTGAATTGAATGTATTGGTTCTCTTTGAATCACATGAAATTTTATAATGAATAAATTATTATTTATATTCATTAATTTTGTAAATGTTGATAAAAATATTTATTAAACAAAAAAATTAACGTTGTTCCTATAAAAAATAGGTTTGGTGTAATAATTTTTATTTATTTTTTTTTTATTTTAAACTTGTACAATTTTCATTCTTTTTTTTTTCTTCGCTACTAACCACCATTTCCATTCAAGATCCTAATTTTGCATTTAATGTCTTCCTCCAATGAGCAGTGCTCTTATGCCGAGGCGCTCTTCAACCTCTGCAAGCTGTAAGACTAAAAAAATATTAACTAATTAATTAATTAATTAAAACTAAGTTAAAAAGGTTTAAACTGTCTGATCTGGGTTAAAAAATTTATAATTTATAATTTAAAAATTTACAGATAAAAATTTAAATCAGAAAATTAATTGAAGAGCCAAAATATAATTAATTATGAAAAAATGTGTACCGGCATTATAATTAATTGTACAAACTTAAGTTTCTTTTATACTGTGTATAAGAAAAATAAATATGTAGAAATAACTAGAAAAATATTTAGAATACAAACAAAAACACTTATTTTTAAAATTTTGGCCATAGGTGGAGCTAATAGGCAAAAGGGCGAAAATGCACCTCATTTAAAAGAGGCAAAATGTGACTCTATCCATTATTTTTCATTCTTCTTCAAGAATTGAGAGAGCTGAAAAGAGAAACCCTAAAATACTATTTACTTCCACCTTCAAATTTACTTTTTTCACAAATTGAAGTTTTGATCAATGACTTATTTGCAGCTACGCGTTCCTCTCATCTCTCTCTACGTTTCTATACCACTTTTGCGGTGAATAATCACGAGAATCCTACCCTATTAACATGACAATGTTTGGATTTTTTTAAAATTTTTTTCTTACCAACAATTTACCGACAAAAAATCGTTAGTATCAATGGAGCATATATAACAAAAAGTAAAAATGTTCAATAAGGGTATTAAAAAATATATTGATTTGAAAAAGAACAAATTTGATAATAAAAAATGATAAATAAAAATTATATATATATATAATTATGATTCTTTAATTCTTTTAAAATGTACACATTTAAATATTATTTCTGTGTTAATATATATTTTTCATGCATCGTAAAATAATAACAATTTCACTTTTAATTAATTAGTATGTTTGATGAAGTTTGTACATTTTGCATATAAATGCCGAAAATAGTATAAAGCCAATTGATCAAAAGTTTTATTACATGTTTTTTTTAACTGCTTTTCTTTAAAGATAACTAAGAAGTTATTAGGGATGGCAATATGCACCCTATCCGTGGGTACTTAACCCGATTCCATCCGATCGGGTAGGGTTACCAACCCAATCCGCAGTGGGTAGGATATGGTGCAGGTAGGGTTCTCGTGCGGGTCGGGTAAGGTGCAGGTTGAGCCTCAACCCTACCCAACTAACCCGCACCCTATATATGTATATGTTATATACTTATATAAAAATATGTTTCAAGTAGATGTTGAATCAAGAACTCTCACTAAATGCAAAAGATCCTTAGCCACTAAAAGAAGATTAGTAATTGATAATTTAATACTTTTTTTACATAAAAGTCAGTTCTATTTTAAATTATCATCAAGTTATATAACAATATATTGCATCTTTTTATAACTCGCGGGTAGGGTCAGGTACCTACGGGTTAAGAACGGGTAGAGTTATGGTTGGTATATTCTCAACCCGCGAGTAGGGTTAGGGTTGGCTCCAAACCCTACTCATTACCACCCTTAAAAGTAACAACTTAGTTGTCAATCGAATTTTAGAATACGAGATAGGAGCGATTTAACACAACTAATTCTTCTTCCTCTTAATCTTAACTTTCAAGTGAAAGAATTGCGTAGATACAACCTAAAAAATATACGCATAATCTTTTTTCAGTTTATAGTGTCCGAAGAATTTATACCATTTAAGACCAAGTCTACATTCACTTGGTCTTGATCCATATTGGACAACCTTAAAATAAAATATGTTATCCTTTTTGCTTATGGGATCTGTTACGGATCATATTCTGTTCAGTTCAAACTCTAACAATGTATTTCTCAAATCACTTGGTAAATGCTTCGAACAAAAAAAAAGTAAACTACCATTTTTACCTATGAAAGTTCAGAATGCTAATAAATCTATTCATGAATAAATAAAACTACAATCTTTACCCATAAAAGATGGACTTTTGCTAACAAAACTATCCGAACCCTAAAAAATTATTTGAAATCCCCAAAATTTCCTGTAATATAATCTAGCACTAACTTCTTTTTTTTTACTCCACACCACCACTCCCACCCAAATCCTTCTTCACCACCACTCTCATCTCCAACCACCACCACCACTGTTGTCATCACCATCCCCAAATTCTTCTCTTTACCACTGCCATCGAGCAAGGAAGGAAGAGTGAGAGAAAAGGCCAAAATAGATAGAGTGAGAGAATGACTAAAAAGAGAAGTTACTCATCACTGCTAGAAAATTTATTTTAAAGAGAAGGAGCATTCAAATTCAGAATTTCACATTCAAATTCAAACAACGATGCCTCAACAGAACTATATTATTACAGATTCCGCAATAGAACCAATAGAAACTGCAAACACAAATTTAAATCTTAACCAAAGTAGAACATTTAAATTCAACAATCACAGATCTACAATTCAATAATAAGTTAGATTGTGGAGATGCAAAATTAAAGAATGAAGCAAAGAAAATTAAAAATTAAAAAGGACCATGACGACGACATATTGCCAAATCTTCAAACTCCTCATGCCCCAACCTCAAAGCTCCGTGAGCAGCACTTCAAGGTTGAAACGCTGGAGCGGAGGCTGTCGTGGGAGATAGTTCCAATCAGAGTCCACGACGTTCTTGTAAAAGGTAACACAAAGATTAATGATTAGGTTATCGAAGCGGAGCTCAAGGAAATTGAAAGTGCCACCACCATGTAGGCTCCTGCATGCTTGCGAAGGGAAGGCAAAGAACATTTATGGCCCTCGTTGATGGAGCAGCAACGGTGACGAACAAGAACTTTAGGCAAAGGCGGCGATGAAGCACAGATCTTGTCGTCGCTGCTGCTAGAGGTTGTTGGAATCACTACTACCAAGCCACCACTGTTATCACTCTATTTCTGCCTTTGCCGTGGTATTAGAGAAGGAGGCGGTGATGGCAGTGGTGGTGATGGCAACAGTGATAGTGGTCATTGGGGATGAGAGTGGTAGTGAGGAAGGATTTGGATGGTGGTGGAGTTTGTGATTGGGGGTGTGGTGGTGTGGAGTAATAAGAGAAATTATAGTTAAGTTATATTAGGATATTTTGGGAATTTCAAATTATTTTTTTAAGGTTTGGGTAATTTTGTTAGCAAAAGTCCATTTTTCATAAGTAGAAATAGTAATTTTGTTTATTCGTGAATAGATTTGTCAGCGTTCTGAATTTTCATGAGTAAAAATGGTAGTTTACTCAATTAAAATGTTCTTTTAATTTGGTGTCAAGTTTTGAAAAAATAAATATATTAGATACATCCAATATGTAGAGATAAACAAATAACTTACCATATATGATACTTTTACCTCATTGGAAGTCAGCGTTCTTTTTGTATTGCCTACCGATAACAACATCAGAACTGCAAAAATATAAAAAGAAAAATAGGATTTGAATATACATACACAGAACATTGACAAAATTACCAATGTTATTAATTCACAAATAGGTAAATAACTGCCCAATCAGATAACTTACTTAATTTCATCTTTATTTTTATTATTCGCCTCTGTTTTCTCGGATTCTTCATCGCTGAGACTCATAGTTATCGCTAGAATAATCCAGGCCAAACTCTCTTTGAATATACTTCAGTAAATATGATGGTAATTTGATCCTCACATTAAAAGCAGCCCATGGTTTGCAAAAGTAAAATCCATCTTGTTCATCTAATAATGAAAGGAAGAACAGTTGTTGTGCAACAGTAAAATCCATCTTGTTCATCTAATAATGAAAGGAAGAACAGTTGTTGTGCAACGTATCTCAGTTGTAGAATTATCCCTTTTCCCTTTGAATAAAATAATTTTACTTGATCGGTCATTGTTTTGGTTATGTACTCTCCCTAACTTTCTACTTCCACTATGTTGTCAATGACATTGCCAAAATGATCTATTCCAAACATAACATTACCATATTGTTGATGGTATTTGTTGAAAAAAAAAATTGTAATACGAGGCTTTTCTAGATACATATGTATATGATGTGAACTATAATTTTAAAATTATTACAAAAAGTCTACAAACTAGCCAGTTTAGTTATTAAAGAGAGCGGTGTATATTTACCTTTTCGTACTCTACATCTAGTGAGGTACTTCTTGACTGGCCACTTATTCTGTGAATCCATAAATATTGAATGTGACCTTACATACAAATTAATATTCATGATGTTATTAGGCTCAATAATAGTTCGTTCAATGGCAATTAAAATTCAAAATTAAAGTTTGTCCAACATTGAATTATGTCTCACTTTTTATTATTTATTCTATCCAACAATTGCTTGAAGTGGTCGACCAGACTAGATGACATTTCTCTTCAATTAAGCAAAGAAGTAACCATTAGTGCATTTTATTCTTATTGTGTTTTGGCACTAGAAGCATCACGTTTTCGTCGTTTCTAACTAGAATATTATATTATCTACTTATGATGCGTTTCATGATAAGTTATGTACCAAATCACTGGTTATTCAATTCATAGAAAATTTTAGCATAATGTTATAAGTGTATTAGTGTAACAATCATCACCCTAATGTATATTGTATTCACCCTATAAGTAAGAATAACTAAAAGCATATAAGCCAAAATTCAGCCAAATGTGTCTGGGCTGGGTCCCAATAGCCCAATGCACATCAGCAACATCCAAAAATGACCCAGGATAAACCATATTCACCCTCCCCCAAAACCCTACCTCCTTTTACCGTTTTACCACACAGAATTTGAAAATCATCCACACCCACGCCACGCCTCCGGAACCATTGCGCAACTCTCTTCCCTCTCTTCTCCAGACACCGCGACGGCGCTCCTAGCGGTTCTGGCCATCGGGACTCCACTAAAGCCACCTGAGCGCAACCCTCTTCTCTCACTTCTCCAGACGCTTAGCTTCGACGCTGCGTCTACCATCCCCGACCATCGCGCCTCCAAAATCGGAACCAGAGCGACGCCACTCTGCTGTTGCATGTGGGTTTTTCCAGCGCCACCTAAGCCAGAGGGTGCAGCTGCAACGTCCGCCGGTGGACCTCCACCTCACCATCCTGGAAACTCCCCGCTCGTCTCATTAATTGGTAAGTATGGTAGATGTTGCCTCTGACTTCCTATGCATGTTTTGAAAAGAGAATTGGATTGTGTTTTGTTGTAGTGGTTTGTATGAGTTCTAATTCGATGGATGTTCCTTTCAAGGTTTTACAGCTCCGGTAACACAATTATGGGGCAACACTGGTCCTTGGCAAATATAGCAGCTGCATGGTTTTCAAGTTTTTGGTGTGTTGCAAAATCTTGATCACAAGTAAATATGTTTATGGACTCCTAATTGAATTTGAGTGGATTCTAATTAATCTCTCAAAAAAAGGGAATATCGAATATTTTTTATGTTTTGCTCAGATATTGCAGTTGTTACAGATTGGATGTTGCTTTTATATGGGTTGGATTTTGTAATTGTAGTGGTTAGAGGATAGATGTTTTTGTTCTGCTATATGGTTTAGAAACTATGAATGGTGTTCATATGAGGTGTTCTTTGATATTGCTAATTTATGGGACGTTTTTGTTGAGTAATTTTGGATATTTGAGTGTATAATTTTTTAATATTTATTTGGGTGTATAATTTTGGATATTTGTGTGAATGATTTGTTACTAAAAAAATACACTGCTTCTTTGGAAGAAAGAAAAAAAGGGAAAGAAATAACATTAATTTGGTCTTTTTGACTTCTCACAAACTATCTATGCAATGTAATTTTCTGGTTCTCATTCTTTTACGGGGTCATTAGTAGCTAATATATTCGATCATCAGTGAAGAATTAGAATTAAATAAGGATACAAATAATTAATAAGGCCACCAAAGAATTTTGGCTTTGATATTAGATTATACATTAGAGTACCGGTAAGAGACTAGGTAGATTGTCATTGGCCCTATAATAAATTCACCTTTTCTAATTTAGATTATACAGTGCAACTTCCTTGTTGCCACTGGAACATTGATTTAAAAGGTTTGCATGCTTAAAATATAGTGTCAAATTAAATTTTGGGTTGGTTGTTGAAATAGAATAAAATGATCTTAAATTTGACTTTACATTAGAGTTAATTAATGAGATGAGATCAAGTTCTTGAAAGTATGGAAATTATAAATAGAGTATTTTTTCTTTAATTCATATTTTGACAAGTTCTTGAAAGTATGAAAATTTTATTATGTTTTCTTCTGATTTGTCATAAGATGGTGATGTTATGTTGCATCATGTTTCGATTATCAAAGGGATGAAATAAAGAGTTCATTTTTCATCATCTATGTATGTTTGTGCTTTAATTGAGGGTTGCAGATGGATTTGGTTTTGAAATTGGCACTACTGTTTTCTTCTTCTTCCTCTTTTTCTTTTTTTTTTCTTGTTTAATTATTTACTTGTTTATGTATCATTGGTTTCATTTTGCTTAATTTTTCAGCATTTGTTGGCCTTGTTAATTAATAGAGAATATACATACTTCTAAGCACATCAACTTCATTTAAGAATTGAATAATCATTGTTCAAGTAGATATTTTTTCTTCATTTATTTTTTGAAATGACTGTAATTTGGATGGTGAAATTGTTGCTGTTTTCCTATATGCAGATTTGAGGGGTTGTTTTTTCTGAGACCTCAACAGGATTGATTTGAAGTGAAACCCATCCAACATGGAGAAAAAGGTAAAATGATGTCTTCCATTCAGTTTTTACCATTCGGAAATTATCTTAAGTGTGACTTACAACTAGTGTCACAATTATCAAAAATTGTTAGAGTCCCAGTGCTCACCCAACTACATTCATGACATGATGAGCACGCTGTCAAAAAATAACTCCGTTAAGAAGCTTGTGGAGATTGATCTGATTGGTTTTGGATTCTTGAGACTTGTTCCAAATTGGTTGGTAAAGCAAGCCATCATGATCCACCTAGCTGAGTCATATCAAGTCAAGCCGAGAACTTTTATACTCGACATTGGCAACATCCGCCTCAATGCCGAGTTAATCGGGAAGGTTTTCGGCATTCCGTCCTGAGGTAACTTCTTCTATCTTGTTTACCTAGTCTTGCGTAGGCGTGCTGGTGTAAATATCTCTGCTTATGCATACACATGAACGTATTGTAGGGGATCCATTTCCAGCACTGGATGAGCGTAATCCGTCCCACGTCGCCATAAAAAACGGTTCCATAGACAAAGAACAACCGAACTCTGGGAATTAGTTTACAGTTGTCCAATGGCCACAGAATCAGATAGGATAGAATTTAGGAGATATTTCATACTGGTGGTGATGAAGATGTTCCTGTGCCCCACCACTCAACAGGTACTTTCTCCAAGGCACATCTACCCCGTGTTAGATGTTTCTGATCCACGAAGATTCAACTGGCCTTTGGAAATTCTAAAATGGTTCGACCAGACAGTCGAAAAGTATAAGCTGAAAGGGAACAAAACGTGTGAAGGCTGCATGTTCGTCATGCTGGTAGGACACAATGACCTTTAATAAATTATGTTTGCCTTTTTTTATGAAGATATAATGATTGTGAGCCTTATACAATCTTGCACCATATCCGATACTAACTGTTCAACTTAAGAGTATATTCAACGAGGTTTTCCATCATGTATAACTTTAATTGGGCCCATCCTTTGTGTAGATACTCTATTTTCAGCGGTTGCAATACAGTGTGCTTGACAACTGTCTTGAGCCTGAGCGATGGCTCAATGCGTGGACCTTAGAGAGACTTGAAAAGAAGGCGCAATATATTCTATCAGAGGTACTCTTTTTTATCTCATAATCGGTTAATTTATGCCATTATGTAAGTCAGAGCTGCCTATCAGACCAATTCAGACATTTTTTATGTTTGATTTTTTGTTGTTAGCTGTACTAGGCAGATGCCCCTGATCCCGTGTGTTTGAGATTGTATTTTTTAATTTTTATATCTTGCTGTTTCTGGTTTGTGATTTGGTGGTGCTTTGGGGTTTGATTAAGATCATCCATTCTCTTCGTTTTTTAATTTAGGGGCACCTTTTGACTAGACATGGGGGAGGTAACGATACAAAGGGCCGGTCACCACAAGATGCGAGGAGGAAACTCGGGAAAAAGGAAACACAAAAGCGTGGGCGGAAGGATTCGGTGCCGCCAAGGGTAAGCAGGTTTTAAGGCTTTAGCATGTTAACAAGCTTACTTCGCCATTGTTAATTTGGTTCATGCTATTGCTTCAAAAAGGGGAGGTCAGTAGGTGGAGAGAGTAAGCAGGTATCGAAGGAAAGACGACCAAGGGGACCCACAACATCCCCACCTCCAATAACGAGAAGTTCACGGCGCGCTGAACGATCAAAAACTAGCCCGAATGTGAGTATACGATAACTGTTGTCTACAGTTTAAATCATGGAGTAGCTTTTGTTAAGTTTACTAGGTTCATTTGAATGTATTTGGATGTTTCTTTACACAAGTTATTCGTTGTACGTAAAACAGCCTAGCAGTGGAGATGCACAAAAGGAGGGGGGCTAAAAAGGACCAACCACGTAGGTCCATCGCAAAAAAATCTGAGGAAAAAGATCTCCCAATTAGTATAGATGATGATGAGGAGAATGAGCCTCTTGCCAAGCAGAAGTGCCGACTCTATAACCAGGGAGTTGACAAAAAAAAAAAACCAAGTGCTGAACTAACAGAAGGCAACCACAATCAGGATAAGTGGACCCATGAAACACCTGTCTCTGTAGTTCTCGATGCAGGAACAATCTCCATTGTGCTAGTGCAACATGAAGAATGGGAGTTCGACGGGCAAGTCGCCTAATCTAAACTATTTCATTTTGTGGTCTATTTTGCTTGTTAGTGAATTAGGGATTGTATCCGTATATAACTGCCATTTCTCTAACATCGGTTGAGTTACTGGCAGTAATCCCAATTTTCTGTCGAATCGGACCCCGAGAGTGAACGAATATGGCAATACTTTGAGCCACTGCAGACCGTGATGCCAGCCAATCCGTCTTGCATGACTCCTAGCCTACCAGGCAAGCAAGTCTCATTGGGCAATACTGGGATGGAACAGAAGTATACACAATGTACTCCTATAAAGGTGCATCCACTTCTAAAAGGGCGAAAGATAGACGAGAATGATGAGGAGCGATTGAGGCGATGGGCGGCCAATGGATCGTTGGAGCAAAGTCAGGTTTTGGCGTCTTATGAAGGAAGACAACATCTATTATTGGTCCGAGAGGACATATGCTCACTGCTGCCCCGGCACTGGGTCACCAGCAACTTAAGTATAACATACTAACACATTGATATAATGAATATGTTTCTTAATATATATCGTGGCTAAAATAGATGACCCTAACGCAATTTAACCTTTTTTTATGCATATTGTTCAGTGGATGTATTCAACCTTTAATGACTCAGAATCGTTGCGGTTTAAGGATGACTTTTACTGTATTCCTCCCAGAATTTCGGTATGCACGAATTTGCATATTCTTGTCGATAATGATTTGAGATCTGAACCTAAATAGTGCTTTTTTGACAGAAAACTGTGTTGCATAAAAGGAACTTGGATTTCTTCAGAGAGGTTCCCACCGTTAGTTATGTGGGGCTGGGTCCTCACTTCGGCGATGATTCTAGATTTTTTGACAAAGTAGCAGCTTCCAGGCAAAAATGGGTAAGTTAATTCGCTACATGAAAAAAACTGTATGGTTCTTGGATAGGCTAATGCTTGAACGTTGATATTATGGTTTAAGTGCTTACAACCTGGTGTTTATTTCTTGGATGTTCCTTGTCATAGGCAATAGGATGTTCCCCTTAATTGTCAACTAGATGGTTCTGAATATGGTTTTTAGTTTTCATGTATCAGGCACTTGAATTTGCGTGTGCAAAATTGAGATGTCGTTGGCTTTCATTTCAATGGATATATCGCAACACGTTAAATATTTTAGAAATTTCGTAACTATATCTATTTGGTGACTAACTTGATCATGTAAATTTATATTTATGTTTCCATTGTAGTGGTTTGCCCCAATCTGTATCGATCGTCACTCGTGGCTGTATGCCTTTAAGATTTCTCAGAAAAGGCTATGGGTGCTGGATAGTATCAATACAGGAGAGCCTAACAAAGAAAGATTAAAAATACATGCTTATGCAGTAGGTATACGACAATCAATTAATTCGCCATTAGACATAGTAATTGAAACGATATGATTCCTAACGTGTTGCTGATTTTCAGGGAAGACTCATTGAAGACATGTCGAAAGTCTCTATTCCCACATATAAGCACACGGAGAACGGCCTACCTATTTTCTATGCTAGCGTCCCACAACAGGATAACGGGTCAGTTAAAAATATACCTAACAATATTCTCAATAGCACTTCACTCGATAATGATATCATGGTTGGAAGTAATATTCTGTGTTTGTACATATAGCTGTGATTGTGGTGTATTCATCATCAAATTCATGCAGTTTTAGGGTTTAGATAAACCATTGCAGCATTGGGACCAGGTGAATTTAAATATGTTATAACAATTAAGTTGAACCCCTTTGTAGTCAATTTCTTTCTCGGTTTTTAAGATTACCCTCCAACACGTAATTGCCATGCAGGACGTTGTACAAGAATTTAGGAAGAAGATCATACTAAACATAGTGATGGGTCCTCATAATTCAGAAATTGGCAAGGCGCTGTAGTCATTGGACAGCAATTATATGCACCGAAACCAGCCTAGGAAAAAGTCTAAGGCTGTGAGATTACCTTTCACAGCACCGAGCACGAAGAGCATGCTGCAGCGTGCGGGGTTACCCACTAGAAAGCCAAGAAAGGGGGAAGACAACAGAAGTAGAATTTTTGACTAGGTAGGAAAACATCAATATAGACACTTGCGTTACTACATGTATGTTTTCCTTGTGGTAGAGTTATGTAGCTTAATATGGCATTTTCCGGCTTAAACTAGTTTCGTGTGAGCCTGATAAATCTTGTTTCGCTGCAGGTTTATCATTTCATGTTGCTGATTTTCTCATGTTGATGGTGACAATCAATCGTAAAACTCTGAGTAGATGGTGCTTGCGCTAGGAATTAGGATGTTTCTTTTACCTTGTAAATTGGATGGGTCTGGATCTGTTTTATGTTTTGTCATGTTTAAAGCATTTGAACTTGTTAGTACTTCGTTGATGAGTGAGTGGCTCATGTTTTGTTAGATACTCGTCAGCAGGTTTCATATATTAGTTATTTCAGGATTCTCAAGCAATGTTTCTCCAAGTTAGTGATGTCACTAGTTCATTAAGCAATTCATTGCATATTGATAATATTGAGTGAACTCTGATCGGTATATATAACCATTTTGGTCATGTCTATGCTTAAGTGACACTTCTGTCCATTAACTCACGTTGTGTTAACTAAATGGATGTATTCTTTATTTTTTTATTATTGTTTTCTAATGTTGGAATTGTGAAGTTGCTGGAAAGTAACGCATTGCATGGACTTCGGTCGTGATCAGGCTACAGCGGGTAGGATTTTAAGTGGATGGTGTCTTTGGTATGGACTCGAATGTTTCTTCTCATTGTAAAATAGATGGTCGTGATCATTAGCGACTGCGTGCACTTCATTTAGATATCAATGCATTTTGTTCCTTTTTTTTAATTCTCTTGGTCCGTTTTCACGGTGGATTTAAACCATTTAATTTTTGCGAACAACTATGTGACAATTCGTTTATTTAAAACCTTAATAAATGATAAATGGGGAAAAGATAACAACAATCGTGTTAATGTTTATTGTCTTCTCTTTTGTTTCTTTGAAAAGATTACAACAAAACAGGATAACTATAGGTGACAAAACAGAAAAGGGAATAGTTTATTAAGTTGTATATAAAGAATGACACCAAACTCATAACAAGAAACCTATCTATATTTGCCTAAAAGAATTCAACAGGTGCATGAATCCGCCACCATCCGATGAATTCCACACAGCGGAATCCTCAAATCTTTTATTAAGGGACCCATGATGATCATTATCTGACGGAAGGTCAACCTCATCTTACAAGATGCACAACACAAACAGAACAACATACATTAATCAAGTACACCATTTCGTGATAAAAATTTAAAATATACGCCGCTTCTTACACATACCAGATGTGATTTCCTCTTTCTTTTTTGCATTGATTTCTTACTTGACTTGTCCAACTCTGCTCCAAGTCTCTTACCCTTAGGCCGTCCTTTGGTTTTGACTCATGAGGGCCCTTGTATGTCATGTACAATCGCACCGCCTGTGCTCTGTGTGGGCACGGTATTCTGAGACGCAACAATAGTAGTGGAACGCATGCTGGCACGGTAATCAGTCAGCTTGGACTTTGCATCCCAAAGGGCAGCTCGCAAGATGGCTGCTTCCTCATCACAAGCAACAAACTCCTGCAACGTTATAAAACTCTGAACATAGATGCCTGAACAAGTTGTTGCTTTCATCACTTCGAGCCACGTCATGGCTACTCTTGATGTAAGTGTGCTTGCAGATGACATTCTTATTCCATCGAAGAAGAACATAGCAGTTCGGTACTGTGTCAACTCTGTAGTATGACCAGACCGCAAGGGTGTGGCAACACAATATACCAGCAGATTCAAACTTGTTGCACTCGCACTGACCCTTTCGACTCAAAAGCTCAAAGTCGACCCTCAAAGTATGGTAAACAGGCTTCCCCCAGAATACCTTCTGCTCGTCCATTGTAATAGAAATTGTATCTTCTTTTTGTTCAATTGATCGAACCACGCAATCGGTTTTTTTTCTTACCTCCAGTTGAAGAGTCCTGAATATACTACTGGTGTTTTCCTGCTGAAGCTGTCTCTCAATGCCCGTGCTCCCTATACATGGGATGACTCCTTTCGAGTCTGCAGCATCATCTTCTAGCTCCTTTTGCTCCTTAGTTCCAAGAACATTGTCGTATTCATGGACGAACTGAACCAACCCACTCTTGCAATGCAGGTATCCACCATAAAATGCGTGCATACTTTCACTACGCTGTGTACTCCTCATGCCTGCCCAAAATTCACTCTTGAAAAATATTGGAACCCACTTCCGTCGATTCGCGTAAAGGTCTGCCAAAAAAAAACAACAAATACATAAAAGTGCTGCTTATAAACAACATGATGACCTCAATTCAAACTCATTGATAAAATAAATTAAAAAACATCCAGACACACTACGAGAAAAAACATCTATTTATATACTGAAAAGAACATCTACTGTCTATAAAGGTAGAAAACTCAGCTACATTTCTTAGCAAAAACATAAGAACAGAATCAAGGCGGCAAAAATAACATGAAGTGAATAAATAGGCAACTAGAAACCAACAGACGGGATTTAATTTAACAATCACCTACCTGCTAACCATCTGTTCTGGCCTAACGTAAAATGTTTGATGAAACCAGCTCAATCAGCCTCGAATGATTCAGTCGAAGGAGAATTCCACACAATGTGATTCATCATTGCATTCAGTTCTCCGTACCTAGCGTATCCACCGAGCTTGAATTATGATTTCTTCAAAATGTACCAGATGCACCATCGGTGGACAGTGTCAGGTAGGACCTTCCTAATAGCACCAGTCATCGCCTTACACTAGTCAGTGATAATCTCCCTTGGTGCAGTCCCGACGCATCTCACCCACTCAAAACTAGGGATCTTCTCGCTTCCAAGTAAAGCACAACCAAGAAGAGTAGACTTCCCATGGTGGTTTACACCTACAAAGGATGCAAACGGCAGCCCATGCCTGTGAAAAGAGCAAAAACAACTGTGAGGCAACAAGACAAATTTAAGAAATAACTTCTCTTGCAATTCACCAATACGTATACAGACCTATTTCTTCTGTATGTGGTGTCAAACGACACCACATCTCTGTAATATTCATACGAAGCCCTGCACCTTGCATATACCCAGAGTGCACTCTTAAATTTATTAGAATCGTCAACATCTATGGCATAAAAGAAGTTGTGATTGATCTTCTTCATTCGAACGAAATAATTCATCATCCCCTGGAAGTCCTCATTGTCATCGGAGCATCAGAGATTGCGTGTGATGTAATTTATAACATCCTTTTTTGAGAAACCCAGGTTTGCGGACCCACCAACCTCCTTTGCCAATGCTAGATATGTCTTGTTGGGTCTTATTCCAGCCTCATCGTTATCCGTAATGACGTACTTAGCATGCATGGTCAGCTCCCGGTACTCATGATAGTGGACAACTTTCTTAGCCGAACAGGGGTGAGAATGCCTCAGTTCTAATCTAAACACAACCCAACATTTATTCTCCTTGTCCAGCACGACATACATCCTTGCTCTGCATCTCGGAGCTGTAATTCTGTTTGCTCGAGTTGCTGCGTTCACCCTAGACTCTCGATAACCTTCTCGTGTATAGTAAATAGATTGATTAACCGGTATCTTTGATTCCTTCCGCGTCTTATCAAAATTCGTGTTCTTGATTTTAGTAATGAACCCAACTTTCTTTGCATAGTTTGCATAAATTTTTTGTGCGAGGGGCAACGAACCAAAACTCATTCCTACGACTGGAATTTTCTCTTTGCCTATGCCACTATGATCCGGCAACTGTAACGTCAATACACAAAATTAGATAGGAATTAAACTAGCCCTAACACAGAAAGTATTTAATACAAATTCTTAGCATACTTTAATAATATATCTCAAATAAATATGTAACTGTACCCGAATTTTCCAAATAAATGAGCTTTTTGAATTATAAAAAACATCTACATTATATAGCTTTGTTTCTTTATAAATACTAACCAAAACTTTAGCCCAACCCAATTTGTATGAATGTTGGATTGGTTTGAATTTGTATGGTTAACGGGTTGATCACATAAGGAACCAATACATTTGATAGGTTTAAAAATTACAAAACACTCTTATATAGTAACCTGGGAAGAATTTCAGTAAAATCCTATGATGATAAATCTAGAAATGATAGTTGAACTTTAAGGAAGTGTACAATCATAACTCTACTTTTTTCCTTCTATGTCATTATATTGTCTAATACCATTTGAGAATTCATAAAGCACTCACTAATACATTTATACTATATTGAAAGCATATGCCGAATTGATGTAAGCCAACCTAAAGAAAATAAATGCAAAGTAAAATCAAAGCATATTCTCATCAATTCCTTGCCAAGGCATAAATACTACCAGAATGAGCACATGTTCTTTCTTAATCAATAATACAAAATTAACACAGTGAAAGGTCTAATGTGGCTTAAAAAATATCTAATTAGCATGAATTAAAAACATTCACATAGCACAATCAAACCTCGTGTCCGTCGTCCAGCTCATCCTTTCTAGTCACAACGACATCAGTAATTTCGTTGACCTTCAATTTTTGAAACCGAAAAAACCATTGTCAAGTTAAGAACATTCCTTACTATATAATGAATGAGTCCAATAAAAACCATAAAAAAATTGCAAAACATATCTGGGAGTCAAGCATACTTAAGTGATGACAATTCTAATGATTCAAACATGCTGGGTAAGTATTTAGAAGCAATTTTTAAGCATTACTTTGCTCAGCTCAATATAAAAAATTTTCATAATTTTTCAAAATAAATATAATTTTCGAAATAAAGAAACATCTACCTAGCATGAATATCAATGCTTCAAATAACACATTGTTGCAAAAATTTCAAACAACTAAGGAGAAGCTTATTCAACATACCAATGACCCTTCTTGTTTTTGAATGTCTAATTCACCCACATTGAATTGCTCGTCCCCTTGTGTTGGATTGATCAATGCACTAATCGATCCGCCTTCCGGGGTTGAAAATGCCATGGAAGATGCTCTCTTCCGGAAGTGTTGCAACGCAGCCTTCTCTTGAGTGTTTGACTCATAGTTGTCAGAACCGGACCGGACCGGCCGGTTCGACCGGAAAACAGGTAAACCGGACCATATACCGATCCGGTCCGATATTTAGACCGTGTAAGGTTGAGAACCGGTACAGACCGGTCAAATCCGGTGTGAACCGGTGAAAACCGGTGAAAACCGGACCGGTTCGAGTCATTTGGTCAACGTTGAAGGTGAATCTACAATGGACTAGCGATATGCAACTCCACGATGCTCTACACCCTCCAGCGCTGCCAAGTGTCGCTTGTGATGATTTGAAGGTGAATCTACAATGGACTAGCGATATGCAACTCCACGATGCTCTACACCCTCCAGCGCTGCCAAGTGTCGCTTGTGATGATTTTTGGAAAATTTTCCAAAATGGTTCCAACGGGGCTCGAATCCATTCCTCCAGCATAAGGCCAACAAGCTTCTTCCACCAGGCTAGAATGATTCACGTTAAATAATAGACAAATTATAATACATATAGCATTTTTTCTTTTTACTTCTATTCAATTTATTTTAATTTCAAAGTCACTCATTTTTAAATCAATTACATTTTATTTAACTATAAATTTTATTAAATATATACAAATTAAAAGTATAAACAAAAAATTTAATTAACCACAATTTATTTTTTAATATATTATTTTATTTTTTATCTTCATGAGGTTGATAGTTGAAAACCGCTAGATGATATTTAGTTAAACTAGTCAAATCATCTAACGGTTCTTAAATATCAACTTCACAAAAAAATAATTGCATGTGACTTTTCACCAATAATAATATAACAATAGAATAAATATAAACTAATTAATAAAGTATTAAAATTTAAAAATGATAATTATTTTTATAAAGAAAAAATAAAAATACTAATAATAAAAAAATAATTAAATTTTATAGAATTATTTAATTATACCGAGTTAACCGGTTCGACCAGTGACCTAACGGTTGAACCAGTGACCCAGTGACCCAGTAACTTCACCGGTTCGATCACCGGTTCGGTTCTGACAACTATGGTTTGACTGGATGAGGCTGAAGCCATTGATGTAACCAATACCAAACCGTGCACCATAGCCGCCATGATAGGATGAATTTTGGGGAGGCTATACATCACTTGGGAAAGGAGCGGTGCTTGGATGGTCCGACGGAGGAGGTTGGCGCCGTCAATAATATTCAGGTAAAATAATGCATTGCGCCACCAAAAGGAAGAGAAAGTTTGAATCGGGCTTGACCAAAGGGAAGAGAAAGTTTGATTCGGACTTGATTTCCTTGCTCCATGATCCCAGAAGCATTTTTTTTGAACCATAATAGTCAAAATGTAATTTTAATTCGTGTGCAATTAATAACATATATTGAAAATTAATAAAAATTAAATTAATTAAAATTTAAATTAAATTAATATGGTTTTGTTTAATTTTTGGTTGGTCACCTTTTAGTTCCATATACTTTCTCAAAAAATAATAATAACTTTGTTAGTTGTTTAGAACCATAAATTGTTGATTGAACAAAATACAGAGAAGTATAACATAAATTTGTCATCTTTATATTTAGTAGGAGATAATGAGATATGCCTAAATCCTTGAGACATATGCTTTCTCTTGTCCCATTTTGAATTTCTCTTTTTCCTAGAAGCATTGATAGAGGTGGAGATGAATGATTCTATTTCAATGGCATTGTCAATAGTTATCTCGCCCTGATATGATAAGTTGGATTTTTTTAGGTATGAAACCTTATGTTTGGGTTTGTTAGTTTTTTTTTTTCAGGCTTTTTAAATTTTATAATTTTTGTTTTATAATTTAATACTTAGTAATTTATGGGTTTAGGGTCTATCGTTTGAGATTTAGTATTAATGGTTTATGAATTAAAATTTTTAGGTTAAGATTTTTTTTTATAATTTATAATTTGGGATTGATAACTTACTGATTTATTGCATCATGTTTAGGGTTTAAGATTTGCCATTAAAATTAAACATATCTTTTTATATCTTTTATTTTCAAACACATAATTAATGCTATCCCTCCATCTTCAATGAAAATGGATAGAGAAAAAATCTTAAACGGCCCCTGACAATTATCTCGAAAGACAACGATGCCGTAAAAAAAAATCTTTGTGGTCCTTGATCTTTATTTTTATGAGACTGATTAGTCCCTCTGTCAATATTTTCTCTCTATATTAACGGAATAAGCTTAGATAACATGTTAAACTGTTGATTTATCCATTAAGAACTAACTATGATTAACAATTTTTTTGTTGGGAGTTTCGTTGTCTTTTAAGGATAATTGTCAAAGCCGTTTAGTTTTTATTTTTATTTTTTTATTACCTTTTTCAAATACATTAGCTAAATTTACTATGTAAAACTAAGAAATATTAGTGAATTTTAAATTATTTTTACTTATAAAATTAAATAGAGGATATATTAGTGATTTATGTGTCACATAAGTATGTTTTGAAGAGAGATCATTGACAGAGGGACTAACTAGTCTCACAAAGTTAAATATCAAGGGCCGAAAAGGGTATTTTTTTTAAGACCTCGTAGTCCTTCGAAAAAATTATCAAAAGTCGGATTGGGTATTCACTCAAATGGATATAAGTACCATTTTGAGTCTCTCTCCTTATCAGTATGTGATTCGAACGGGTTGATTCAACTTTCTTGCGCAACACACGGGTCACTAAACCAGGACACTTAAAAATAGGGCTACACATGGATCAGATCAGATCGGATATGGCCGAAATCTCATTCATACTAATCTCATTAGATCGGATCCAATCCTATCCGCAAAGGAAAAAATTATCAGTGGCCGGATTGGGTATTCACTCAAACGGATATAAGTACCATTTTGAGTCTCTCTCCTTATTAGTATGTGATTCGAACAAGTTGATTCAACTTTCTCGTGCAACACACAGGTCATTAAACTAGGACACTTAAAAATAGGGCTGCACACGGATCAGATCAAATCAGATCGGATATGGCCGAAATCTCATCCGCACTAATCTCATTAGATCGAATCCAATATCTGCACACTTGCGGATCGAATTTTGGATATATCCGCAAAAATAAATTTTTTTCTTAATTTTAAAAGAATCAACAAAATAAAAAAAAGAAACTGAAACCCTAAATCCCTAATTTGGCATCAATGTTTACACTACAATATATCAATTATAGACATCACAACAGTAACAAAGATATACATTTCAAAAATGAAACATATTCTTTTTAACAGTAGAAACATAAACAATGAATCAAATGCGAAATGAATAGAATCAGATCAAAAAACAACAAGTAGAAATAGATCTGCATTTCAAAAATCAAAGATCAACAAAATAAAAAAAATAGATTTGAACCCTAATTGAGTAGAAGCAAATCTGCATTGGAGAAACACAAATAGAATGAAGAAAGGATGCATGCGACGAAAGAGCAGAGACAAGCAGGCGACGATGAACAAAGACGACGAACAAAGATGACGACTGCGCCAATGGAGTAGACGACCACTGCGCCGAAAGAGGAGATGACGATGCGACGATGGAGATGGAAAAGTTGATGTAGTCTCAGTGGTCTGAGCTGACGACAAAAGAGACACGACAATTAATGACGCCTCGGTGACGGAAGTGAACAATAGTGATGGATGATGTGAACAACGAGTCTGGGATAGTGAATGAGACTAGGTCTAGGTGAGAGAGGAGAGGGAGAGCAGCGCCGTTACTAAGTGCTATGTTACGAAATTAGGGTTGTCAACTATAGTGTTTATATTATGGGTGCGGATTCGCGGATCTGCAGATTGAATCTGCAGATATCATGACAATATCCGCTATCCGAATGCAGATCGGAACAGATTCGATCCGATGACTCTGCAGATCAAATAGTATTCACAAAATGCAGATCGAATACAAATAAATACTGCGAATATATGAGTAAATTAGTAAATTAGTAAAATCATATGGAGTTTGGGCCTGGAAAATGAATTATGTATCGACCAAACCAACATCCTTTAAATTCTTAAAAATGTTCACCAAAACAAAATTTCTTGAAAATGCAAATACAATACCATCATGGTTATACCAAAATTAAAGAAAATGTGGCCCATATTATCATGCTTATGCTTCTCATACTCCCTAGTCTCTATT
The DNA here is from genome assembly GCF_003086295.3 of Arachis hypogaea. Lineage (NCBI taxonomy): Eukaryota > Viridiplantae > Streptophyta > Magnoliopsida > Fabales > Fabaceae > Arachis > Arachis hypogaea. Next base: position 38,226,236 of record NC_092040.1, read on the forward strand.
GGGTTGGGCCATTTGCTAGCATAATTCCTACAAAATAGAGATGTGCCTCTTGAAAGTTTCCGTTATTTTAATGGGGCTTAAGCTCAAGTAAGCAAGACGAAACTAGTCCACCATATAAAAACTATGGATAAAGAAAGCCCAAGGAAAGAGGGTGATTCACAATTTTCATTATGACATCACGTGTACATTTAAAATTAAAGTAGTTATTTGTATTTATATATTAGAGGAAAATAATTTATATTTAAAAATTTTAAATAATTATATATTTATATATATAAATATCTGATAATTAATTTTTAATGTACAAATGTATAGTTTAAGAAAATCTCATCTTATCGCTTGTGCTATATCCGAAACCTCTAACACATGAACATCATACAAATCTTTAGGATTAAGATGTAGCAAAGACTGGAGAGAGTTTTTTTTTTTTTTTTTTTCCTTTAAAAAAAGAGAGTAAATTTGCAAAACAATTAGGAAAAGGTATTCGTACTAAAAGAAAACAATTATTGTAACTTGTGTCTGAGAGGACAAAAAGCGATGAGTTGCTTGCTATCGGGGTGACTTGTTTTGTGTTATTCTCTTGGTGAGCTTCCTTAACGAAAACAAACGTAAGTATTCATTTCTTGATGATGGTGTGTTTTCCCAACCTCTTAGTATTGCTCTGAACGTGGGAGCTGTCGGCTATGCAGGGTTTCAACTTTCAATTTCATCTCCTAAGAGACACTTAAATCCAAGCACAGCACAAAACACACAGAGAAAAAATGGTAGGTGCTAAATTCAAGATAGGTGTGGTCCATCCTTGAATGAACAATAAAGCATGGGTTCCCTAGCTAGCAACGAATAATTTAACCCATCCATGACCAAGTATGTCACTCATTCATGCATTTATTTATCTATAATAATGGAGTCCCTACACGCTACAGGAGCGGGTACATGGTACATAGGCAGTGTAATGTGGTGAGTGATATTTGATACAGAACCCCAAAAACTAGAATCTTGAGCATTTAACATTAGGCCATTGATTTTGGACCACAATTTTGTGTGTGATTTTCGGCTTTTTCACACTGTGTTGAGGTCCTACATCGAATGTTACCTGGATTCCGGCAACCAAAGGGTGGTTTCCTCCAGCGGTGCCCATTGCCCAAATATCATTATCACTTGGTGCTTTGGGCCGCTGGGCCCGGCCCTCTTCCGGCCCATCACGTGTGGTTGCTGTCAGCTAAAGGGGTGGCAGCAAGTGGTGGGTGAGGGGGCACATGTGAATATGTAATGTGATCACACATACATACATACATACATACATACATACATACATGTGTACATACAAGATAACTTTTGCTTTTTTCTTTTTATTATTACGTGCATATATAAAATTATGTTCGAATAAAATATATATATTAAAATACTTTGAGATAAAAATAAATAAATAAATAAATAATATATGTAGTACATACGGAAAATAGACACATGGAAGGAACCAATGTATGTAAGGTAAGAAAAGGAAAATACAAGAGTGGAAGGACCGGTGAGAGAATGGAAGGCACCACTTCACTTCATCTAACTTTCACTGTCCATTAAATTTGTGTTAATTCTTAATTGTTACATTATCAAAATGCTAGTACTAATCAATAATTATAGAAATAGTATCTCTTAAGAACAATAATGTTTACATTTTTCTTAATGAGTTCATATAGCATTAATTAATCAACAGTATTTCCCTTTACCAACTAACATAAAACCTTTTTGCTCCTTGGAAACAAGACAACTAGAACTCTGAGATGGTTGATGGTATTAAGGTAGCAAAGTAAAAAGATGGTGCCTTAAGAGTGAAAAAGTAGAGAGAGAGGGGGGAAAGAAACGAGTAATTAGGTGAAGAGTGATGATGGTAATAATAGAAGAGTAGATGTAGATGAGAAATTTTGGGAAGAGGCTTGCTTGCAATAAAAGTGAGTAAGGAAGGAACCCAAACCAAAAGTACTCACCTCATCTCACACAAACAAAAAATAAAAAGGACAAAGCAAAAACAAAACTTGAACACTTCAACTTGGTCTTTGTTCTTCTTCTTCTTCTTGGTTCTTGGACCAACACATACATACATACATACATAGCAAATAGCTTTTGTATTGCATTGCCTAAACACTAATCCTTCCTTTCCCTTCCCTTCCCTTCCCTTCCCTTCCCTCCCTAACACAAGTAACAAGTACACCTTCTCACACCGCACTTTCTTTTATATATATATATTTATATGCTTCCGACAAGACAGAGTTGGATCTGTGTATGCACCCCACGTGTTTGATTTTTGGTCTGGAAGCCTTAAATAGCACTGGTGGAGGCGGTGGAGTTGGAGTTGGTGTTGGTGGTGGTGGTGGTGGTGGTTGTAGTGGTGGTGGGGCAGGGATGATGAGTAGTACTAGCAGGTCGCCATTCACAGTGTCTCAGTGGCAGGAACTGGAGCACCAAGCTCTGATTTACAAGTACATGGTGGCTGGTCTTCCTGTTCCTCCTGATCTTGTTATCCCCATTCAGAAGAGCTTTGACTCTATTTCCCATTCCTTCTTCCACCACCCTGCTCGTGAGTCCTCTCTTCTCTCTAAATCTCACTCCTTTTTTTTCCCTTATAATATTCTCAATCTTTGTTTTATTAGGCCCTTCTTAAATATCTAAATGATAAATTTCATGTCATTTTTATTGTTTGTTACTGACATCACTGACTTTGTTCTCCACCCTTGAACACTGCACAAGGATGGGTATTCCGGTATTGCCCCCTTTGTACCTTAAAGACCTACACTATTTGCTGTAGGGTATGGTATAGTATTTGATTGTAACTAAACATACTTTCTTAGTGGCATGGATTTACTTCTCTTCCTGGATTAATTGGATTATTGAGAGAAAGAAACACGGATTTGTGATTTGTTTTTTATTTCCCTGTATGCAGCTTTCTGCTGTTGTAACAATCTTGCTGGTAAATTATCTTGATAAATCTGGACTTTATAAAATGTAGATTTGTACTTAGGTTTTGTCTATGTTGCTATGCTGCCAGCAGTGTGACTATTTGTGACCTTTGGCTTTTCTAGAAAATGGTGATAAAGAAGCATGCATAACTAACAGTGCATGTAATTTTGCAGTGAGTTATTGTTCTTTCTATGGGAAGAAGGTGGACCCGGAGCCAGGACGATGCAGGAGAACTGATGGGAAAAAGTGGAGGTGCTCTAAGGAAGCATACCCGGACTCCAAGTACTGTGAGCGACACATGCACCGTGGCCGCAACCGTTCAAGAAAGCCTGTGGAATCACAATCTATGACACAGTCATCATCCACTGTGACATCACTGACTGCTACAACTGGTGGCAGCAGTGGAACTGGAAGTTACCAGAACCTTAACACAATTACCTTTGCTAATCCTCAAGGCACTGGTTCTGGAGCTGAACAGACACATTATCATTTGGATTCTATCCCCTATGGGATTCCAAGCAGAGAGTACAGGTATGGACACTTTTATTAGTTGTTTGCTTGGAAGAGGAATACATCAAACATCTTATTGAGTTCCAATGCTGTTATCTGAATTTGATGTAGTTCTTTGATTTCTATCTCCGTGCAGATGAAATTTTGTTATGTAGATCATGATATGCTTTGTTTTTTTACCCTAATTCCTTGCCATACTTGGTAGCTTTTTCTAAGCATTTGATGTCGGAATGGCAGCCTTTTCAATGGTTATTTTATTCTAATAGCTGTTATGGGCCCTGATGTCTTCATGCAGAGTTTGAATTCTTTTGGCAATTTCTGAGAATGGTGGGGTTGTGTTGTTCTATTCTCTTGTCTATTTCATCTGCTGAATTTGCTGCAAAGATGCAAAAGCATTAGAATTCATTACAATGATATCACTGCAGAAGATTGAAGTACATATAATTTATGTATTTAATCACATTTATTTTGCAACTTATCAAAGGAAGAAAAGAGGTGTCAGCTACCTGGATTTTCTTCATCTTCTGTCAGAGTTTTGTGTGTGTATGTTTTTTCCCCCCTCATTTCAAAGTGGAACTAATCACTCTATTTCTGATCCTAAACTTCTGTCCAAATTTTACAAGTGAGAAATATGGTCATTTAATTGCCTTCCATTTTATCCCTTCCTTGCTTTATTCCTGATATATGAATATATGAGTTACATTCTAAACATCCCAAGATGCTAAGAGCCTAACATGTGGCTCTGCTAGCTTGCTGCAATATCTGTCACGTGGGGATAATGGAAAAGTAATGTTCAACTTTTTTTTTTTTTGGGTAAAAAGGATGTGTTGCATTCTCCTTTATTCTTTTGCAATCACTTTTGATTGCTTTTTATCAATTGCTATCATATGATATCTAATGGATATAATGGTATTGGTGCGTTTATGTTGGTTATGCTTTTATTAATGCATGAAGATAAGGATATGGCACATTTAAGTTGAAGTGTAGGTTCATTTTTTTTCCCTAATTTAAATTTGTCAGAGCAAAGTGCATATACTTTAGAGGATTGTAACAACAGAATTTGCACTCTAAGTTTCTTACATAATGGGCTGATTACACAATATAAAGTTCCTCTTATTTTCTTAAAAATTAATGGTATTGATCTTGTACAAGGTCATTATTAAATGGGCAATTGAAGCTCATGCCGGAATTAAAGCTTGGAATTCCTGTTTAACTTTCTCTTACTATAGCTGGGTTTGTAAGTTTGTTTTAGAAATGCTTTGATTTAAAGATGGCTTTGTAATTTGAGAAGACTGAACTTCTGTTGGTTTCAACACGGCCGCTTTGACACTTCCCCTCTCTGTGTTCGAAATTTCAATGATGCTAAATCATTCCTTTTAAATGGGATCTCCACTTAGTAATTTCATCATATAAATGAGATAATCTTAAGGTTATGTATTTCAAGGTTATTGCTTCATTGCATCATTCATATTTTGGTTGTATTTGCTTATCATCATTGTGATTATTTTCGTCTACTATTCAATATGGTCAATGGTACACCTTTTTCTTCCTGCTATAAGTTCTGATTTTAATTAAAAGAAGATTGAATCTTCAAGAAGTATCAGCATTCTTCTCCCATTAAATTGTGGCTAGTCTTATTTGAAACAAGCAGGTATCTTCAGGGAAATAAATCAGAGGGTGGCGAACAGAGTTTCTTTTCCAAAGCTTTAGGAAGCAACAAGGAACTTCGGATCGAAACGCAGCTGGAAAACACTTTGATGCCAACCAGAGTTGCCTCCTTCTCAACATCAAGATCAAACAACAACTCCATTTTGCCGGGTGATTATCTGCAGAATTCATATTTATCCGACGAGCATGCATCGGGTGAATCTGTGAAGCATGAGGGTCAGTCTCTTCGACCTTTCTTTGATGAATGGCCTAGGAGCAGGGATTCATGGTCTGGTCTGGAAGCAACTCAGCTGTCCATGTCCATTCCTATGTCGGCGTCGAACTTCTCTACAGCCAGCTCTCAATCCTCGCATGGCGAGACTAAATAAGCTCAAGTGTTTCGGCACGTAGCCACCAACAGCATATTGTTGCAGAAAACTAAGAACTATGTATTCATGTTTTTCAGCAACTGTCCTTGTTTCTCAGTACTGCCGCATCAATGTTTTGTCAGGACCGAACACAAAACAAGTTAATCAGTTATGCTTGCTCCAGTTATGTCTGGTTTTCCTTGTATTTTCATTAGTCTCTTTAGCTTTGAGGTTTGTGCCCTTTATGCTGAGGAATTGTCTACAACTGTATGGAACCTCATCTAGTGGGTGGATTTTATATATTCCTTCAACAATTTGCATGTAATGATTTAATTTATGTTGTATGAATTTGCTGCTGTTTGTCGTGAATGAATGCATACTATTTCTTTTTGCATTTGGGATGGAGAAACCTTCAAAATTGGGACTGGACTATTATTAGAGCCACTTGACAAGTTAGACAATTATCTAACAAGAATGCTCCTTGTATATGGGAATGTCTAGGGTTACATCTTACATGTCCCTTCTCATCCAAACACTCTTCCTCCTAGTGTTTGTTCCAAAAAGTTGGAAAGACATGAAAATTATTAGTAGTTATTATTCATGTAAAGATGTTTTATTGGAAGAATGAAGATAATAATTAAGATATTGATATATTTTGCATTAAGCAGTTTAATCAAATATACTCATTTAATAATTTAATTATATACATCTAAATAATATATTTACAGTAACTAAAACAAATTTATATCAGTATCCGCCTACATTTATATTAAATTATTAATGGATAAATCATAAATGAAGTAGCATGCCTGTGAGCTAGAAAATAAGAAAGAGAAAGCAGTTAAAAACTTAGAAATGAAAATTACAATTTGTATGTCAATACATGGCTTTCAAAAACGGTGTCGTATTCTGTATCCGCCATATCTCCCATCTTCGCTGGACGTTACTCTAACGTGAACTTCAGAACTAGATCCAGAGAGAAGAAGACGAAGAAGATCCAATTCTTCTTGAATTAGAAATCTGAGATAACAATACTAATAACAGCAATAGAGATTAACGTAACGATGGGATGGGGAAGAACGATGTACGAAGGGGTGGTGGTGGTTGGATCGCTGTGCCTGCTCGGCTGGGCGGGGCTGTGGTTCCTGAACCGCCGTCTCTACAAAGAGTACGAAGAAAAGCGCGCACTCGTTCAGATCATCTTCTCCGTCGTGTTCGCTTTCTCCTGCAATCTCCTCCAACTCGTTCTCTTCGAGATCATTCCCATTCTGTCCAAACAGGCACGTGTCCTCAACTGGAAGCTCGATCTATTGTGCTTGATTCTCCTTCTCGTGTTCATGCTCCCTTATTACCACTGTTACCTCATGCTGAAGAACAACGCAGTTAGGAACGAGAGGGCCGCACTCGGAGCCCTTATCTTCCTCTTCGCTTTCCTCTATGCCTTCTGGCGAATGGGGATTCACTTCCCTATGCCTTCACCTGACAAAGGCTTCTTCACTATGCCACAGCTTGTGAGTCGAATTGGGGTCATTGGTGTCACCGTCATGGCTGTTCTCTCCGGTTTCGGTGCCGTTAACTTGCCCTTCAGTTATTTGTCCCTTTTCATCAGGTTAGCCTTTCATTCATTCGTTTAACATCGTGTCATGGTTATTCGCTTCTGTCTGTTAAACTAAACCCTGTATTTATGTTCTGTTTAGAGAGATTGAGGAGTCTGAGATCAAGTCCTTGGAAAGACAACTAATGCAGTCCATTGAGACTTGCATAGCAAAGAAGAAGAAGATTATTCTTTCCCAAATTGAGATTGACCAAACTCAAGGAGCTGATGAGGTTTACTGTTATTTATTTATTTATTTATTTATTTATTTATTATTATTATTTTGTTTTCATTTGAATTGCACCTTATTTATTCATTTTAATCAAAATGCATCTGGGAAAAGATAATAAGTCCTGTAAAGTAACAATAGAGAACAGACAACAGTGAGCTAAAGTGTACTGAGTATGAGTTAGAACCTGTTATTTTCATTTGCATTTCTGCTTTAGAGAAGAGAATAATGACATTGTTTGATCTGCATATCTTAGAAAGAAAAGGGAAAGTTCAAAAATGATTTTGCTATGTTACATGTTATAGGGTTTCTTTTGTAGCTACCATTTAGCAAAGCACCTATGAGCAGAGTTATACACATTTCTATCCCATAAGAAATTGTGGGGGAAAGAGTCACATATGAAGGTTTCAGCACGTTTCATACAACCAAATACTCCTAAATAATTTCATCTTATTTGTTTCAAGCAAAGTTTATTCTTCTGATTTCATATAGGGCTCATGTTAACAACACCTGAGAAAAAAAAATAAAAGATTTGCAATGGATGGTTGATGTGGATTAATTTTGTAGTAGGCAATATGCTTTGAATTTAGTTCTTCTGTGTTTTGGTACAGCCTTTGCATGCCATTTATACTTTTTATGTTGCTGCAGAAGTTAAGCGCCAGATCTTTATTCAAACGTATTGTTGGAACTGTTGTTCGATCTGTGCAAGAGGACCAAAAGGTGCAAGGTAAGTTTTGTTTCACTCCTAAAATGCCTTTCAAGGTTTAAAGTAATTCTTTGTGACTGTGGTGTCCTTCTTACATCTTTCTCAATTTAGTCATGTTTCCTAACATTTAGAATTGAAAGAGGTCCACTTTGCTAAGGAAAGTGGGACTTTTAGGATATTTTAACTCTGGCTAATATACTTGTGTGATTACTTTTAAAATGTATGTATAATATGATAATCTTATTTAGTTTTAGTTTAGACATAAATAAAGAAAATGTAATATATTATATTTTTTTGTCACATGAAGATATCAAAGACATGGAAGCAGAGGTAAATGCTTTGGAGGAGCTTTCAAAGCAAATGTTCTTGGAGATCTATGAGCTTCGACAAGCAAAGGTTTATTTATTTATTTTATTTGACAGGATTCCTTCTTTCACTAGGCATTTATGGGGTCTGTTTTCTTGTTAGAGCTTATAATTAAGCTTGTAGTGGCCATGTCAGTTTTAGTGTGTTATATACTGTCCTTGTTGTTGTTGTATGCTAGGAACTGTTATGGCTATGATTTTAATATATGTGTCTTGGGGCATTCTATTCTCAATTGGATTTGTTAAATTTTTAATGACAATTCCCTGTTCGGATAGAGGTTATAATATGTGTCCTGTATCGCAGGCAATCTAAGTATTATCCATTACATATGTTTCATATTGTTCCCTTCTTTCTCTTTGTCTCTTTTAATATGTTATATCAAATCCTCAGAATTCATCCACCCTCAAAAACCAATCATAGGTCTTATTCCAATGGCCAAAATTCTTATGTTTGGTTGGTTTTTGACAATGCACTCTCTGAATCTAGGCTTTTGGCATTGTGAATTTGAGGAATGCATATGTTGTATGGAATGAACAAATTAGGAGTTGACTTCCTATCAAAATACATGTGTGTTTATGTGTGTGCATATGACTTGTTTGTCTCCAGAAATTACAGACTTGACCGAGTGTTATTTGGTTCTGATGTTGCAGGAAGCAGCTGCTTATTCTCGAACTTGGAGAGGGCACATGCAGAACCTGCTTGGCTATGCTTGTTCTGCATATTGTGTGTATAAAATGATCAAGGTATTGTAATGTAGGGCAGCTAGAATTATATAAGGTGAAATTAGAATTTTAGTGGATAAAAGATACCAGAAGTGCTGAACTGAAGGTTTGCCACTTGATAGACACTAGTTTATGAAATGTGTGTGATAATAATAAATATGAGATTGGTCAGTAGCTTACATTTTAACTAAGAGATTTTGGATTCAAGTCTTAAAAATAGCAACAAATATTTTTTTATGAATTATATACGACGAAGAGAATTTTAGGAAAGAAAGTTGTGCACCTAACCTCTCCCATATCCTCATTATATATAGCAAGTATAATAGTAGGTGTTAGGGTGCAGATGGGTTGTAAGCAATATATTGAACTTCATGTTATATTTGAAAGCAATAATGTTGGACTCTTGATTAATTAATTAATTTTATTTTTCCAAATAGCACCACATTCCTCTGAAAGAAAGACATTACATTTATTCTTTTAGGTTGAATGGTTGATAAAATGTTTTGACCACAGTAATAGTATAACTTTTTTTTAGCAATAATGTAAGAGCTCGTGATACTTTGGAATATGTTCTAGCTAACGTGGCTAATTGATTCAATCTTTCCTTGCAGTCATTGCAAAGTGTTGTGTTCAAACAGGTAATTTCATTCCTCAACGAGTTCATCTTTTTTGCTGTTGATCATATTTTTGGAAAAGAATAGCATCCCAGCTATTAGGCTGACATTTTTATTTTGCTAATGTGTTTCTTTGGTAATGTATTTGTTATATTGTGCAGGCTGGTTCAGTTGATCCTGTGACAATGATAATCAAAATATCCTTACAGTTCTTTGATATTGGAATAGATGCGGCCTTATTATCACAGGTTAGCATCTAGTTTTTTGCCAATTGTATAGCTTTTATAGAGTGGATTAGTGTTTTTCTTCAAATCTGGCTCCAAAGCTGATGGATTCTTATCTTTAAATTTGTAAGAGAGCAGTTAATTAAGTTTCTTTGTTCATATACAATTCAATTATTTGCAGTGGACCTGTCTACTGTTGTTTTTCAGGTTTAAGTGTTTACGTAGATTATTATATTTTGGTGGACCTCTATTTTGCTATTTATAAACATGAATAACAATAAATTTTAGTGTAATCCTGTGATTATATTTGATGTTGCATTTTATTGATTTTGTTATGTATTTATTTTTACAGTACATTTCATTGCTATTCATCGGAATGTTGGTTGTGATATCGGTCCGTGGATTCTTGACAAATCTAATGAAGGTATTGCAGCAGATTTTGATTGCATTTTTCCCGATGAGGTGTTTTAGGGCCATAGCTTGGACCAGAAAGCATATATATATATGAGCCTACAATTGCATTTTCATCTTGTTAACTTGTTGTAAATCAAGTTTCATCCTTTTTTCTCCCTATTTTCTGCATGCAGTTCTTTTTCGCTGTTTCAAGAGTTGGAAGTGGATCTTCAAGCAATGTCGTTCTCTTTCTATCAGAAATAATGGGAATGTATTTTTTATCTTCTATTCTTTTGATTAGGAAAAGCTTAGCAACTGAATACAGGTAGAGTAGCAGTGCGTACTTTGGAAATGTTCTAGATAATTTGTCAGTTGTTTGTGTCATGTGGATCTTGAATTATGAAACTATGTGATTTTTTTTATTTATTTTAATAAAAAAATTGATCTTAATTCAAAGCTGGTAATAGTAAGATGAACATTTGATCATGTATTTGGAGCATACAATCATCTGAAAATTTTTGTTCAAATGTATTCATAGACCAAAGCATGGTTTTCTTTTCTTGTGTTAACTAATGCATAGGCATTCTTCAAGGTATTTCCTATGTCACTGAAATTCTTGCATGATAAATCATAAATGCATGTCCAGATGATTTCAAATCTAAATCACTTGGCAGGATTATTATAACAGAGGTGTTGGGTGGAGATATTCAGTTTGACTTTTATCACCGGTGGTTTGACGCAATTTTTGTGGCTAGTGCATTCCTTTCACTGCTTTTACTATCAGCACATTATACATCTCGTCAAACTGACAAACACCCTATTGATTGTGAGTATACTTTTTCATTTGTGTCTGATAGTTAGTCTTCTATCAACCTTGAATTGTGGATCTGGTTGTTAAAGAAATTAATTAATGTTTTCACTCTTTTATTTGTTTGTGGAACAGGAAACATACTACCTAGATGCATGTATAGTTTCCAAGTCCGTGAAAAAAGGTATGATATCATGAAACTAATATTTTAGGATCATATCCTTTATATGGGTGCATTTAAATGTACTTGATATTCATAATTCTTATTCAATCTTTCTATATGCCAGTGCATAGCAGATTATCATCTGATCATAAAGTTGATAATTGGGGAGATTGGGAAAGGGTAATTGATATTGTATCAGTAGTAGCCAAAAGATGGGTCTTATTTATACTGCCGAAATTGAAAAACGGTTGTTCCAATTAATCTCTTTTGGGAATGGAACCTTCTGAACCAAAAAATATGTTGATTTACTTATGCTTTGATTATATAATTTGAAGTAAATGCTCTAACATTTCAATTCAGATTACTTAATAGGTATATTGTCTACTACTGATGTATGATATGATTTGAAGATATCTTATAGAAGCATGGCTGGATCCTGGATGGGTTCTTTCAATTTTTTTTTTTGTTTTTGTTTTTATTTGAAAGAATTGGGTAGGATGTTTTCCACGTGATTAATAAATAAGTAATGCAGCAACATCTTTTGCATTGGCATGGGCTTCGAAAAACAAAACCCTCTGCTATTTTTGGTATATCTCGTCCTACTTTATTTTATCTTCACTTGCTGCTAGGTTTTGTTTCAATTTCATGAACTAGAAATGGACACCATTTCCACGAAACAGCCAATCTCATTGCCTTATTGCTAAAATAAAAATGGACGAGACTCAAATGACCTTAAATTGTAATTCATTTTTATGGTTTCAACTTTCAACTAGTTATCTATAATAATTTTTTACTCTCAGTTAATTTGACAAGTACGTTTGCTTTTAGAGTTTGTTAAAATTTTCAATTTACTTGTGGTATGACTTTAAATTTATAACACACTTATTTTTAATGGCCAGATGTTACACTATGTTGAAATGAAATGGCACTCTCTTCTGACTTCCGGTAGGACGATACGATACGTTAAAGGTTGTTCATCAGCTTATGGTGGCGCCTGAGGAATGCAGCATCCATTATTTGCTGTCATGGGTAGTAAAGAGTGTTTAGGCCCCATGGAAATTGATCACTTAATGCTCATATAGGAAAAGAGCATTGCATATGGAGTATGGAGGCTGCTTCAGTGAGTCAATACTGGATAGTTTGCCAGCACTGTGCGAGACAAGGATAATGATTGATCACCTGTTGCTTTATTCTATGGTGGGAACTGAACTAATCCCTTGATTTTTTTTTTCGTATGGTTTGATCTACTGGAAGATGCGGTGTGTAATCAAGTCAACGAGTAGTTTGACTTCTAGATCAAGCCTTATACGCGAGTGATATTGATTGTACTCATCAACAAACTCAACTACTACAATGTTATTTCAAGTGTTGTATTTCTTGTGTTCTTGAGGGTTCCCTTTTCTCTTATATTCGATTTCTGTAGATTCATTTTTACATATTATTATGTTTTGTTTTGCAACCAATTGTAGTTATTAGTTCGTTGATTAGGTACCGTATATTAACAAAGTTCTTTATTTAATTATTGGTCAGATTATGAAAGTTAATGTGTAAGAAGCAATGATAAGATATAAGATCGGGTAACCAACTTGGGTTGGTCGAGTGGTCACCTCACTCGTCCGCTTAAGCAAGTGTCGGGAGTTCGAATCCCGCCTTGTGCATGCAGTAACTCATTGGCCAGCGGCAGACTCTTAAATGGAGCTCAGATTCGCGACGGAGTAGTTCTTGACCTGTTGGGTTGGGGGATACCGTAAACAACCAAAAAAAAGATATAAGATCGGGCAAGATATGGAAGCCATTGAGTTAAGCATTTACTATCTAGCTAGTGGGGTAAGACACGAGGAAATTTGTCCGGGTTCTTTCAAAATGACGTAGACCAAATTGAAATATGCTTTTGAGGCCTTGATCCAAATGGGAAATTTAAAAAAAAGTTCTATATTATCATCTACAAATAAAGTAATTAATTTTTTTTTTACCTAACATATAAATGAGAGAATTGGACTGCCTTGTTACTACTATATGGATGTTCATTGAGTGTGTACTCATCATGATTTATTCCTCCAATCAAGTACTTTTGACAGTAGAATCATTAAAAAATAAATTTTGAGCAGGTAGAATCATTAAAGAATAAACACATGTATAAATAGGGACATAGGATAAAGTATTTGAGACACACAGCAATAATAATAATTCTTCTTTCTTTATATATATTTTTTTTCTCTTTTCTTTACTCATATATTAAATAAATATATGAATCATCTATATTATATTGAGTTAATTATATTGGTGAATATTAATACTAAAATTTTCTATTTACATATTTTTATTTTATATTTATTTTCTCTTTCTTATTTATTTATTTTACAACACGTTCTCAGCACGAGACTCTAATCAAAATTTAAGAAAACTCAAGTAATAAATTTTTATTATGTCAAAATTCTCTCATCTTAAATTTAATGCTCTTGATATATCTGGAAACAACTACTTATCATGGATACTAGATGCTGAAATCCATCTTGATTCAATGGATCTTAGAGATACCATTAAAGCTGAAAATAATGCATCCCAAAAGCATAAAGCTAAAGTCATGATATTCCTTCGTCGTCATCTTGACGAAGAATTGAAAAATGAATATCTCACATTAAAAGATCCTGCAGATGTTTGGAAAAACCTTGAAGAAAGGTATAATCATCAAAAGACAGTGATACTTTCTCAAGCCCGATATGAGTGAACGCACTTACATCTACATGATTTTAAATCCATAAATGAATATAATTCAGCAATGTTTCAAATTACCTCACGAATGAAATTATGTGGGGAAAAGATAACTGATAATGACATGTTAGAAAAAACTTTCTCGACCTTCCATGTCTCAAATGTGCTCCTACAGCAGTAGTATCGAGAAAAAGAATTTAAAAAATATCATGAGCTAATTTCTTGCCTTCTTGTTGCTGAATGTAACAATGAATTATTTTTAAGAAATCATGAAGCGCGCCCAGCTAGCGCTGTCCCGTTTTCTGAAGCAAATGCAGCAAATCATAACCCCAAAAGAGATAAACGGTAAAGTTTTGGTAACAAGAAAAATTATGGAAGGAAGAAAAATTATATTCACAAGAAAGCTCACCAAAAATGGGATAAAGGAAGAAAAAATGGGCAAAATAAATCAACAGAGGATAAATATTTCTGTTGTGGTGGAAATGGCCATTGGTCGCCTACCTATCGTACCCCGATGCACCTAGTTGATCTTTATCAAGCATCATTGAAAAAGAATGACAAAGGAAAGGAGACAATTTTTTTTCAAATGATGTTGCTAAAAATTACACCACTCATTATGATGTATCTGATTTCTTTGAGGATTCTGAAGAAAATATTGACCATTTGATCGATAATGGAAAAGTTTAATATGTGAGTTTGTTAAGTACTTATGTAAATAAATAATGTAAGAAATTTTTTGTTAAGTTTTATTTTCTATGCATTTGAATTTCAAGTATGATGTATATAAATAATGTTTAATAAAATATTTATATTTATGAATTTTAAAATTACTAAATGTGCCGAGTTCTAAATTAATAATAATAAAATTTTTAGTATATGATATTATATATAGTACTTCTTAGAAAAACAATCAAGAAAATAATTTTACTGCGCATATTCTTTTATTCATTTTATTATTATTGTTTGTCTTGAAGAAAATTGCAAGGACATATAGTGAAGATGTTTGTCTTGCGAATAGTACAAGTTCACATACCATTCTCAAAAGTAATATATATTTTACACATCTTGTACCAAAAGAATAATATGTTAATACTATTTTTGACTCAGGCAATATGATAGAAGGTTCCGGAAGATTTATAATTTTGTTTCCTAGAGGAACATAATTCATAATAAATAATGCACTATTGTCTACTAAGTCTCTAAGGAACTTATTGAATTTCAAAGATATTCGCCAAAATAGATATCATATTGAAACAATGAATGAGAGAAATTATGGGTACTTATGTATCACAACTCATGATTTAAATAAAAATATTATATTATAGAAAAGTTACCCTCACTTTCATATGTGTTATATTACACTAAAATTAATGCAATTGAATCAGATGTCATTGTAAATCTGAAGTTTACCAACCCAAATGAATTTATAATTTGGCATGACCTATTGGGTCATTCGAGAACAACCATGATGTGGTGAATTATTCAAAACTCCCATGAACATTCACTAAAGAACCAGAAGATTTTTAAATCCAATGAATTTTGTTGTGCTACATATTCTCAAGGAAAGTTAATTTTAAGGACATCACCAGTAAAGATTGGATTTGAGTCCCCTGAATTCTTAGAAAAGATTCAAGGTGATATATGTGTACCTATTCATCCATCATGTGGATCTTTTAGATATTTTATGATCCTAATAGACATATCTTCAAGATGATCACATGTGTGTTTATTGTCATTTCGTAACCTGGCGTTTGCGAGATTACTTGCTCAAATTATTCGATTAAAAGCATAGTTTCTAGAAAATCCAATCAAAGCAATTCGTTTTGATAATGCTGGTGAATTTACTTCTCAAGCCTTTGATGCTTATTGTATGGCTAACGGAATAAACGTTGAACATCTAGTAGCTCATGTTCACATACAAAATGGGTTAGCAGAATCACTTATTAAACACTTCCAATTAATTGTTAGACCCTTATTTATGAGAACAAATCTCTCAATCTCTGTTTGGAGGCATGCAATACTACGTGCTGTAGTATTTATTCGTTTGAGGCCAATAAGTTACCATCAGTTCTCTCCTATGCAATTAGCTTTTAGCCAACAGTTAAATGTTTTCCATTTAAGAGTATTCGGGTATGCGGTATATGTTTTCATTGCACCACCTTCTCGCACCAAAATGGGACCCAAAAAAATTGGGGATATATATTGAATATGATTCTCCCTCTATAGTGAGGTATCTTGAGATATAAACTGGAGATGTATTTAAAGCCCGATTTGCATATTGTCATTTTGATAAATCAAAATTTCCAACTTTAGGGAGAGAGAATATGCTACTTGAAAAGGAACTTAATTGGAATGCATCATTCTTGATGCATTTAGATCCTCGATAAGGGCAATATGAACTAGAAGTTCAAAAGATTATACATTTGCAAAGAATAGCAAATGAATTACCTGATGCATTTTCTGATACGAAAAGGATTACTAAATCCTATATACCAGTTGGAAATGCTCCAATCCGAATTGATATTCCAGTCCGATAAATGACCATTGAAACAAATTCATGTAAAAAAGCGTGGTAGGTCTGTCGATTCCAAAGACAAAAATCTTCGAAAAGAAAAGCGATAAATACTATTTCTGTTGAAAAAGATAAATACATAGTAAAGACTCCTGTAGTTATCCAAATTCTGATATAATTTTGACACCAGAAGACGTTTAGGTACTTGAAAATTGTGAAAATGACGATATCTCGATAAATTATGTCTTAACAAGAGAAAAATGAGACCAAATACGACAATTGTCAATGAAATATTTGCATATAATGTGACATTAAATATCATGCATGAAAGTAAGGATTTTGAGCCAAGAATAGTCGAAGAGTATCGACAAATGAATGATTAGCCAAAATGGAAAGAATCTATGAAGGCTAAGTTAAACTCACTTGCAAAACGTGAAGTCTTTGGACTTGTAGTCCGTACACCAGAAGATATAAAACCTGTTGGATACAGATGGGTATTTGTGAGAAAACGAAATGAGAAAAATGAAATTGTACTTATACGCTACAAAGCTCGACTTGTGGCACAAGGTTTTTCACAAAAGTTTGGTATAGATTATGAAGAAACATATTCCGCTGTAATGGATACAATAACATTACGTTATTTGGTCAGTTTATCTACATATCATAAACTATATATGCCTTTAATAGATGTAGTAACAACCTACTTATACAGCTCGTTACATCGTGATATCTATATGAAAGTCCCTAAAGAATTAAAGATATCTAAATCATCCAATGAATATTCACAAGGGTTATACTCAGTTAAATTGTAAAGATCTTTATATGATATAAAGCAATCTGAACGAATGTTGTATAATCGTCTTACTGAGTATCTTGCCAAAAACGGATTTAAGAATGATAATATCTGTCCATGTATTTTCATAAAGAAATCTGTATTTGAATTCATTATAATTGCTATGTACGTTGATAATTTAAATATCATTGGAACCCCTGAATAGATTTCAATAATTATAAAAGCTCTAAAAAAAGAGTTTGAGATGAAAGATTGATGAGCGGATAATTTGTACGCTTTTTGGCATTGTTTTTAGTATGTTTTTAGTATGATCTAGTTAGTTTTTAGTATATTTTTATTAGTTTTTAGTTAAAATTTACTTTTCTGGGCTTTACTATGAGTTCGTGTGTTTTTCTGTGATTTCAGGTATTTTCTGGCTGAAATTGAGGGACCTGAGCAAAAATCTGATTCAGAGACTGAAAAGGACTGCAGATGCTGTTGGATTCTGACCTCCCTGCACTCGAAGTGGATTTTCTGGAGCTACAGAAGCCCAATTGGCGCGCTCTCAACGGCGTTGGAAAGTAGACATACTGGGCTTTCCAGCAATATATGATAGTCCATACTTTGCCCAAGATTTGATGGCCCAAACCGGCGTTCAAAGTCACCCTCAGAATTCCCAGCGTTAAACGCCGGAACTGGCACCAAAATGGGAGTTAAACGCCCAAACTGGCATAAAAGCTGGCGTTTAACTCCAAGAAGAGTCTCTACACGAAAATGCTTCATTGCTCAGCCCAAGCACACACCAAGTGGGCCCGAAAGTGGATTTTTATGTCATTTACTCATCTCTGTACACCCTAGGCTACTAGTTTTCTATAAGTAGGACCTTTTACTATTGTATTGAGATATCTTGGTAGCTATCTTCATTTTATGCTATCTTAGATCATTGGGAGGCTGGCCATTCGGCCATGCCTAGACCCTGTTCTTATGTATTTTCAACGGTGGAGTTTCTACACACCATAGATTAAGGTGTGGAGCTCTGCTGTACCTCGAGTATTAATGCAATTACTATTGTTCTTCTATTCAATTCCGCTTATTCTTGTTCTAAGATATCACTTGTTCTTCAACTTGATGAATGTGATGATTCGTGACACTCATCATCATTCTCACCTATGAACGTGTGACTGACAACCACCTCCGTTCTACCTTCGATTGGGTGAATATCTCTTGGATTCCTGATACACGATGCATGGTTGATCGCTTGACAAACGAGTGCTCGCCTGACAAACGAGCCAGCCATTCCGTGAGATCAGAGTCTTCGTGGTATAGGCTAGAACTGATGGCGGCATTCAAGAGAATCCGGAAGGTCTAACCTTGTCTGTGCTATTCTGAGTAGGATTCAATGATTGAATGACTGTGACGTGCTTCAAACTCGTGAAGGCGGGGCGTTAGTGACAGACGCAAAAGAATCACTGGATTCTATTCTGGCCTGATTGAGAACCGACAGATGGATAGCCGTGCCGTGACAGGGTGCGTTGAACATTTCCACTGAGAGGATGGGAGGTAGCCACTGACAATAGTGAAACCCTTGCTTAAGCTTGCCATGGAAAGGAGTAAGAAGGATTGGATGAAGACAGTAGGAAAGCAGAGAGACGGAAGGGACAGCATCTTCATACGCTTATCTGAAATTCCTACCAATGAATTACATAAGTATCTCTATCTTTATCTTTATAGTTTTATTCGTATATCATCATTCATACCCATTTGAGTTTGCCTGACTGAGATTTACAAGGTGACCATAGCTTGCTTCATACCAACAATCTCTGTGGGATCGACCCTTACTCGCGTAAGGTTTATTACTTGGACGACCCAGTACACTTGCTGGTTAGTTGTGCGAAGTTATGTTTATGCCATGGTGTTGAACACCAAGTTTTTGGTTTCATCACCGGGGATTAGTTGAGTTGTGAAAAGTATTGATCACAATTTCGTGCACCAAGTTTTTGGCGCCGTTGCCGGGGATTGTTGAGTTTGGACAACTGACGGTTCATCTTGTTGCTTAGATTAGGTATTTTTTCTTCAGAGTTCTTAAGAATGAATTCTAGTGTTTCAAGGTGATGTTCTTATCATCACCAAAGCTGATTGATCTTCATCAATTTAGCTCTTGAATGCAATGTTCTGCTGAAGTTTGGCTGACCATGTCTAATTCCTTTAGACTGAAGCTTTAGACTAACATTGCATGATTCCTGGAATTCTCATTAAGAATTTTGATACCTTTTTCCACTTTATTTTCGAAAAAGCACAAAAAAAAATTTACAAATTCATAAAATCCAAAAATATTTTTTTGAGTCTAGTGTTTCATTTTAAGTTTGGTGTCAATTGCATATATTCATTCATGTGTCTTAAGGATCTTCAAGTAATTCTTGATGATTTCTTACTCTGATCTTTGAATTCTCTTGACTTGAGTCTTTATGTGTCTCATATACATTCTCATTAGTGTCAGTAGTATACAAACTGCTAAGTTTGGTGTCTTGCATGCATTGTTCTTTTGATTTTAGTTGCATTTTGATTATTCCTTATTATTAAAAATCCAAAAATATTTTTAATTTGTGTCTTTTCAAGTCAATAATACAGAGAATTGAAGATTCAGAACATACTGCAGAGAAATTGCACAGAAGAAGCTGGGCGTTCAAAACGCCCAGTGAAGAAGGACAGACTGGCGTTTAAACGCCAGCCAGGGTACCTAGTTGGGCGTTTAACGCCCAAAAAGGTAGTGTTTTGGGCGTTAAACGCCAGAATGTGCACCATTCTGGGTGTTTAACGCCAGGATGGCACAAGAGGGAAGATTCTGTTTTCAAATCAAATTTTTTTTTCAGGTTTTCAAAATTTTTCAAAATCAAATCTTTTTCAAATCATATCTTTTCAATCATATGCTTTCAAAATCAATTTCTTTCTATTTTTAAAGATACTTGCTATCAATTAATGATTTGATTCAACATTTCAAGTATGTTGCCTTTTCTGTTGAGGAAGGCTTAATGTTTGAATCATATCTTTTCTTGATAGCCAAGTCATTAATTTTCAAAATCAAATCTTTTTAAATGTTTTTCAAATCATATCTTCTCAATCACATCTTTTTAAAACTAATCATATCTTCTTAACCACATATTTTTCAAAATAGTTTTCAATCAAATCTTTTTAATTTCTAATTTCAAAATCTTTTTCAAAAATCACTTGATCTCTTTCCCACTCTTGGTTTTCGAAAATTAATTAGTGTTTTTCAAAATGTTTTCAAAATTTCTTACTTAATTTTCGAAAAAAAAATTCTTCCCCTCTTTTCATAACCTTCTATTTATGGACTAACACTATTCCTTGATGCAAAATTCGAACTCCATCTTCTTTGATAAGTTCGAATTTTCTACTTCTGCCTTCCATTTTCTTTTCCTCTGACACCTCAAGGAATCTCTATACTGTGACATAGAGGATTCCATATTTTCCTGTTTTCTTCTCTTTCTTATGAGCAGGAGCAAAGACAAAAGCATTCTTGTTGAGGCTGATCCTGAACCTGAAAGGACCTTGAAGCGAAAGCTAAGAGAAGCTAAGGCACAACTCTCTGTAGAGGACCTAACCGAATTCTTCAAAGAAGAAGAACTCATGGCAGCCGAAAACAACAACAATGCCAACAATGCAAGGAAGGTGCTGGGTGACTTTACTGCACCTACTCCCGATTTCTATGGGAGAAGCATCTCTATCCCTGCCATTGGAGCAAACAACTTTGAGCTTAAGCCTCAATTAGTTTCTCTAATGCAACAGAATTGCAAGTTCCATGGACTTCCATTGGAAGATCCTCATCAGTTCTTAGCTGAGTTCTTGCAAATCTGTGACACTGTTAAGACTAATGGGGTTGACCCTGAGGTCTACAGACTTATGCTATTCCCTTTTGCTGTAAGAGACAGAGCTAGGACATGGTTGGACTCACAACCTAAAGAAAGCCTGGACTCTTGGGAAAAGCTAGTCAATGCCTTCTTGGCAAAGTTCTTTCCACCTCAAAAATTGAGTAAGCTTAGAGTGGAAGTCCAAACCTTCAGACAGAAGGAAGGAGAATCCCTCTATGAAGCTTGGGAAAGATACAAACAATTAATCAGAAAGTGTCCCTCTGATATGCTTTCTGAATGGAGCATCATAGGTATTTTCTATGATGGTCTGTCTGAACTGTCCAAGATGTCTTTGGATAGCTCTGCTGGAGGATCTCTTCATCTGAAGAAGACTACAGAAGCTCAAGAGCTGATTGAAATGGTTGCAAATAACCAATTCATGTACACTTCTGAAAGGAATCCCGTGAACAATGGGACTAATCAGAAGAAAGGAGTTCTTGAGATTGACACTCTGAATGCCATATTGGCTCAGAATAAAATATTGACTCAACAAGTCAATTTGATTTCTCAAAGTCTGTCTGGAATGCAAAATGCACCAAGCAGTACTAAGGAAGCTTCATCTGAAGAAGAAGCTTATGATCCTGAGAACCCTTCAATGGAAGAGGTGAATTACATGGGAGAACCCTATGGAAACACCTATAATCCTTCATGGAGAAATCATCCAAATCTCTCATGGAAGGATCAACAGAGACCTCAACAAGGTTTCAACAATAATAATGGTGGAAGAAACAGGTTTAGCAATAGCAAGCCTTTTCCATCATCTTCTCAGCAACAGACAGAGAGTTATAAGCAGAATAACTCTGACTTAGCAACCATGGTCTCTGATCTAATCAAAACCACTCAAAGTTTCATGACTGAAACTAGGTCCTCCATTAGGAATTTGGAGGCACAAGTGGGTCAGCTGAGCAAGAAAATTACTGAACTCCCTCCTAGTACTCTCCCAAGCAATACAGAAGAAAATCCAAAAAGAGAGTGCAAAGCCATCAACATGGCCGAATTTGGAGAGGAAAGAGAGGCAGTGAACGCCACTGAGGAAGGCCTCAATGGACATCCACTGGCCTCCAATGAGTTCCCCAATGAGGAACCATGGGAATCTGAGGCTCAAAATAAGACCATAGAGATTCCATTGAATTTACTTCTGCCATTCATGAGCTCTGATGAGTATTCTTCCTCTGAAGAGGATGAGTATGTCATTGAAGAGCAAGTTGCTAAATACCTTGGAGCAATCATGAAGCTAAATGACAAGTTATTTGGAAATGAGACTTGGGAGGATGAACCCTCTTTGCTCACCAAAGAACTGGATGACTTGTCTAGGCAGAAACTGCCTCAAAAGAGACAGGATCCTGGAAAGTTTTCAATACCTTGTACCATAGGTACCATGACCTTCAAGAAGGCCTTGTGTGACCTAGGGTCAAGTGTAAACCTCATGCCTCTCTCTGTAATGGAGAAGCTAGGGATCTTTGAGGTGCAAGCTGCAAAAATCTCACTAGAGATGGCAGACAACTCAAGAAAACAAGCTTATGGACTTGTAGAGGATGTTCTGGTAAAGGTTGAAGACCATTACATCCCTACTGATTTCATAGTCCTAGAGACTGGGAAATGCATGGATGAATCCATCATCCTTGGCAGACCCTTCCTAGCCACAGCAAAGGCTGTGATTGATGTTGATAGAGGAGAGTTGATCATTCAAGTGAATGAAGAATCCTTGATGTTTAAGGCTCAAGGATATCCCTCTGTCACCATGGAGAGGAAGCATAAAGAGCTTCTCTCAAAACAGAGCCAAACAGAGCCCCCACAATCAAACTCTAAGTTTGGTGTTGGGAGGCCACAACCAACTTCTAAGTTTGGTGTTGAACCCTCACATTCAAACTCTAAGTTTGGTGTTGGGAGGTTCCAACATAGCTCTGAGCATTTCTGAGGCTCCATGAGAGTCCTTTGTCAAGCTAATGACATTAAAGAAGCGCTTGTTGGGAGGCAACCCAATGTTATATTTTATCTATTCTCTTTTGTTATTTTATATTTTTTGTAGGTTGATGATCATGAGAAGTCACAAAATCAATGAAAAAAGCAAAAACAGAATGAAAAACAGAAAGAAAAACAGCACACCCTGGAGGAGAGCATACTGGCGTTTAAACGCCAGTAAGGCTAGCTGTTGGGCGTTTAACGCCCAGTCTGGCACCATTCTGGGCGTTTAACGCCAGAAAGGGGCACCAGACTGGCGTTAAACGCCAGAAAAGGGCAAGAAGCTGGCGTTAAACGCCAGAAATGGGCACCAGCCCGGCGTTTAACGCCAGAATTGGCTAAAAACGCAATTTTGCTTGCCATTTGGTGCAGGGATGACTTTTCCTTGACACCTCAGGATCTGTGGACCCCACAGGATCCCCACCTACCCCACCACTCTCTCTCTTCTTCACCCATTCACCAATCACCTCAACACCTCTTCCCCAAAACCCCTCACCTATCAAATCCCATCTTTCTCTTCACCACTCACATCCATCCTTCATAAAACCCCACCTACCTCACCAGTCAAATTCAAACCACTTTCTCTCCCAAACCCACCCATACATGACCGAACCATGAGCCCCACTCCTATATAAACCCATCTTCACTCCTTCATTTTCACACAACCTAAACACCACTACTCTCCCTTTTTGGCCGAACACAAAGCCATTCCCTTCTTTCTCATTTCTTCTTCTTCTACTCTCTTCTTTCTTCTTTTACTCGAGGACGAGCAAACCTTTTAAGTTTGGTGTGGTAAAAGCATTGCTTTTTGTTTTTCCATAACCATTTATGACATCCAAGGCCGGAGAAACCTTTAGAAAGAGGAAAGGGAAGGCAAAAGCTTCTACCTCCGAGTCATGGGAGATGGAGAGATTCATCTCAAGGGTGCATCAAGACCACTTCTATGATGTTGTGGCCTTGAAGAAGGTGATCCCCGAGGTCCCTTTTTCACTCAAAAAGAGTGAATATCCGGAGATCCGACATGAGATCCGAAGAAGAGGTTGGGAAGTTCTTACCAACCCCATTCAACAAGTCGGAATCTTAATGGTTCAAGAGTTCTATGCCAATGCATGGATCACCAAGAACCATGACCAAAGTATGAACCCGGGTCCAAAGAATTGGCTTACTATGGTTCGGGGGAAATACTTGGTTTTTAGTCCGGAAAATGTAAGGTTGGCATTCAACTTGCCCATGATGCAAGGAGATGAACATCCTTACACTAGAAGGGTCAACTTTGATCAAAGGTTGGACCAAGTCCTCATAGTCATATGTGAAGAGGGCGCCCAATGGAAGAGAGATTCAAGAGGGAAGCCGGTTCAATTGAGAAGGCATGACCTCAAACCCGTGGCTAGAGGATGGTTAGAGTTTATACAACGCTCAATCATTCCCACTAGCAACCGGTCCGAAGTTACTATAGACCGGGCTATCATGATTCATAGCATCATGATTGGAGAAGAAATAGAAGTTCATGAGGTTATAGCTCAAGAACTTTATAAGGTGGCGGACAAGTCCTCTACCTTGGCAAGGTTAGCCTTTCCTCATCTCATCTGTCACCTCTGTTATTCAGTTGGAGTTGACATAGAGGGAGACATCCCTATTGATGAGGACAAGCCCATCACTAAGAAAAGGATGGAGCACACAAGAGATCCCACTCATCATGAGATCCCTGAGATTCCTCAAGGAATGCACTTTCCTCCACAAAACTATTGGGAGCAACTAAACACCTCCCTAGGAGAATTGAGTTCCAACATGGGACAACTAAGGGTGGAGCACCAAGAACACTTCATCATCCTCCATGAAATTAGAGAAGATCAAAGAATCATGAGAGAGGAGCAACAAAGACAAGGAAGAGACATTGAGGAGCTCAAGCACTCCATAGGATCTTCAAGAGGAAGAACAAGCCGCCATCACTAAGGTGGACCCGTTCTTTAATTTCCTTGTTCTTTATTTGTCTGTTTTTCGAAAATTATTGCTTATGTTTATCTATGTTTGTGTCTTGTGATCATTAGTATCTTAGTTTCTATGCCTTAAAGTTATGAATGTCCTATGAATCCACCACCTCTCTTAAAAAAAAAAATAATAATAATAAACGTGCTTAATTGAAAAAGAAAAGAATTGCATGAATTTTGAATTTTATAACAGTTTAATTATTTTGATGTGGTGGCAATATTTTTGTTTTCTGAATGTATGCTTAAACAGTGCATATGTCTTTTGAATTTGTGGTTCATGAATGTTGGCTCTTGAAAGAATGATGAAAAAGGAGACATGTTATTGAGGATCTGAAAAATCATAAAATGATTCTTGAAGCAAGAAAAAGTAAAAAAAAAAATTCGAAAAAAATTAGAGAAAAGAAAGAAATAAAGTTGTGATCCAAGGCAAAAAGAGTGTGCTTAAGAACCCTGGACACCTCTAGTTGGGGACTCTAGCAAAGCTGAGTCACAATCTGAAAAGGTTCACCCAATTATGTGTCTGTGGCATGTATGTATCCGGTGGTAATACTGGAAGACAGAGTGCTTTGGGCCACGGCCAAGACTCAATAAGTAGCTATGTTCAAGAATCATCATACTTAACTAGGAGAATCAATAACACTATCTGGATTCTGAGTTCCTAAAGAAGCCAATCATTCTGAATTTCAAAGGATAGAGTGAGATGCCAAAACTGTTCAGAGGCAAAAAGCTAAAAGCCCCGCTCATCTAATTAATACTGATCTTCATAGATGTTTTTGGAATTCATTGCATATTCTCTTCTTTTTATCTTATTTGATTTTCAGTTGCTTGAGGACAAGCAACAATTTAAGTTTGGTGTTGTGATGAGCGGATAATTTGTACACTTTTTGGCATTGTTTTTAGTATGTTTTTAGTATGATCTAGTTAGTTTTTAGTATATTTTTCTTAGTTTTTAGTTAAAATTCACTTTTTTGGGCTTTACTATGAGTTTGTGTGTTTTTCTGTGATTTCAGGTATTTTCTGGCTGAAATTGAGGGACCTGAGCAAAAATCTGATTCAGAGGCTAAAAAGGACTACAGATGCTGTTGGATTCTGACCTCCCTGCACTCGAAGTGGATTTTCTGGAGCTACAGAAGCCCAATTGGCGCGCTCTCAATGGCGTTGGAAAGTAGACATCCTGGGCTTTCCAACAATATATGATAGTCCATACTTTGCCCAAGATTTGATGGCCCAAATCGGCGTTCAAAGTCACCCTCAGAATTCACAGCGTTAAACGCCGGAACTGGCACCAAAATGGGAGTTAAACGCCCAAACTGGCATAAAAGCTGGCGTTTAACTCCAAGAAGAGTCTCTACACGAAAATGCTTCATTGCTCAGCCCAAGCACACACCAAGTGGGCCCGGAAGTGGATTTTTATGTCATTTACTCATCTCTGTACACCCTAAGCTACTAGTTTTCTATAAGTAGGACCTTTTACTATTGTATTGAGATATCTTGGTAGCTATCTTCATTTTATGCTATCTTAGATCATTGGGAGGCTGGCCATTCGGCCATGCCTAGACCCTGTTCTTATGTATTTTCAACGGTGGAGTTTCTACACACCATAGATTAAGGTGTGGAGCTCTGCTGTACCTCGAGTATTAATGCAATTACTATTGTTCTTCTATTCAATTCCGCTTGTTCTTGTTCTAAGATATCACTTGTTCTTCAACTTGATGAATGTGATGATCCGTGACACTCATCATCATTCTCACTTATGAACGTGTGACTGACAACCACCTCCGTTCTACCTTCGATTGGGTGAATATCTCTTGGATTCCTGATACACGATGCATGGTTGATCGCCTGACAAACGAGTGCTCGCCTGACAAACGAGCCAGCCATTCCGTGAGATCAGAGTCTTCGTGGTATAGGCTAGAACTGATGGCGGCATTCAAGAGAATCCGGAAGGTCTAACCTTGTCTGTGGTATTCTGAGTAGGATTCAATGATTGAATGACTGTGACGTGCTTCAAACTCCTGAAGGCGGGGCGTTAGTGACAGACGCAAAAGAATCACTGGATTCTATTCCGGCCTGATTGAGAACCGACAGATGGATAGCCGTGCCGTGACAGGGTGCGTTGAACATTTCCACTGAGAGGATGGGAGGTAGCCACTGACAACGGTGAAACCCTTGCTTAAGCTTGCCATGGAAAGGAGTAAGAAGGATTGGATGAAGACAGTAGGAAAGCAGAGAGACGGAAGGGACAACATCTTCATACGCTTATCTGAAATTCCTACCAATGAATTACATAAGTATCTCTATCTTTATCTTTATAGTTTTATTCGTATATCATCATTCATACCCATTTGAGTTTGCCTGACTGAGATTTACAAGGTGACCATAGCTTGCTTCATACCAACAATCTCTGTGGGATCGACCCTTACTCGCGTAAGGTTTATTACTTGGACGACCCAGTACACTTGCTGGTTAGTTGTGCGCAGTTGTGTTTATGCCATGGTGTTGAACACCAAGTTTTTGGTTTCATCACCGGGGATTAGTTGAGTTGTGAAAAGTATTGATCACAATTTCGTACACCAAAGATCTTGAAAAGACTAAATTTTGTCTCGACTAGCAGATCGATCATACAAAAAATGGGATCTTTATTCATCAAACAATATACATAGAAAAGATTTTGAATATATTTTATATGGATATGTCATATCTATTAAGTACCCCAATGATTATACGGTCTTTGGATGTTGAAAATGGTCAATTCCGTCCTAAAGAAGAAAATGAAGATATCCTTAGTCTTGAAGTATCATATTTAGTGCCATTGGAGCGCTAATATATCTTGCTAATAATACATGACCCAATATATCATTTGCTGTGATTTTATTAGCAATGTATAGTTCCTCTCCAACCAGAAGACATTGGAATGGAATCAAACAAATCTTTCGTTATCTTCACGGAACAGTTGATATGAGATTGTTTTATCCATATGGATCTAAGTCACAATTAGTTGGCTATGCAGATGCTGGATACTTGTCTGATTCACACAAAGGAAGATCTCAAACAGGATACTTATTCACATGTGGTGATATAGCTATATCATAGAGGTCCACGAAATAGATGATAGCAGCAACCTCTTCTAATCATGCTGAAATACTAGCAATACATAAAATGAGTCGTGAATGTTTTTGACTCAAAAGTTTGATCCAATATATTCTATCATCGTAAGATAGCTCCAACTGTCCTGTTTGAAGATAATACAGCATGCATTGCCCAGCTTAAAGGTGGATATATCAAAGGTGATAGAACAAAATATATTTCTCCCAAATTCTTCTTCACTCATGATCTTCAAAATTAAGAAACAATTGATGTCCAACAGATCCACTCAAGTGATAATCTGGCAGATTTATTCACAAAGTCACTTCCAAAATCCTCTTTTGAAAGATTGGTACATCAAATTAGAATGCGCCGATTTCGAGATATTAAATAATGTCGACAAGAGGGAGAGACTGTACTCTTTTTTTCTTGGTCAGGTTTTCTCCCATTGGTTTTTCTTGACAAGGTTTTTATTGAGGCAGTCCCATTACAAAGGATATTGTACTCTTTTTCATTCACTAAAATTTTTTTCCTATTGAGTTTTTCTTTAGTAAGATTTTAATGAGGTATAATCCTAAACAGACATCCAAGAAAGAGTGTTACAATATGGATATCCATTCAGTATCTACTTAGCATGGTTTATTCCTCCAATCAAGTACTTTTGGGTGGTAGAAACATTAATGAATAAACGGTGTAAGATTTCCAACATTTGAAAAAGTTAAACCTTGCACATGTATAAATAGGAACATAGGATGAAATATTTGAGACACACAACAATAACAATAATTCTTCTTTCTTTATATATTCATCTTTCTCTCTTTAGGGCAAAAAACATATATAAGCCAAGGGTAGCCAGAAATTACGTGAATCTGCCAAGTTGAAAATTGCTTCATCAATCAACCAAAGCACTTCTCTATACAATTCGAACCAGCTTAGTTCGAATTGCATTTGTATATAATTCGAACCGAATCAGCTCGAATTACTTGGAAAATTCAGACTAATTCGAACCAGGTTGGTTTGAACTTAAAACATACATAATTCGAACTAGATGAGTTCGATTTATATAGGTGGAAGCTTCAGGTTCGAATTACTAATTAATAATTCGAACCAGGTTGGTTCGAATTAGTGAGGACCAAACCTGTATATATATGGTGTGAACGTGAGTTGCTCTCATTAGAGGGGTAAGATGGCTAGTGAGGAGCGTTTCGTAGTGTTGGTTCACCACGGAGGATCTATTAAGAGGAAAACTCATTCCGGTATGAAGTTCACTGATAAGGATCCTCTGTGTATGATCGTCAGGCCTACGACGAGGTATGAGGACCTTGTTAGCTCTGTACTGCTGAAACTTGGTCTCGAAGGTGTGAAACGGGTTAAGAAATTTTTCTTCTGCATTCCAATCACGGTGCTCCAGGAAACCGTTAAGTATGATTGTTTCACGATCGGGAGTGATGAGGACTTGCAGATCATGCTTCATTGTCGTCGGCAGTTTCCAGAGGTGAGGACACCAGAACTGTTGGCAAAGTTGGTTGACGTGGTATCCAGCTCGGGGGGTTCGAACCGGAATACCACCACTTTAGCAACGGTAGCCGGTTCTAGCTCCAGACCTGCCGTTGCTTCTTCCTCCGTCCCTGCATATGAGCCACCCGTCCAACCTGTCGCCTCCCCTTCGTTCGCTGTTGATCTTAACGGCAGTGTAGGCGACGAGGTCGAAACAGGGAAATTTCCGCGAACCTCTTTACAGTGTGCTGCACCGGCTGGGGTTGAAGATGGATTGTTGGATGATCCAGAGGACGATGATGTCGAGCCGGATATGATTGCTGATGACAGTGGCGATGATGTCGGAGCAAGTGAGCCTGCTGGGGTGGGCGGTGGTTCTAGCTCTGACACACAGCAGTACCCTCCACATTTTTCCTCTTTGGACTTGGATGCCATGAGGCAGGAGGGAGTTCCTGGGCAGCCGGCTGAATTTGGCGCTAGAGATGGTGAATGGTCTGCAGATCTGATAGAGTTTCAGGTTGGTCAGCAATTTCAGGATAAAGATGAGGCCCTGTTAAGTGTGAAGACTTACAGCATCCGTTGAAGGGTACAGTACAAGATCGTGGAGTCTAACTATCGCCGGTATGTGGGCAAGTGTTCTGAGTTCGGGAATGGGTGCACATGGTTGATTCACCTGAGTCTCCAACAGCGCAAGGGCCTTTGGGAGGTCAAACGGTACAACGGACCACATACGTGTATCGCCACCTCCATCTCCAGCGACCACAGGAGTTTGGATTACCATGTGATATCGGCATTCATTATGCCAATGGTTAGGGCTGATGCATCCGTCAACATCAAGGTGCTTCTAAATGCCACCGCTGCACACTTTGGGTTTAGGCCAACGTACAGGAGGGTCTGGTTGGCCAAGTAGAAGGCTGTTGCCCTCATCTATGGTGACTAGGTTGAGTCGTACAACGAGCTCCCAAGGTGGGTGTTAGAAGTCCAGTTAACGATGCCTGGTACTGTTGCAGTCCTTAGGATGAGTCCTGTTCGTGTCGGTGCACAGCTGGATGAGTCTCAAGCTTATTTTCACAGACTATTCTAGACGTTTTCACCGTGTATCGAGGCATTCCGTCATTGCAAGCCCCTAGTTAGTATTGACGACACCCATCTATATGGCAAGTATAGGGGAACGTTGCTTGTCGCGATTGCACAGGACGGAAACTCCAACATACTCCCTGTGGCATTCGCATTAGTCGAGGGTGCGAATGCTGAGTCGTGGTCATTCTTTCTCTCCCACCTGCGTGAGCATGTGACACCGCAGCCGGGTCTGCTGGTTATATCGGACAGGCATAACAGCATCAAGGCCGCGCTTGAGGCTCCTGACAGAGGATGGTTACCTTCGTCTGCATACCGGACATTCTGCATTCGACATGTAGCGGCAAATTTTGCCCTAACCTTCAAGGGCAAAGACGCAAGGAGGCTACTTGTGAATGTGGCATACGCTAAGACCGAGGTCGAGTTCCATTACTGGTTTGATATTCTGAGGTCTGAAGACCCAGCGATGTGTGACTGGGCGAACCGGATTGAGTATTCATTGTGGACACAGCATTGTGATGAGGGGCGTAGATTCAGACACATGACGACGAATATCTCTGAGTATGTGAACTCAATCCTCAAGGGTGTCAGAAACCTTCCTGTGTGCTCGCTAGTGAAGGCAACATACAGAAAGTTGGCCGAATTATTTGTTCGCAAAGGGAGAGAGGCTGAGGCGCAGCAGGGAACCAGACAACAATTTAGTCAGCACTTGGTGAAGTGTATAGAGGCCAACTTGAAGACGGCTAGGTGCTTCACGGTGACTTTGTACGACAGGGATAACTCTGAGTTCACCATCGCAGAGACAACTCCTACTAGATCTTTCTCACTGGGTAGCTACAGAGTCTCGCTTGCATCTCACACATGTGACTGCGGATACTTCCAGGTACTTCATTTCCCGTGTCCTCTTGCACTGGCATGCTGTGCCTACTCACGGCTTACATGGGAGCCTTACGTCCACCAAGTGTATCGTCTTAGTTCGGTCTTCAGTGTGTATCAGATGGGTTTCACACCTCCCATTTCGGAGGGTTTTTGGCCACCATATGACGGGCCGACTGTCATCCCAGACCCGAATAAGAGGCGTGCGAGAGAGGGTCGTCCGAGGTCCACTCAGATACGGACCAATATGAACGAGGCAGACCCGAACCGGCCAAAGAGATGTGGGCTTTGTCGGCATCCCGACCACACACGTCGGAGTTGCCCACAGCTCCGAGGAGCAGAGCACACACGGGGACATGATTAGGTGTATTGCTAGCTTTGGTACTTTTGTTATTTCAATTTCGCATTTAGATTCCAGTATTATCGGTTTTCTTACTTGTAGTTGGTAAGTGATAAAATTTGTTAATGTTAGTGCGATGTACTGTGAATGGGATCATAATTGATGAATATGTTTTGTTTCCGAAATTTTAAACGAAATGTATGTTGAATGCATACCGGAATAACAAACTCTACGAGTTAAATTAAGACATGACGCAGAAACTATGCTAGTAACAGAAATTAGTGTTTGGAACGAATTGTGAGTAATTTGAACCAGCCTGGTTCGAATTATTATTTGATGCAATTTGAGAGTAATTCGAACCATCTCGGTTCGAATTACTTGGGGAGTGGTTCACGTGTGTAATTCGAACCAACCTAGTTCGAATTATGCTAGTTATAGTTCGAACCAAGTAGGTTTAATTTATATGTTATTGTAGTTCGAACCAAGCTAGTTCGAATTACATAGTAATGTGCTTTGGCTAATTCGTGAAGCAATTTTCAGTTTGGCTGATTCAGGTAATTTTTTTGTTCCCTTGGCTTATTTTTGTTTTTTGCCCCTCTCTTTATGTTACTATATATATTAAATAAATATATGAATCATCTCCATTATATTGAGTTAATTATATTGGTGAATATTAATGTTAGAGTCTTTTATTTACACATCTTTATTTTATATTTATTTTTGTTTCTTATTTATTAATTTTATAACATGCCTAACTTAGTCATGTGTTAGTTTATTTTATTTTGTTTTTTTCTTATAAATGAATTTAAAATGTAATTTTAGACAAACTAAACATTTTATGTAATTAAATTACAATACTACATATTTTTTTTCGTTGGTTCATTTTTTCCCCTCATCTTTGTCATTCTTTCTTTCCTTTTCAATTTTTTTTTCAGTCTTTTTCCTCTCCCTCATTTTTTTATCATATCATTATCGTCGTCATCATCGACCTCACTTTTTTTCTTCTTTCTATACTTTTTTTGTTCTTATTTATCTTTTTTGTTTGTTTATTTTTTTGTATATTTTTTAAAATTTTATAAAAAAAATAAAAAAATAGAATACAAAAAATGACTATGATGATGAAGAAGAAGAATAATGACATAAATTTTTTTTATATAAAACACACAAGTTTTATTATGATATACACAAAATTTGAATTTATCTCCACACCATATTGCAAGACAATTTGTTGTTTAGGACTTAGGAATATACAATTTAATTTTAAAATAATTTTGTTTAGATAAAATCTTCTATTTTTGAAATAAAACATAAAATGATAAAAAGATATAGAAAAATTTTGTATCAATAACAAACATGAAAAAAAAGAAGAAGAACATGTTAGAAGAAAGAAAAAGAATATAAAATATGAAGAAAAAGAAGTAGAAGAAAAAGATATGTTGAAAAAAATTTCAGTGTTATAATTGAGAAATTTTGTTGATAATTTTAAGAAATTTCGTTGCTAACTTTGTTTTTGTGTTATTTTTCTAAAAAATTTTGCACAATTTAAAATTTTCCTCTACCTCTTTTTTATCATCTTTTTCTTTTTCTTCTTCATCTTTTTCTTATTTCACCTTCTCATATTTTTTTAGTTTTTACTCTTTTAAAAAGAATAAAAAAATAAAAAATACTGCAATAATATCGAAAAGAGGATGACAAAAAATAAAAAAATATAGTAACAACAACAGCAATAAAAAAATGACGAAAATAAGAAAACACGCGAATAAGAAATAAAGAAAAAATGTGCAATTCACGCATACCTTATATAAGTGATTTTTATTGAGTTTCAAGTAACTTGATTAAAAAAATTACTTGGATATATAGTAAAATTTTTAAAATTATTAATTATATAAATAAAAAGATTTACTATATTAACATAAAATTAAAAAAGTGAATACATTAATATTTTTTTAAAATTATGGACGAATAAAACGTTAATATCAAATGTGATATGTTTAGTTTAAGATAAAAAAAATTTAAATTCGAATTTTTCAATTTTTAAAAGTACATAAATCAAATTTTAAAAATACAAAAATTAGACCTTTTAAATTTTTAAATTTTTATTTTAGAAAAATAAAAAAATTATAAAATACAAAAATTAAATTCTCTAATTTTAATCTCATTTATAATTTTAAAAAATACAAAAAATTACATTATGCGAATATATCACTCGTCTAACTCTCCTAAAAAATAAAAAAATTAGCTGAACAATGTTAGGGTCAATTAATTAAATTAAAAAGTATTCTCTTATTAGTCCTAGTAGCCGTCGAATCAAGTTAGAAGACATGGAAGAAAAAATATAAGGAAAATGTGAGGCACGGACCCATGCCACTGAGGCGGTACTACTGGCCCACGCCATCCTCACGCACCCTTTCCCCACGCGTTCATTCACGACAACACGTGTTACCGCATCTTACACGTGCGGAACATCACCTTGGCTTGACTTGTTTATTTCCGCAGCCCAAAGTCTATTAAAAAAAAAAAATAACAGTAATAAAATAATAATAATAACAAAAAATAATAATTTAATTACTTATTAACTCTTATAATTTCACAAAAACTTTAATTAAATTTTTATAATTTTTTTAAATTTAATTTTTGAATTAATCTTTTTAATTAAATTCCTCTTAATAATAATTAATTTAATGATATAAAAATTTAACTAAAAAAATTAGTGTAAAAATCTAAATAAAAAAATATAGAAATACAGTTTAAAAAAAATTAATGTAAAAATTTAACTAAAAAATATAAAAATTTAATTAAAAATTTTACAAAATTATAAAATTAAATAAAAATAAAAATAATTCACCTAAAAAAAAAAGAAAAAAGGATCTTAAATTAAAAAAAAAAAAGAACCTACAGTATTAAGAATTTAAGATTTTCTTCTGTAGGTTTCGTACATTGATTAATTAATTAATTTCATTTAGAAAATCTAGAGAGCGAAACAGAAAAAGTTTAGGAACACAGAAAAAATTTTAGAGAGAGAATGACAGAGAGAGGGAAAGAGAAAGAGAGAAGTTTAAGGCAGCTGGGTTAGATGGATTTAGATTCTCAATTTCTCTTGAAACCAAAGCCCCCATTTCCAATTTAATATTTTAATTTCTCAGATCACAGACAGAGAAAGTGAGAGGAAAAAAAAAAGGAAGAAAATTTATATAATTGAGCTGTAATTTATTATTATTACATATAAAAAATGCGGAGGGATTGTAATTTGTAAGAGATCGTCCTGCATCATATGTAATCTGTGTATGTGTGAGTGCATGCTCATCTCATCTGAAACCCCTTTCACTTTGAATCACCATTTGGTGGGTCTCTACAAAATACTGAAAGTTCTGGTTATACCCCCACAGATTCAAAATCACATCGGGCACTTTGTTGTTTGTCGCCATAGCAAGGTAAGCTCTGCAATGCATCCAAGGCTCTTTTTTTGTTCCCCAGCCTATTGAGTATTGACATGTAAACTTTTACGACTTAGGGTTTTTGTTTTGAGTGTTAAGGGGTTTTTTTTGTGACAAGTATTGTGTGATTTGTTTTTGGGGTGCTGTTTTCACTGGTGGTGATGTGAATGCGTTTGAAAAGTTGTGTGCTTGTTGATGATGGTGAGTTAATTTAGTATGGTGCTGGTTTAGGGTTTGATTTGATCCAGTGGAAGGGGTTTGGGTATTTGGAGTATTTATTTTCCTGCTTGGGGTCTGTGAGCTCACTTAAGATAGTTCTTGGAAATTTGCAATTGCTGTTATGCTGTTGATTTAGGGATAAGTTTGTGTAATGATTAGTATTTTTGGATTGTATATTTCTTTAAAATGTTGCAGAAATATCTGCTATTGAGTAATTGATATTTGGATGTGTTGTAGTGCTGAGTAGTTTCCTGAAGGCAGGACACTAGGACATCAAGCTGAGTTATGGTAACATTGAGAGGAATGTTCTGAGATATTGGGGTACATCTTCTCTTTTATTGCTATCCTTTTTTTTATCTTGTTACTGTTTTGAATATTTCAAGTAGCAGCGATATTTAAATCACATTGTTGTCTGATGGAAGAATGGGAAAATGAAATATGATTGGCATCATTCCAACAAGTTGCCATCAGTCTAATGTTTCTCTATAACAGTAATTTTGTCATTATTATTCGAGCCACAGTAGAAATTTTTATATGAAATTTATGGGCAAGTATGAAATAAGAATACGGATGCATCAAGTATGGCTGTTGGTCTCACTATTTTATTTTGGTTTTATTATTAAATATTGGCTTTGTTTTTCGTTCTGTTTAATTTCTGGAAAAGTATAGCTATTAAGGATTGGGATCCCTGCTGATGTTGTTTTTGTGCTTGTAATAATTTATATTGTGCTCTTCTTCTAAAGTGACATAGTAAATCTTTGACACTGGAGGGATCCTTAATCAGATAACTAAAATCCGATTAGAGAACATGTTCCATCTATCTTTAACTCATGCTTTGTTTTGAGTAGGTATCACCCAAATCAGAAAGAAGTTTGCCAAACATTCTATGATTCAGACTGCTGATATGAGACTTGAATCAGGGACTTGTAATGTGTGTTCAGCTCCTTGTTCATCTTGCACATATCTTAACCATTCTCTCATGGGGTCAAAGGCTGAAGAATTTTCTGATGAAAATTGTCGTTTAGGGGAGGCCAATAATCACTATTCTATGGACCAGAGCAATTTATCTTCTCTTAGGAGTAAAGCTTCTGAAAACTTGCAGCATGCTGTTAGTGAAACCAGTAACATTCTCAGTGTTAATTCTAGTCAGGATTCTCTATCTGAAAATGCCCAGAGTAAGCAGGTCTTGTCAGATAAGTATCAGGGCTCAAAATATTTAGAAGGCCATGATGATAACATTTCTAGTATTAGTAGAGCCAGTGATTCTAATTTAGAGAACATCAGCCATCAAAGAAATGCAGAAAGGATAAATGCTTGTAGTTCAGCTTCAGTTAGTCATGTAGGCGCAGAAGGATCTGTTGGTACTCCATCTGTTGATATGTCTGGTTTGTCTGAGATTCCATCCTCTAAAGATGCAGATAGTGGGCATAGCACATCTAAGGTACAAAGCATGAATGGACAATCTCAAAGTGGTAAATCTCTCTCAAATAGTGCAAGGTTAATTCATCCAGAAGGGAATTCATTGTCTCGTATCCCTGAAAAGTTGTTAGAAAGCCCTAATGAAAACCCTAATTCATCATTGAACAAAGAGGCAGCATCTACTGTTGTATCTGGTGAGAAATCAATTGCCAGTAATGATAGCCCTAATGACAGTATTGCCAAGGTTTCATCGGAAGTTTGTCCAAAGTCAGAAGCAGGTACTGATAACATAGGTGATGCTAAAGATGAAAGCTGTAAAGGTTCAGTCCGTGATGGACAGCATGAGAAGACTGAGGAGTTGGTTAAATCCCCTTTTAAGCAGGAACTTCAATCTGAAGATGAGAGTGATGAATTGGATG
Source organism: Arachis hypogaea (assembly GCF_003086295.3). Taxonomy (NCBI): domain Eukaryota; kingdom Viridiplantae; phylum Streptophyta; class Magnoliopsida; order Fabales; family Fabaceae; genus Arachis; species Arachis hypogaea. Next base: position 38,263,769 of record NC_092040.1, read on the forward strand.
CTGTGGAACATGACGTGAGTATTATTCCCTTTTCCCCCGAAATTAAACTTGATGAGGATTATAATGGAAGGTTGTAATGTTATATCATGTGTAGATGCTTAACCTCTACTTCAATTTCTGATTTTCATTTGATTGGGAAACAGGTAAAAGTGTGTGACATATGTGGAGATGCTGGTCGGGAGGATCTACTAGCTATATGCAGTAGGTGCAGTGATGGTGCTGAGCACACGTATGCATAAGAAATTTTCCCCTTATTCCTTCATCACTTTTGTCATATTGTTACAGATTCCTTTACCTAAAATGAATCTTACTATAATTATTTATTTGAATCAGCTACTGCATGCGAGAAATGCTTCAGAAGGTCCCTGAAGGGGAATGGTTATGTGAAGAATGTAAATATGCAGAGGAGACTAGAAATCAAGGGCTTGGTAAGTGTCAAGTAGTGTTTCATACTAAGAAATAAATTTTTCTGGGGATTGACGTTTTAGAACCTTTATGCTCTCTGTGTATCATAATAATCTCTTTCTAGAAACTGAAAATTTGCATGTATCTGATATTGAGGGTTATAAAAGCAGTAGAGCAACCATGCTTACCTATGGCTATGTGCTGACATATCTGTGGAACTGAATTTTGTGATCCAGAAGCTGAGGAAAAAATGATTCTTAAAGGTAGTTTAACTTCACAAGTTTCTAACAAACGACTTTTGGAAAACATTGAAGTAGCTTCTGCAGCAAAAAGGCAAGCTCTTGAATCAAGCACAGGGTCACCAAAGGCATCGAGTCCTAAAAGATTAGTCCCTCTGTCTCGTGAATCTTCGTTTAAGAACTTAGATAAAGGAAAGGTGAAGCCTGGTCATCTGATGCCTATTCATAATCATTCTAGCGGTGATGACACAGAAGTTGCTCGATCTCCTTCCATTGGTCCCCGAAGTCAAATTCCTAAGAGTATGGATTTATCTTTCATACGGGTTGCTTCATTGTAACACACTATATTGTTCTTTTTGCGTCTTTTAAGCAGTTAGTTTCTTTGATAGTTTTCTATCATTGTTTTGCAGATGTTTATTCATTTTAATGTTTTTTCCCCTTCTTCTTATGAGCAGGTACATTGTCGAAATGTAGTTCTTTCAACAACTTGAGTTCCAAGCCTAGAGTCAAAATTGTTGATGATGTTGTTCCCCAGAAACCGAAAGGGGCTGGTGATCAGTCTTCCAAGAATATGGAGATGCCTGCCCGCATGACAGGAAAATCAATGTTATTCAAATCGTCAAGTTTGGGTAGGTCAAGTACAACTGCACCAAAAGTTAAAATGCTTTCGCCCAAGTCTGCAACTGTCCAGGAGCCAAAAGGACTAAAACATATGAAAGAATCAGGTGCATTTGACAGGAAATTTCCATCTAGGACTGATCGGCCTGTTGTTAGTTCATCAATAGCTAGTTCTGTTGTGTCTACGGCTAAGGGTGATCAGAAGCTAACATCTCGTGGTGAAACCACTAAACCTTCAGCAGTATGCAACAATCGAGAGTTGAAGGTTAACCAGGATGGAAAATCAAATACATCATATAAGTTAGTGAGTAATGTAAGTCAGAAAACTTTGGAGCCTCAAGTTTGCTCAGGTGTGACCTCAATCGGAAGCATATTACTCCTGCTATATAGTATCTTGTGCCTTCTATTTTTCTGTGTAAATATGCTGCTCTTGACATCGTTCATTTCATTTTACTAAAGCCATCTGCCATCATCTATGTTTTTACCCCCCATTTTTAGCATCTTGCAGTATTGATTTTGTGGTCAGAACTGTTCTCTGTTGAGAATCATACTAATTTATTTATTCTTTGACTGTTACAGAGAAAACATCAACCAATATTGATGAAGCTGTACAGGACGTCCTGCCTCGGCCACGAGACACAGCAAATCAGGTTGAGAAAACTAGAGGTGGTATTGATGATCGTGTGAGGCCAGGTTTTAGTAATGCTTCAAAAAATCCAATCTGTCAAAAATGTAAAGAATATGGCCATGTTCTGGAATTTTGTACAGCTGGTAATACACAGGAATCTGGAGCTGAAGTATCATTCTCTGCTTCAAGTAGTTCAATTGAGGATATGCATAAGGGTAATAAATTGAAAGCTGCAATCCAGGCTGCCCTACTTAGAAGGCCTGAAATATACAAGAAGAAAGAAGCACCTAATCAAACTGATGGGGTTTCTCCATCAGGCACAAACTTGAATGGTGAAGTCATTTTGCAAGACCAACCAATTGTTTCAAGCTTGCCAAAGAATATTGTATCAGCTGTAGAAACCCGGGAACAGCAAGAAATCCTTGAGAGTTCTACATCTGATTCGATCAAATGTTTGTCTGATGATGATTTGAAGCAACCTAAAGTTTCTCCAACTGGTTTTTGTTCTCAACCAGTAAAGTCAGATTCTGTTGGCCTTGCTGCTGGAAAACCTGTAGTAAGAGATTTGTCTAATAAAGCTTTGGCCATCCCAATTGCCATTTCGAAGATGTTGGTCATTCCAGAATATGAATATATCTGGCAGTATGGAATATTCATTCATGGACTAGTTTGTCTTCAATTCTGGAATTTTCTTGCTACGTTACTTTTCGTGTTTTGCAACGAAATGTTTTACAGGATCTTTGTTGTTGACATGCAGGGGTGTATTTGAAGTGCATCGAAATGGAAAGCCTCCTAACTTTTGTGCTGGAGTTCAAGCACATTTATCCTCTTGTGCTTCCCCAAAGGTTCGTCAGGAAGTGAACAAGTTTCTACCCAAAGTTACCCTGAATGAAGTTCCTCGTTTGAGCACATGGCCTTCACAATTTCGTCAAGTTGGCACAAGAGAAGATCATATTGCTCTTTACTTCTTTGCCAAAGATATTGAGAGGCAAGCATATGAATATCACTTATATTTTTACATTCTTCTATGAAGTGCAAATTTATTTCTTGTTTGATTTGTTATAATATTGACTTTTATAGTGATGTTTGTATACAGTTATGAGAGGCACTACAAGGGTCTAGTGGATCACATGATTAGAAGTGATTTAGCACTTAAAGGAACTTTTGATGGTGTTGAACTTCTTATATTCCCATCCAGTCAACTTCCTGAAAATTCACAGCGTAAGAAATTGTTCCATATTTTTGTCAAACCAATATGGAAAGCTAGTTATGAAAGAGTATTTTGGGCTTGTGGCTTGTGTTGAAGTCTATATACCTTCATAGATTGTTTTTCAAAGATGGCAGAAATTCAGTTAGTATGAAATTTTGAATTTTCCAAGTAAATGGGAAATCTCTTACAAGTGGTACCATGCTTATGTTCTATAGCTCACTTTAGCTTGCTCTTTTTTGTAAATGGATGGTTCATCGGGTGACTATATGGCTAATTGTTGGTGATATTCGTTTATTTGTATTCATGATTCTATTTATATATATTGTTTCATCAGAGGTTTGAATACTGTGTAAAACCAACATAACAGATGAAATATAAGATTGCAAAGAATGATAATGCTTTGTGTCGAATTTGGCATTAGTCAAGTATGATAATTTGACCATGTATTTTCAGTTGGCATATTTTCATTAGTAGCATACTGGAATATTTTCGCTATTGACAAACTTGTTAAGGCTGATTATCATCCTATGTTTTTGCAGGCTGGAATATGTTGTTTTTCTTATGGGGCGTATTTAGGGGGAGGAGGATCAGTCATTCAGATTCTACAGAAAAAAATTGTATTCCCAGTCTGAATGCAGTGCCAGTTGAAGAGGATTCTACTACTGCTGTTGTGACCAAGTCTGAAACGCATTGCTCCCAAAAATACACAGATGAAAAAACAATTGCCTGTGATGAAGTATGCGCTGCACGTCCTCCATCTGGTTATATAGACCAACCTCGGATTACAGCAAGTATGATCAATGATAACAATGACCAGACACATCTGGGTTTGCAAGTAAAATTGGAGAAGCAAGATAGTGGAGTTGACATCAAATCTACATCAGTGGTTCCAATTGACAGTAAATTTTTATGCCACGAGATGAAATCCACTGGTTCATCACTGGTAACGTCTTTATTCTTATTAGGGTAATTTGATAGACTAAACATTATGTTTTCTACTTGATATAAATCTGCCGACATGCACTTGTTCCCAATATTGTGATCTGATCATGATCCCCGTTACTATTTAAGTTAGAATTTAGAAAGTCCACTTTGATCTAGATTGTTTATGGGCATTGCTTTGTACAATTTCCTTAATTTCGATTATTATACAGTCACATTTCTCCACTTCTTATTTTTTGGTATTTAAAGATTGTAGCTTTGAGGATAATACTTCTTAACATACCGTGTTAGACATTCTTGATTATTATATCTGGGGAGGTAATGTCGGTACGAGACCCAGTTGACTGTTTGTGTTGGGAAGAAACAAAGTAATGGTAAGCTAGTAGGTGTAGAACGAAGTCCCAGACATGATGGCCCATTACATGGATAATTTGTTGCTTGCAGATCATGCTGTAGATTATGTGTACTTTTGAGATCACTAATTAAAAAAAACGCATTTGATCAAGAGTAGCTTTAGTTACTTTTGGCTGATTATCTCACTGTCTTTTAAAAGATGCTCTCAACGTTGTGCAGAAACCTAATGGACTAGAACATGGACAGTGCAGAGAGTCTAAGCCTCCTGAAGCGATTGGGACCAGTGTAAATACAAGAACTGTTGAAACAAAAACTGGTTTTGACATTTCTGTAAAGCAAGAGAAAGCCTTGTTGACAGAGATTCCCTCTGTTGGCAAACAAGAAAGAGGTACTCCAAGCAGTGTTGTTATTCATAAAATGTCAGAGAGAGTGAACAATGACGAAGATCAGCAAAATCCCAGTATGAAACAGAAAGCAGATTATCACTATATTGACTTGGAAGCAACAGCTTCTTGCGATCAAGGAAAAGGTGCCGAAAGCCATTCGATTAAACAAAAAATTTCAGGGAGGATAAACAGTGATGAAGAAGGTCAGCAAAGGCCTAAGAGAAAACCAAAAGGTGTTTACTTTATTGACTTGGAGGCAACTGTTGGAGATCAAGAAACAGAGACTGCAAGCAATGACAGTAAGGATAGAATTTCTGAGAGAATCAATGGTGATGAAGATCAGCAAAGGCCTAAGACGAAGCAGAAAGATTATCATTATATTGACTTGGAGGCACCTGTAGACAATCATGACCAAGATTCTGCAAACAGTATTTGTAAGGATGAAGTTTTGGGGAGAATGGATGGCGAAGGTAAGCAATGGCCAAAGAAGAAACAAAAAGATTATCATTATATTGACTTGGAGGCAAACAATGAGGAGGAAGTTCAATATGTAGATCTTTCTGACACAGTTATGCAGGCTCCTGTAGTCAGTTGTCAGAAACGGTCTTGGGACGAGGTAAATGGAAAATTGGAAGATGGAGGAAGCTCTAGCAAGAAGCTGAAGGCAGGTTTTGGCGGGATTTATGGGGGTTCCAGTTCCGAAGGTAGGGACTCTCTTGAAATCGGTTCGTCTTCTTCAGTTGAGGGAAAAGGGTGTAAAGAAGCTTGTGAGGAGAAAATCATCCCTGAGGATGTTGGATCAATCGAAAGAACCTTCTTTCCCGTTGATAACTCGCGGATGGTGCTAAGCAGCACGTTGCTAAAAGGGCCTCATGAGTACAGGGACCGATTTCATGATGCAATTCCAAATCTAGAGCTTGGTTTAAGGGGCGAAACAATACCACCTCCACCTCCACCTCCACAGCGAATGCTTCCTTTCCTTGTTGGAGCACTAGACAGGAAAAACAGCCCAGAAATCCGTCCGGATGGCTTGGTAAACGAGCAGGAAGATGATGATGGTGATGCTGCATCTCTTTCACTTTCTCTATCATTTCCAACTTCCAACAAGGACCCAAAAATACCTGCTACAAAAGCAGCAGAGGTCTTACCTGATGAGCATCGTGTGAATAGTTCGTTCCTCCTTTTTGGAAGATACACAGACAAATAATCTGCTGCTATTTGCTGATATAATCATGTACATTATCCTGTTCCAGATGGCTCATCATCCTGTATTAACAAAGGAGCCATTGTCCTCAGCAAGAGTCAATAAGTTTTCTTCTTTTTCACTTTGTCAAATACATGTTTTTATGTTTAGCCTTTTGGTTTTCAGAATGCATAGCTTACGGCTGTTTGTATGTATATAGAGAGAATTGAAGCCGGTCATAATTTCAGAAATTACTACTACTACTACTACTACTAGTAGGAGAACTTGCATATGGAGTGGCAAATAGATGGAGAACTTGAAGCCGGTCATAATTGCAGTGGCTTTGCGACAATGCTACTTGTGCTGTGTTTTCGCCTTATTTTCATACTTGTTTCTTGGATGAAATTTTTAAGATTTGGAGTTGAAAAAATCTTTAAGTAATCAACATTTCATTCATCCAGCAAATTTTTTAACAAATCAGTCAATTTTATAACAAAAGGAAATATACAAAATTTAACAAGAAAATTATTTAAAATTATTGAAAAAGAACATTCAAAACTTAACAAAGAAACGTTCAAAATTATTCAAAAAAGAAAAATCAGATATGCGAGAAGTTGTTGCTGGAGGTGAGAACAGTGTATTCGACGACGAAGGATGTTTCTTGCGTTGTGGCAGCGGCATTGTTTTGGTGATGAACGGACATGTTGCACAAGGAATGGAGAAAACATTCAAAACCTATTGAAAAAGAACACTCATTGTGAGAAGCTAAAGTTGGAGGTGAGAACAGTGGCGTTCTAGCGATGAACGGTAATGTTGGACGAGGAACAATGACGGTTACCATTTGGACCTCCGTGAACTTGTGGCTGGAGGTGAAACACCATCGTAGACACGACAAGGATGGCAAGAGATGGATGGGGCTGTTGGATCCCTTGAGTGGGCTTCTATTTATTTTGGGTTTAGCTTTGTTGGGGCTGTTGGATCCCTTGAGTGGGCTTCTATTTATTTTGGGTTTAGCTTTGTTTTTGAGTTAGGGTATGAACAGTGTCTTTATTCGGGTCCAAATTTTTCAAGAAGTTGGACTCTAGCATTTATAGATTCGCTTGATCTTTGACGTAGTCACGCTACGTCGGGTATGCCGCCTTTTTGGAATAGGTCAGGTATTCGACGTGCTTTTCAAAACTTCCAAACGTTGCGTCTTTTCATAGTACTGTGCACGTTACTTTTACGGTTACCTTGGGAACCGCGCACGTCATAAGTCATAAATGAAGGAGCGTGAAATACTTTTGCACCTAGTGTGTTATAAATACGCAAAACCATTTTTCTTTTTTCTTTTTTGTTTCTTATTCTGAATCATTTCATCTTCATTTCCTCTTCAAGGCTCTTCGTAACCCCTTTTTCTTCTTCCACATTTCTTTATCTTGAATTTCTGATTGGGAGTTTTTGTTCATTTGTTGGAAGTTTTAGATCGTACGTGATCTTGCTGTTGTTGTGTATTGACTCCACTTTGTATTTTCTCAAGGTTGGTTTCTTTGATCTTTTGAACTTTTCTTTACGTTCTAGATGATGCGCCTTTGTTTTGTTTTTTATTTCTTTTGTCAATAATTCTTTGTATGCTTGACAATTATGTGTTATGAAAATCGATTGTGAAAGTTGCTTCTTTCTTTATTGTTGCTGTGAATCTGAGTGTGGGGTTTTTATTCTGTGTTTTTTCAAATGGTGCCATTTTTCTTACTGAAGATGATGCCATTTTCATATTTTGGAAATGTAGTGTATTTGTTGTGTGTATGAAGGGTTGTAAGAATTGTAACGTTATTGGTTGATGACGACCTGACCTCTTTTGACTGTGTAAATGCTTATGTTATTATTCTTGTCCTGCCGACTTGTAGTGATGATATTCTTTCATTGTATTGTAGGTATAGTTTTTATGTCTCGATCAGTTATTCACATGTCCTCTAAAGTTCTGTCCGACTTGACCTTGGTAGATATATTCGTTCTTACTCCTATTGATAAAGAGTATGCCGAGACTTTTCGTAGGCACCATAAGTTGTGTGAAAGTCGAGAGGATAAGCGTAGGTATAAGATCTCAATTGCCGATCATGAGAAGGGAGTTTGTTTTTCCCGACTTAGTAACTCGGAACGACATTTCATATATGTGTATGAGTGTTTTTTCACGAAATTAGGGGGTTAGTCTTTCTTTTATCAACTTTGAATCTGATGTCCTTAGGATATGTAAGGTTGCTCCTTCCCAACTTCATCTTAATTCTTAGGGTTTCTTAAAGCTTTATCCACTCTTCTGTCATGAACACGACGTCCCTCCTTCTCTTAAAATTTTCTTTTATCTTTTTGTTCTCACTAAACTTTTTAATTTCAAGAAGTAGAGTTGGATCTTCTCCCGAGTTGTTCAGCGGGGGAAGATATCTTCGCCATTTTTTATGATTCTTTTCATTATTTTAAAAATGACTTCTTTAGAATCCGTTTTGTACTTTAATTTTCTAAATATATACAGGAGAAGAAGATGTAGATGACGAAAATAATAATGATAATGATAAAGAAGAAGGATAAAAAAAAAGAAAAATAAATTAAACAACAACAATAATAAGAAGATACCGATGGCAATAGAAATAACGACAACAATGTTGAGCAAGAAAAATGCAAAAAAAAAAAATAATAACGATAATGATAACAAAAAATATCGAATGATTAAAAACTTGGTTTTAAAAAAAGTTTGAATATCTAATTTTATTGAATTGAAAAAAAGAGAAAGGAATTATATTTATTTATCCATCCTTTTGAAAATGAAATTAATTCATGTTAGGACTTAACTTGATGAATTATAAATGATTTTACATGTTAGAAAATGTATACAATTATAATTCATCTTGCAACCAACAATTCCGATAGCAAAATAAAAATAAAAATTCGTTTATACCGTTGAAATTTATCATTAGGTGAGAATATTTTTAACTTTTTGTCACCAAAACTAATTGTTTGATGAGTTTTAATTATACAGAATATTTTTCATTCATGACAATTCAGATTATTATTATTAGATATTTTTAAGTGAGACTAAAAAGAATATATAAAAATATATTATATGATAATATTATATTTTAGGATATCAATAGATACAAAAAAAAAATAAAAAAATTATTTGATAAATGATTCATTGTTAAAAGTGTTTGACTTTTGCAAAGATTACCTCAACAGCCACTTATATTAGGTGATTAGATTAGGAAATTGATTTTAATTTTTTTTTCAATTCTTAACATAGTGGGATCTTTTATCTTAATTTTTTAAGAGTTTAGTTTTAATATATTAATATTATAAAATATTTTATACAGTTATATAATTATAATTATTTTTTTTAGATAGAATTAATATAAAAAATAATTATTTTTATTAATATAACGTTATACAATTAAATATACATATAAAATAAATTTATATTATAGTATATTAAAATAAAATTTATTTTTTAAATAAAAATTATATAAAAATATTAAATAATAAAAAATCATTATTTTATTAAATAAATAAAAAAATAAGAGAATCCACCATGTTTATTAACACTTCACTTCCGACCACTTTAAAAAAAAAGGAAAATATTCAGATAAATAAAATTGTGGTGATTATTTTACAAAGGCAAAAATACCGTCTTGACTCTTGTCTGCTTCAGTTGAGTCCCCCCCCCCCCAAAAATCTCTCTCTCTCTCTCTCTCTCTCTCTCTCTCTCTCTCTCTCTCTCTCTAATGGCTGCTTCTTTCGCGCCATTCTTGATTTCAGGTAAACTCTTCCTTCCTAACACATTTTAATTTTTCAAACATCGTGTAATGATCTTCACTCATTTAGTCCATTAATTTTAGGGTTTTTCTTATGGTTTTACTGCTTTCTGTTTCTTGCGCTTATGTCCGATTGATTTCCATCACCAAGATGAAAGCTTCTTTGGAGTGTAATAATTAAGATCTTTTAAGAGGTTTTAGATTTAATTTGGGAATAGGTGGATCTCATGTTAAGTCACCTGAGTTGTGGTCGACAAAGAAAAATTCTTATGGCGTTGGAATCCACCTTGGACCTAAGCTTGTAGTTCAAAGAAAATCAAACCTTGTGAGCAGGAGGAACCGCACTTCATCAATTTGTGCTGAATACCGGTATGTTCATCAATTTGACTTTATTAGGAATTCAACATCACTTTGTCTTTAAACTGTGTTTTACTTAATTTAATGGAATTTACGTAGTGGTTAATTATTTATGGCTGTATGCATTCAATTATATGGTAATATGCTTATTTCTCATATCAATATCACTTGCTTGGGGCAATTTTATAGGTCTATTAAAATAATACTGATGGAATCCTTTTTATTTGTGATATGTGCACAAATTGTTTTTGTTTCTTTTCAACCTTCTCTTTGAGATTAAATAATCATGTAATAATATTCAAGACCGGTTGTTCTGGTTGAACTTGTCAAAGAAAAAGATCAGAGATGAAGAATGGATATTGATGTTGAAAGTTTCTTTCCACAGTTAACTGTACTTGTATGATTGAATTTCATGGTTTTCTAGAGCTGCATTCTCTGTGATGAATTAGAAAAATAAAATAAAAATAAGGTACCGGTAACTTGTGGTGATTGGGTGCATGGTATCTGAGAATATTTTGGAGGATCACGTGTAGATTTTCTTTTCATGTTCAGTTTCCCTTTTGCAGTGACAGTAGTGGAGGTGGAGGTGGGGATTTTCTTGCTGGCTTTATTCTAGGTGGTGCGATTTTTGGAACTCTGGCATATGTCTTTGCTCCCCAGGTGATTTCTTGCTTCTTTAATTTTAAAGTTTGGCTAGTTTAACTGAAAAGATGTATGATGAATGTGTTTGAGTTTGAGCTTGAGCTTGAGCTGAGCCTGAGCCTGAAATAAGGAAGAGAAAGGTAAGATAGATTAATCATGCAGTAGATGACCACTTTTCATTTTTCTTTTCTTCCTTTTTGCAATGAGATGCAATCACATCAGGATGAACTAAGCAATGGATTGTTAATTATTAACTAGCCTGTTGTTGTTTCTTTTCCTAGTGAAACATTGTGCCATGCTTTAAGGGATAAATTTTACTTTTCTAAGGACTGAAAAATTAATGTATGAATTTTCCTGACATTTGTAATATCATGAATGATTTGGATGTGATGGCTTTGAGTTGTAAAACTATGCTGCAAACTTTTCCTTCTTAGTCTTCTTTTATTGTCATGACTTAAAGTAGGTGACTTAAAGTAGGTATGTGTGCACTACTTTGAACGGCTTTGAAACGTGTTTATTCCATGTCTATACTGAAGCTTATCCATCGGGGCAAGAGTTATTCTGCATTATCTATTTTGTTGTATTGCTATTATCTCAATTATTACTGTTTTCTTGCGCATATCATTGTTGGCATTTTGCAGTCTTAGTTTTAAGCCCAGATGTTGACTTCATTTTGTGTGATGCAGATCAGAAGATCTCTGCTAAATGAAGATGAATATGGGTTTCGGAAGGCCAAAAGACCAATATATTACGACGAAGGGTTAGAGGTAATTAGGGTTCCCCTGTCCTTTTGATTTAACTCTTCTGTGTCATTGGAATGTGCTGAGTTTGTTATGATTATGTTCCTGAAAGCAGAGGACCCGTATGACCTTGAACGAAAAGATAAGCCAACTAAACTCTGCTATTGACAATGTCTCTTCGCGTTTGAGAGGTGGCAATAATGTGCCTGCTGCAAAGATAGAAAGTGATCCTGAAGTGGAGGCTAACATCTGAGGCGCTTCCAGTTTTATACTGTTGTCCCTGATGCTTTGTAGTAGTGGAAATATTACAACCTGAAAATCACATTCCTCGTTATCCGTGATAATTTTTCCTTTCTTTTTTGATGATGGTTCGAAGGGAAAAGACTAGGTGATGAACTCACCGTTAAGCTCTCACAATCTTACTCTTGTTTTGAGGATGATTTGGTTATTGGGGATAACATCAAACTCTTATGTAACTTGTTGCATATAGAACTCCAGTTACTACTTTGCCACTAAACCTTGCTGGATATTGAAATGAATTTAAATCATCCTTTTCATCAAGACCCAAAAAAAAAAAAAGAAAAAACGTCAACAGTTTACAGTATATATCGTTTGTATGGTTAGGTAAAATTTATTCAACAGTGTAGGTAGTGTAACTACTAGGGAAAAAACATATTGAAACTTGTAAGATGAGCAGCCATAGCTAGTTTCTCAAAGAATTGCGTATAAATCACCAATAATCATATCAGGAACATTCCCCCTACTTTAAATGACGGAATGGCATAAATTTGTTCACCGAAAATTACAAGTGACACAGCAGAGCATACTTGAAAAACGCTGGTATTTATTAGTTGAATGAATTCACTAACACCTCTTTAATTGGTATTTTATAAATCTTTTTTTGAGTGTCAAATCTATCCTTTTGACAATATCCAATGATTATAGAGGGTCCGAGAAATCATATACAAACTAAAGATAATGAACTCAATTTATTTCGAGCAGATTGAACTATTGAAGACCAGATATTTCGACTTCCACCCCACAATCCATCAAAATTGTGTTTTGCAACTGTACTTGTGACCCATATTTAATGGATGTAATGTAAGTATGTAACTTCGCCTACCAGTTTATGCCGTTCACAGTCACAGATACATTAATAAAGCATTTGAAAAATCTTTCCACTATAATATTTCATACTTATTTCTGCTGAAAAAAAAATCTCTTTTTACTTGTGACATATATGTCAATTATTTAACTGAAAAGAATGAATGTTGACTGAGCTTGAGCTTGATAGATGAGTGAGAAAGGTAAACAAATGAATAATGCAGTACATCCATGTTGTTTCATTGCCTATTGAAACGTTTTATATCATGATTTAACGACTAAAGAAGAAAAAGTTCTGAACTTTCTCTTTTATCTATAATACCATGAATGGTGTGAATTCGTTCCAATAGATACATTCTCTTAATCATGGTAAAACACCATTTACAAATTTACATGATACATTGTTTGCTTGATTGAGTAAAATTGTATTCAATATTGTAGGTAGCTCCCGCAATAAAAAAGAAATTCCTAAATCAAAGCTAGTTTCTCTTCAAGATTTGTGCAGAAATCACCAATAATCATGGCAAGAACATTCCCCAGCCTTTATATGATGGAACCTATTGGCATCTCTCACAATTAATTCACGATCAGTTACCATGGAGACCCTTTTTGCAAATTCATGGCAATCTCTGCATGATCGAGTATTCTTGAAGACCATAATTGGGGTGTCACCTTTGATGCATATGAGACCATAAGCTATAGCTAGTCTCTCACTATGATCAAGTAACTGCTCTTTCCTTTCACTGAAGTCACAGAGTGCGTCCTCTTCATTAAGAAGACACTCCTCACCCTTTTTGACAGCAAAATCAAGCTGTTTTAATTTTGAGTATATCTCCTCTGTTTGAGGGTGGTGTCTATCACCTACCACAAAACGATGGACTTTATGCTTCACAATAATCCAGCTGCAACTTACTTCTTTTCTCAAGTTCATTTCAGCCATCATCTTTCTAAATTTAGCTGCTTCATCCCACTTCCCAAGCAAAGCATTTAAGTTGAACATGATCACATAAGTAGCAGTGTCTAATGGATCCAGCTGAAGCACCCTTTCGGCTGCAATCATCGCAATCTTGAGATTCCTATGGCTCCAACAACCTCCTAATAAGCTTTTCCAACTCAACACATCAGGTTCAAATGGCAGACTCTTTATCATTTCAAGAGCCTCCTGCAGTAATCCAGCACGAGAGTATATATCAATCATGCAGTTGTAATGATCAATTGTTGGATCCACATTGTACTTGTCACTCATTGAATCCAAAAACTTCTTTCCCTGTCTAACTAGACCTGAATGACTACAAGATGTTAACAAACCAATGAATGTGATAGCATTTGGCCTTACACCCGACTCCTGCATCTTGTTGAAAAGCCTCAGAGCTTCAGAAGCTCTGCCATGATAAGCATGAGCACAAATTATAGCAGTCCATGCAATGTTGTCAGGTTTATCAATAGCCAAAAATGTTTGATGGGCATAGTCTATTTTGCCGCATTTTGAGTACATAGTGATCATAGCACTCTCTCCAGAGAGGCATGCAACTAGCCCCTTTTTTATTGCATCTGCATGAACTTGCGAACCGAAAATCAAATCTGAGACAGAAGAGCATGCTTGAAAGATGCTGGTATACATGAATGAATTCAATAACACTCCCTTACTTCTGAGTGTTCTAAAAATCTCAAGTGCCTTGTCAAACTTACCATTTTGGCAATATCCAGTAATTAGAGCACTCCATGAAAAATCATTTGGTTCACGTATGCTCTCAAAAGCTTGATATGCAGCTTCAAACCTGGCGCATTTAAAATAAAAATCCAGTAGTGGAGTTCCAACCGAGACCTCAGACTCCAATCCAAGTTTCACACTGTAGCTATGAATTTGTCTTCCCATGTTTAAGTCTCCTAAGGCAGCACACGCCTTAAGCACTATTGAAAAGACAAACTCATCCAGTTCTACATCTTCACTTATCATTTTTGCAAACAATAAAACAGCATCTTTGTTCCTTGCAGCTTGAGTATAGCCCAACATCAACCCAGTGCAAGCCACAGCATTTTTTCTAGCCATCTTATTGGTAGCGACTTCAGCACCATCCAACCAGCCACACTTGATGTACATGTTGGAGATAGAGGTCTCGATCAAATCATTGGCAATAACTCCAATCTTTATCAGCTGAGAATGAATCTGCTTGCCAAGACCTAACGATGAAGGATATGTGAAGGACCCTATAAGAGTACTGATGATCGATGCGGGTGGCATAATTCCGAAATCTAGCATACGCAAGAGCAATCTAATAGCTTCATCTATGAGCCCTTCCTCAACATAAGCAGACATGAGGGTGTGCCAAGAGGACATATCTCGATGAATCATTTCATCAAAGAATCTCTCTGCAGCTGCAAAACACCTGCAATCACAATACATTTGAAGGATGCAATTGTCAATGAACTTATTGGTATTACCCGTTCTCTGAAGTCTATTGTGAAATAATTTTCCATCTGATGAAGCATTCAGTGTTCCACACATTTTAAAGAGGTATTCATATGACCGGGGATTTATCGAGATGCCTGCTGCATCCATGCTTCTGACAAAGTCATGTACTTCTTGAAGCATCCCTTGTTTGGCTAAAGAAATCAAATGCAAGTTTTCAACTTGGCCCTGTTGAACTTTAGGGGTCCTCAAGGATGAATTATTGCATTTCAAGGAGATCCACGAAGGGATTTGAACGAAACTAGCAGGTCTCGGATCCTTACTTTTATCATTAGCTACCACTACTGTTGAAGAATTGGACATTAGCCCAGAGCACCAGCAAGTTATTGAAGACATGTACTCTATTTGCAATGGTATACCCCTTGATTGGAGCAATCTATCCTTGTACAACTTTTGTGAGATAGAATAAGAGAATCCAATCTGAAAATTAACAAGTTGGATCCCACCCAGCAACAGTTATATATGAGAAATCTGCCAAATCTGCTCTGAAAAGAGAAATATAGAGACAGACAGAGTCAAGGGCTGATAAAAAGCATAGGAAGGTTCCAGATTAGATGAAGCATTACATGTTCTCAAGATAGAGAGACAATCAATCAATCAATTCCAGCTCTAAAGCATCACCAACCCTTAATTCTATTTATTAACAACTCTTGAATCAAAGAAACTAAACAAACTGCACCAAAGTCTTAGCAAGACAAAACCAATTCATATATAAAAATTGTAATGCAGGTGATCAAGCCGGTTTCTTCACAATATTCATTGTATTTTAACAGCATTGCCAATTTCAAAAATACTTAATTTATCTTATGTAGTTGCCACAAACAATTACTGAATTACCATTGAGACATTTTATCAAGCACATGGTGTGCGTCATTGTATATGAAGGGTGCATCAGCACACAAAATGAACTGAACTATCAAAAATCAATTCACTAACAATTCATAGAGACGAGTGGAACAAAAATTGTACCAAGACATAGGCAGTTCATAACATAATAAAAGTTCTTTAAAAAAAATGAAAAAGTTGAATGTACCCAAAACCAACACAAGCTTTAATTATTGGCTGCCCATGTTTATAGGATTTGTCTGCATCTGATTCGCTTTACTCATTTTTTCCCCCTACCAAATCCAATATATTTCCTTCTAAACTTCCTATTTAATTTAATTTAATTTAATAACAGTAGTAATATCCATACTTCAACTACTACTTTGATATGTTGACTTTTATTAACACTATATTCTTTCATATTTAACTTAGACACTTAGAGATTACCATCAATCTATTTATAATATAGAAAAGTAATCACGTATGGCACTGTACCACACTGGAATATCATATTCTTGTACGATCCGGTTTGCAGTTTTTTTATTAAAAAAATTAACATACAGTTAATTTTATATGAAATTAATGGATAAAAACAGTTTAATAATTTAATAAATTTAATTAAATTATCATTTAATAATTGCTGTACCTGAATTTCTAATAAATAAAACAGGAAATGACAAAGATAACACTATAAATACTCTTTGGAGAGTTGGTACCCAAGCCAAGCCGAAAGGGGTAGTTAGACAGTAGTTATTTTCTTGATTAGTTCTATTCTATTTAAGGTTTATTTGATAAAGGATAAATTATTAAATCGAAAGTTTATATCGTTAATAAAAATAATTAGATATTAAATATATATTTTTAAAAAAAATTTAGAAATTAAATTTTAATATAATTTTATATTTTTGGCAAATATTATTAAAAAATAAAACTTTTTAAATCTTAAAATTTGATAATTTTATGTCAAACAATTTTTTTTTTAAAAAAATAAAAAATTTAGAGATTAAATTTCGTTTTAAATTTTTGTATATATTTTTTAAATAGTTATTTAAATGTCTATAAAAAAATTCGAATCAAATAGATAAATTTCTGTTAAATATAAAATTTTTTGTCATTTATAAAAAAATATAATATTTATTGATTATTTTTGTCTCATTTTCAAATTATTAATGAGTTTATTTGTCATTCGTATATTTAAATTTTTGTAAATGGTATAAATTTTCTGATACTATTTTGACTATTTATCCTTTGATAAAAGTATACTTTTTCAAAAGTTACATATATTTTTTAAATTTAATTATTTTATTGTTCCTATAATTTTGTGAAATTTTCAATTAGGTCTTTATGCTTTTTTTTAATTGAGTCTCTGCACCAATTTTTTTTTAATTAGGTCCCTCTTGATAGTAATTTTTTAATTGTATAGGGATCCAATTAAAAAAAATTAGTACAGGGACCCAAATAAAAGAAAAAAAGTGTAGGGACTAAATTTAAAAAAAAATTGGTGCAAAAACTTAATTAAAAAGAAAAAAGGTATAGGAACTTAATTAAAAATTTTGCAAAACTATAGGACCAACAAAATAATTAAATCTATTTTTTAACTATTTAAGAATTATTTTCAAAGGTTATAACAATTATATTTGGTATAAAAAAAATAAAAGTCACTTGCAATAAACCTGAGTTAGTACAATAATTATTTTGAGAAATTAATTTTATTGTTAATACAATAAACATGACTTTTATTGATTCTCGAGTTTTAAGATGAGTTT